>NC_087221.1:52001825-52024325 GCF_015104395.2 Macrobrachium nipponense
AGTACTTTTGTTGACGTGAGTTGTGTATTATATACCTGGTAGTCATTGGGCTTTGGTGGGTCGCAACCACCAGGGTGCTGAAAGGCATGGGTACTGCAGCTTCATCGCAACCCAGAATACCTACTTGAGAATCGTAAGCTAAGTACAAAAAATATTTACTTATATATTATATATATATATATATATATATATATATATATATATACTATATGTAATGTATGTATATATATTGAATTTCTGCCTCACATCAAGATCGAACCCAGGTCTTTCAACTGAAAAGCGAGACCGCTGACAACCAGCTCCTGTCACTAAATAGCGTGTGACAATATGTCCAGCTAAGGCCACAGGAAAAATAAAAGCGCTTTCGTGTAATTTCAGGAGATTTTCGACGTACTTGGCCTTAGATCAATATATATATGATATATACTATATATATATATATATACTATATATCTATATATATATATATATATATATATATATATATATATATGTAATTATGCATGCGCACGCGCTTTCGTATAAATGCATGGATACCCTCGTATACAAAAATTTTGTATACCGTTTGAACTGCCTATTCTCATTCCTCCGCGCGTCTGTTGGCGAAGGGCATTATGTATTGGACGGAGGCATTTGTATCGTAATAGGATGAAAGGATTACAGCCACAAGCTTAAAGAAATGGAATTCCCGAAAGGCAACGAATGGCAGCCATTTGTAAACCGGAGGGAGCAAATGCAGAGGCACTAATCTTTTGTCCCGGGATGGGTGACCTAGAAGAACGAGAGGGTGGCTGTAGTTGGGAGAGAGGTCGAGGAAAAAAAAAAAAAAAAAAAAAAAAAACTCGCGTTGATAAATGGGAGGCTTCGAATTGGAAAAACGAGAAATGGGGTTTAGATAGCTATGGACGGCCTGCTTAGTTTGTGATACTTCTCTGGGTATTTCGTCATCAATAAGGGGTTAGGAGATAATACTGGAATCGAAGTAAATGAATTTTGTTTCGTGGGTAACTGCAGGTGGCATGAATTTCAGCAAAACGGAATTTTCTAAGGAAGTAATTTATCCTTTTTGGGGTTGTTCAAGAGCATTAACGTATGTGTTTGCTTGATAGAGTCTGTCCCATTCCTGGTGGCAAGTTCCTCATTTTTTTTTTATTGGTTTCAAGTTTCTTACATTTTCCCTTTTTCATTTTAACTTGTGCTTACCGAAGTTTGGAGAAATGTCTTAGCTGGGCAAATTGCAGTATAGCTTCTTTAGTTGTAGATGAGAATAGCTTCTTTAGTTGTGGATGAGAAACAAGGAGTTTCTAGTATTTCGCCTGTAATAATTTGAGGTAAAATAATATGAATAAAGCTAACGTTGATTATTATATAACTGGAATAATTACGCGAGAAGGGTGAAAGGTTTATCTAAAAACTAATATTGTACTTACACAAGTTTCTTTTACTCGTTTGAGATGTTTTAATAAAATTGGATGTTTGAATAAAATTAGATGTTTTCACAATCAAGTTTCTGAGAAAAGAAAGGCATTTCTGAAGTTCTTTTGGTGCACAGAAAACTTCCCGTACTGAGTCAGCTCTGAAGTTGGATGAGGCACCAGCTTGTGGGATACTAATTATCTCGTCCAGATGCTTGGCGGCTGAATTCCAGACCGGAAACTTTCCTTTAAACTAAATATATTGAGCTTAAGATTAATCCTGCACTTCATATTCGGCCATTGTTTATTTTTTCTACTTCTTTTCAAGTTTTTTTTTTTAAATAGGTTTTTCCTTCTGAAAGGTCTGAAAGACGTCTTGTCATAATTATGTCGCGTCTACCTAATGAAAGTCTCGAGTATTGCGACATTTCGTCCGTAAGAGCGTATACTGCTAGTGATGAATTATGTATTTATTTAATTTAAAAGAGGATTTTCTTGTTCCACTTGAAGTGGTCATTAAAATTTGAACAATTATTTTTCCAAGTACCGTTGAAGATGATATATTAATAATTTTTTAACCATTAGTTTCCTCCTCTTTAGACTGGGAGCTCTCTCTCTCTCTCTCTCTCTCTCTCTCTCTCTCTCTCTCTCTCTCTCTCTCTCTCTCTCTCTCTCTCTGTTGTCCCTACTTGTAACTTGAGAGCCTCCGTAACAAAGTCTTATGTACCCTCAGGAGCAGCGGCAACATTATGTATATTACTTTAAGCGACGAGTGTTTTGTTGTTCGGTAACAGTTTTGGTATATATTTCTAGTTACATAAACACCAGATACCCGGCGTCTTTAGAATACAGTTCCGTTTCTACCGTTTGAACAGATGAACGGAATTTTCCTCGTATGTTTTCAAGTACTGTGTGTTTATAAAAACTTATGTATATCAAGTGTTAATTCCGATAAATTTATCGAGCGATAATGTAATTCTAGGATTACGTACCTTCCATTTAGTTAAGTGTTATTTCCGATAAATTTATCGTACTTTCCATTTATTAATCTTTTTAATCGACACTCAAATTAAATAGTTCACCGGGATGCCAAGATGCTTCATATGGAGGTAATTATGCATCGTCGTTGTACCCCGTTGAAGGACTTTTGTTAAGGTAGAAGATACGCTTGGTGCCTTTTCCTGGAAATGGTTGGATTTCGTGAGCAATATTATTGCGAATGGAGACCGGAAAAATGTTTTGAAATTGCCCCACGGCGTCTGCTTGAGATTTAATTAAAAAGATATTGAAACGCTACGGCGAGCTTTTTGGACATGAGCTCTCTCTCTCTCTCTCTCTCTCTCTCTCTCTCTCTCTCTCTCTCTCTCTCTCTCTCTCCACTCACACACACTGCGCTTGCACGCATAGCGAGCCCTTCATATAAGCCCTATGTAAAGTGAGAGAGAGAGAGAGAGATTGTTTTGCAAGTGTTTAAGCAGAATGAAAGGGGAACTGTCACAGTTTACCAGCCAGAGAATAGGAACAGTTTGCGGATGAAATTTTCGCAAGGGTTAGGAAGAAAAGCAGCCAAATAAGGTTATCTGATCTGGATCCCAGAAGACGCTGGCCAACTGTCTTACCACTCACTGCTTAAACGAAGTAGAAACAAGGTAATGTAAGAAGAGAATGTTGGGCTTAGTTGCTGGAGAATTCATTGGAGTGGGAACAAAACTTAAACGGAAAGTGAATAATAAGATTTAAAATATAAAAAGAAAATTAAGGTAAATCATTAATGAACGAGTTAGATTGTTTTTTTATTCAATGTGTTTCAATGGCTATCCCATAGTATACTTAGGCTGTCACAGGCACATTGTTCAAACAATTGTTAAGGGACGATCAGAGTGTTTCTAAGCGTCCGTTTGAGTATTTTGCCATTTTATGGACAATCATAGATTTTATTTAGATTAAGAACATTAACTTTTTTGTCTCCTTAAATCTAACAGCAAGCTTAAATATTTCGAGATCTTAAATTTTTTTTTGAAGTGTATGAACTAAACAAAAAAAAAAAATAAATAAATAAATAAATAAATTTTTCCAGTGCTGAGGCAAGTAGGTTTGGTCGTCTAACCCCCCTCCCCCCTCCCCCTTATTTTTAGTACAAAAGTGATGTTGAAAACGAAGAGGGATAATGAAATTGCTAGGTATTATTATTGGACAAAATGGAGCTAAAATCATATAAAGCAACGATAGTGAAACCGGGTCAAACTCCCTTTCATGTCATATAAATTTCGAAACGAACACGAATGGTCGAGTGAGGAAAGTTAGAGGTGGAGATTTTGCAAAACGAAAAAAAAAAAAAAAAATTGAAAAAAAAAAATTGCAGTTGAAACCAGGGACGATTACTTTTTAATGTCCGCCGCAAGCGCCTGTCAATGCTTGTGAAAGAAGTCGGGCGGAAATGAAAAGTCGCAAAAGCTTGAGAGAGGGAATCACGCAGGCGAAGTGAACGACAAACGACAGGCGAGATTTTGCCTCTTTCTGACCTCAGAGAGAGAGAGAGAGAGAGAGAGAGAGAGAGAGAGAGAGAGAGAGAGACATTTTATTTGTTATGTCTGATGATTTATGAAAGTGTGGACAGTGTGGTAAAACATTCTCGGAGACAAGGTTCTCGCACGAAAAAAATTTCATAAAGTTTTTAGGCTTGTCCGAAGAAGGTCGTTGGAATCTTTGGAAGGTAGATGGATGGGAGTTCAGCCAGGGAAGATCTGACTGCTGTCTTCAAAGATGGAATTTCTCCTTTTGATTTTTATTTATTTATTGATTAATTTTTTCTTGTAGAATAGTCGTTGACGTAATCCTACTATTTTTTCAGGTTTGCATTTTTTTTTTTGTGAAATGCATAAAGATCCACTGATTGTTTTTTTTATGTGAAATGCATAAAGATCCACCGATTGTTTGTGTTTGAAAATATTGATTTAAAACAGTTGTTTTGGTTCCGAATTATTTCGGCAATATTCAGACGTAGAATAAGCGACAGATTTTTATCTACTCAGGTGGGGTTTATTGCCGTCAGTGCACCCCACTTGTTGCACTGTAGGCATTACTTAAAAATTCTTTGCAGCGTCCCTTCGGCCCTTAGCTGCAACCCCAACCATTCCTTTGACTATACCTCCGTTCATATTCTCATTCTTCAATCTTCCTTTCTACCCTCTCCTAACAATTGTTTCGACATTTATTTGCAGCGCCGAATGACCTCATAGGCCCGAGCGCTTCTCGTTTGGCCGACTAGTTTAGGAAACTCTCAGTCTCTCTCGAGAGAGTTCACATAGGCAGGATGTATATTCCACCTCTCCTAAGGGATACTTTTGAAAGACGTATCCCTCAGGAGAGGTGGGATATAGATTCTACCCATGTGAACTCTCGAGAGAGACTTGAGAGTTTCCAGCCCTGTGATTGGCTTATCAACAGCCAATCGGGAGCGTCGTAAGGGACTGGCCTAGACCTCAGATGCACGGTTGATGTGAATCTGCTATAGTTTTCAAATCTGTCCATCCTTTTTCCCCTGGAAAGGAACCACAAACTCAGCATTTTCTTTTCATTCTCTCCTTTGGTGGCGAACAGATAAGAGAGCCCCTCTTGAATCGACCAACAACTCGTCATTCCCGTCACGCTCTTCACTGAATGTAGCAGTTATTACTTCTGCTAACGAAGTTGGGGCGGAAGTCACGTATTCGCCCATTGATGTTCGTTCGTTTGTCCGTCTGCTACATATCTCCGAAGTTTTGTGTATGGAGTGTGATGAAGCTTTGTAAAGGGGTATATGGTTTTGGGCGAGGGACGAGTCGTATTAGATTTTGTTTAGTGTCTAGATCCGTGTATAGTTTTTATTTCTTGAAGGGGGGTGGGGGGGGGAGATGGAGCATGTCATTGGAGGAGGTGTATGCACTCCCTTTAATACAGCATTCAGGAGGCTAGCTGTACAGTGAGCAATGTTGAAATATTTTAACTGTTATCATGACCATTTAAAAATATAATTCCCACGTATTGTGCTCCGTTGTTTGCCCACCTTAGGTATGAAAGTTCAGTTTTTAAAATGTTAAGAGACCACTTTTCACAAACCTCCCTCCTCCTCTCCCTCTGTGCTTCGAAAAAGAGACTTGCCACAGGTTATGACTTGACTCCAAAAGTAGTGGTTGTCCATTTGCGCCGCGTTTGTGCCACGCCACCTTTAAACTTGCCCCAAGTATTTAATGAGCTGCTGGTTGAAGCTGCGTGTATAGGTACTACTTGAGGTTTAGGTAATGTACATTATTCTCTCTCTCTCTCTCTCTCTCTCTCTCTCTCTCTCTCTCTCTCTTTTTCTCTGCGAAGGGGATTTGAAAGGCTTAAACAAAATGGAAGTATAGGTTTTAGCCTTTTCATTTTTAGCTGGAAGACTTAATATGTGGTAGTATTTCTCTTTCCAGGTCTGGTGATATCCTGTTATTCTTTCTGGACTGAGATTATTATTTCTTTCGACATTTGCACACACACACATATATTTTATATATATATATATATATATATATATATATATATATATATATATATATATATATATGTATATATATATATATATATGATATATATATATCTATATATATATATATATACTATTATATATATATATATAGTATATATATATATATTATATAATATATATATATTATATTTATACATATTTGTAAGGGTTCAGTTTTATTCTTACACTTCCTGCCATTGTACTGTGGTCTATTCCTTTTAACCTTGTCACTCCTACTGATTGGTCGATTGGTTAGATATACTCTGGCGTTTCACAGTATGTTCTGAATTTGGTGGATAGAAAAATATCGATCGAGAATTCGGATAGAGAGAATGACTACTTTTTTACCTTGTGTATATTTAAAAATTTTCTGAATTTTCCTTATTCAGACGTAATTGTGACTTCATTATGTAATAAGTTTCTGCCGTCACGAATGAAATTTCTTATGAATAAGAAATTAGTCTGGTTAAAATAACGGGGGAATTCATCTTATAATTCATCATCAAAATACCACCAGCATCTTTATCTCCCCCATCTTGCTGATTGCGTTGCAATTTCCCCTTTTCCGGGGAGTTCCCCTTCGCCAAACTTCAGAGATGTTGATGGTCGTAAGTTTCCCCTCAATTTCGGCCTTTGCCCTATCGTTCCCCACGCAGAGGGGACGTTTGTGCTCAAAGACACGGTGGTATATATGATGGCCCAAATTAGCAGCATCTGCTCGGCAAGAACTGGGTAATGGGTCAGTCCTTCGCTCTTTCTACCTCCGCCAACAGGGTATGTTTACGTCAGTGTGTGTGTGTGTGTGTGCGTTTCTGTATCAGCAGGGTGTCTGTTTTTAAGGGATGAATGGATTTTGCTGAATATGGATGAATATATCCATTCAGCGGTCCTTTCCAGGTGAATAACTTTCGGTTGTCATTCGATGGCGAATTGAATGATTAATACTCGTGCCGATGAATTGAGGGATTTATTATTGTGGAACCCCTCTCGTTTTTTAATTGCTCCTTCCTCTTAAAATTTTTAATTGCTCCTACCATTTAAACGGAGTTTTTTGTTTTAATATAAAAGAGAAATCACGAATCCGTTCAAGTGTATTTAGTAACTCGATTTCGTGGTGATTACCTCGTCCGACAAAATCTTACCTTGTGTTTTGTAAAGATTCCCCGATTAACGTCGTAAGTTTCTAGCATATAGTCCACGTATGAATCACGAGGGAAGTGGGGTCCTCTCCAGTTTCAATCTCCCTACGAAGCAACTTTCTAACATCCTGTTACGGGGGTCGTTCAAGGTCGTTTTTCCCATGTAGGGGACCCTTTACTGTGATCTCGTATGGGATTCTGTTGTGGTCCGGAGGGTTGAATCACTCTTCACCTAAAATATTGAAATGGTAAAGGCGCCGGGCTGGGAACTTCAAACCCAGTCTCTCTCTCTCTCTCTCTCTCTCTCTCTCTCTCTCTCTCTCTCTCTCTCTCTCTCTCTCTCTCACCAAAGTCACTACAGGTGAACATGCCCATAGCAACTTCAACTCATGGCTATACAGCGTCCTTATAAGTAATAAAATCGTTAAGATATATTTTGAGATATTTATTTTATCTCTCTTGCTCATTTAATATAGAAGTTTTAAGATATTTATTTTATCTGTCTTGCTCATTTAATATAGAAGTTTTAAGATAATTATTTTACCTCTCTTGCCCATTTAGTATAGAAGGACATTAGATACGTTTATATACAACTATGTACAATGTTAGCAAAAGTGGTTCGTGGCTTAGACGCTGCATTTTGGCGATGAAAAAGAATAAACAGTTAAACTGGTAATGAGGGATTTGTAGGTATTTCTATTAGAAAATAATTTTTCTTTTCATGAGCCGTGTCATTTCACAAATGAAGTGTCAGTGAACGTCGAAAGCATTGAATATTTTTAGGTGTTGAGGTTATGCCGTAGACTTTGTTGATACAGAGAACTAACCTTATGAATGTCAATAGGATGTTCCGATGAATGTAGATAATACTTAAAGGGAAAATTAAACACTATAAATCCTGTAAGTGTTCGCCTTTACTTTTCTAAGACATCTTCAAGTCCTGCTGAAAATTTCTTAGAATACATGTAGGTGTGTGTGTGTGTTGTACAGTTGAGGACGTCATTACTGAAGCAGAACAAGAAAGAAAGAAACAGAATATCATCGAGAAATGCTATCAGTTACTGTGCCAAGGTCAGATTATCGACGAGACGTTTATGATCGGAATAAGGGGCTTTCCCGTTCCTTTACAACGCGAATACCTTTGGGAAGCCTAAGGTAGGAATGCGTAACAAAGGAAAACTCTCTCTCTCTCTCTCTCTCTCTCTCTCTCTCTCTCTCTCTCTCTCTCTCTCTCTGGAATGCAGCCATCTTGTTAGTGTCACATTTCTTTTGACGGAGGAAGAAGAAAGACGAAACTTGCCCGAAGCAGAACTTCACTTTGGAAAATGCTGCCGAGACCTGGAGGCGAATTATTGGGATCGGTTTCATGGAAGCCGCTTCCGTTTTCAAAATAACTTCGTAGTGGAAAACAAAAAGCCGATATTGCTTGATACTTGACCTTGCCCCCGGCGATTTTATATCAAAATATTGACGCTTTTGAGTTTTGTGGAAATGTTGATATCGGATTTAAGGGATACTAAGGCATCGGAAGGACTTATTTCCTAGATTAAAATAGAAATATTGTACATATTTGCTGCTGGTTTCTGTAACTGGATTTTTGGGACGTCTCTTGATCTGTTTGAGAAGACGTTGAAGTTTGAGGTTTTGGATTCATTCTTAAATAAACGGGAACCTTGACCTTGACCACGGAGTCTCTCGCTGGGTGGGGTGGGGTGGGGGTGGGGTTTATTCACCGCCCTTCTTTTTTTTTTTTTTTTTTTTATATATATTAAAGTTTGTATATGAGATTTAAAGAAACATTTTTGGGATGGCAGATCTATGTTGTTAGAAAGAATCTATTGACTTCATTTCCAGAATATTTTACTTGAATTTTGAATTGATTTTAGAAAAGTGTTTTACACATTTTCTTTTTCTTGAATAGCAATGTAGTACTGACAGTTGGCAGAAAAGATGTCTCCTTGCCGGTTATTTGGGCGTCAGAAGCATCATGAATTTAGTAAATTCATATTAAGAGAGACCGCTTCAGCGGCGTGGTTGATATGGTATTAGCGTCCCACCTCAGTGGTCGCGGGTTCGATTCTCGGCCATTCCATTGAGGAGTGAGAGATGTGTATTTCTGGTGATAGAAGTTCATCACTCGACGTGGTTCGGAAGTCACGTCAAGCCGTTGGTCCCGTTGCTGAATAACCTTACTGGTTCCATGCAACGTAAAAGCACCATACCATACATACATATTAAAGGAGATGTTCACGAACGTCCCCATTGAAATGCGATGGTTCGAAAGCCAAGGTTAAACCACCCAGAGCCGAGTAAGAGTTCAATATGAGTAGCGCGTTGTTAGTGATATAACAATGTACCTTTTTATGCATGACCTAGAGGCCGATGGAATCTGCAACTTGATGCTCGTGGTTAGCATAAACATGAAGAGAGAGTGAAGCGCCTCTGTGGCGTGATCGGTATGGTCTTGACCTGCCACCTCGGTGGCCGCGAGTCCGATTCTCGGGCATTCCATTGATGTGTGAGAGATGTGTATTTCTGGTGATAGAAGGTCACTTTCGACGTGGTTCGGAAGTCACGTCAAGCCGTTGGTCCCGTTGCTGAATAACCACTGGTTCCATGCAACGTAAAAACACCATACAAACAAACAAACAATGAAGAGAGGAGTAAAACGAGGATAAAGTTAGAGGAAAACGTACGAAAGAAGAGAATTCTGAAGGTAGAATGGTAAAATACTAAAGAATTCTAAAGGTGTCCAGAGTTATTAGAGAAGAGGAAAGAGACAGTGACCGAATCGTGAAATCGTCTTGATTGACCAGGTCGTTGCGACGCCATTTTACAGAAACGAGTCCATTCATATGACAACTAAACCTGACTACTCCTACCGTAACAGTGGGTTTGAACCTATTGACAAACCCTCGAGAAGATAAATGCAATTAATCTGATCGCAATATAGAAATGGAAATGTTATAAAGTACTGGAAACAGAGTTTTAAACGGTCTTTCTTTCACTGCTCCTCCGGAATCGTTGAAGAGCGAAGGAAATCGTCCGTCTGTCGCGGAGTCAGCTGTTCATTAGTGAATACGATGAAAGAAAGTTGCGATTAAGATCTCCTGCAAGGGGGGTCGGTGGGGGGGCAACTGGGGGAGAGTCTTATCATCATCAACAGAGGCTCATGAGTTAGTCGAGAACTTGCGTTGCGATACGAGTCTGTCTTAGCAGCATCTATTATCCACAACTTTCCAGTTCAGATTCCTGATTAATTAGAGACTTGTTTGGCAGCTTTGCTTGAGAAGGACCTAATTATTCTTTTTGAATAGATGGCCTATGTTTGTTTATTTGTTTATTTGTCGAATGAAATTGGGAATGTTTAGAAAATATCTGCATGGCTAAGGGAATATTGAATATACGGGATTCTTTCAACTTCTAAACCGTATGTATTTTCGAAAGCATTAAATATCATATTTAACTTCTAAACTATCTGTATTTTCGGAAGCATTAAATATGAATGGTATCTTGAAAGTCCGCTGTTATAGTTAGTTATTTTTTTATTAAATTTTTCTCCCACCAACTTTCCTTCAGGTAAAAGTATTTATGTATATTTGAAATTAGTATTTTACTGTATATAGTTTTATTAAATTTAAACATTCTCTCTTCTCTCTCTCTCTCTCTCTCTCTCTCTCTCTCTCTCTCTCTCTCTCTACTCTCTCTCTCTATCTCTCTCTCTCTCTCTATATTATATATATATATATATATATATATCAATTATATATAATCTATATCCAAAAAGAAGTCCCCTCTCTATAGTTTTATTCAATTAAAACGCTATTTATAGCGCCTTCAGGCGACATATTTTACGAATAGCGGTACAATTTGGGGAATCATCAATATTTGTGTGAGCCTCCATATCTTTCAAATGGGCGTCATTGATGTTCAGCGGATTGGAATTCTGTCATGTTGTCATGTTTAATTGGGTTATAGGGACTCATTACTGACGGTTTGGAGATAGTTAGAACGTTTTTGTTGAAATATATGCATGATGTGTGTGTGTGTGTGTGTGTGTGTATTGGTATGTTTACAGCATCCCATAAAGTTAATTTCGTACATGTATATTCTCGAATTTGTTTCCTCTTTTTGCAGTATATTTGTTCAATGTTTTGGCATGGTAATCAGATTATAGCAAATATTCATTGTTTATTTGTTTTCTATTTTATTCCCTTACATGCTTTTATGATTAGCGCGAGACGTCATTATTCGCTCAGTAGTGGAACACGAAAATTTCCAGGAAAATTTCCAGTCAGATAAAATTGACTTTACTTCAGCGCGTGAGGAAGGGAAAACTTTGTTAAAAACCCTCAAAGTAAATAATAACGTATTTAGGGAAGCAGCAGCAAGCAGGCATAGCATTTAATTGCGTGGAGTAAAACGACCGCTATGCAGTGCTTTTAACTGCAGAGCAGAGACACACACAGCCGCTCCACGAAATTGTTCCCCAAGTGTCCCCGGAAGCGTGGAACGAGTAGTGGAAAAATAATGGAAGTGGTTGCTTGTTAATGGGTTCAAGTCGTGCTGCTTCCGGCCCTCCCTTTGTGTGTTGGGGGCGGGGGAGGGGTGCGTGTCCGTGTTTGTCTGTGCGTTTGGAAAAGGTACAGTAATGTATCCCTTTGAAGATACTAGTTCCTCGCTGGACGAGTTGTTTACCTGCTCGCCTACCGATTCGGTAATCCCGAGGTCGATTCTCCCTCCCTGCCAACGTGGAATCAGAGGAAATTGTTTCTCGTGATTAGAAATTAATTTCTCGATATAATGTGGTTCGGATCCCACAATAAGCTGTAGGTGCCGTTGCTAGGTGACCAGTTGGGTTCCTAGCCAACGTCAAAATATCTAATCCCTTCTGGCCAGCCCTAGGAGAGCTGTTAATCAGCTCAGTGGTCTGGTGAAACTAAGATATACTTGGAAGATACTCTTCGTCAAAGCAAGTTCGTGGGTGTCATATGTCCCTTAAGTCTGTATTTGTATGCTCAATGATTACGGACGGATTTCAATTAAATTTTATGGCGTGGTTCTCTCTGGGCTTGAGAGTTCATCAGATTTTGAAATAGATTTGGAACTGGATCCGGATATAGCTTCTTTCTTCATTGGTGAGGTATGCACTGTCTGTGTGTATTCAGGTTTGTGCGTCCTTCTCTTTCTCTCTCGTTTTTTCTTTTTTCTTTTTTTTTGGAGGCCACAAGAATGAATTAGAAAGCCTCTTGGACTTTTTGTTTGTTTGTTTGTCTCTGTGTTTTATTCAAGAACAAACACGGGGTCTAAAGCATCTAGGAAGACATTTTCTTAATGACTTTTCACATATAATTTTGAGATTTTCTTCGGGAAGTTTTAAGATTCATGTTTCCTGGACGTGCCTAAACTTCTTTCAACTCGCGTCAGGAGGAGCCCTGGGCAAGAATACTTACTCTCGAAGTTTCGGCCAAATTGCCGTCTCTTATCTTGACATACTTTCAGAGGGTGTTTGTGTTTTCCCTCTTCTCCTCCTCCTCCTCCTCCTCTATCTGCCTCTCTAGGATTGGAAAGAGAAACACTGGAGTGTTCTCTTCTTCTTCTTCTTCTTTGAAGTGGATGGATCTTGTATACCAGTGCACTCTCATAACCGTAATATAATTCTCTCTCTCTCTCTCTCTCTCTCTCTCTCTCTCTCTCTCTCGTGTGTGTGTTTTGTGCGTGTTTGTCTGCTTGCCCGTCCGTGCGAGCTATTTCTTTCTGTAGGCGTTTGATAGACATGTCAAGTTATCGAGTGACATATTTTTGTAGAATGTCGAATATCTTGCGAGAATCTTGACAACCTCTCTCTCTCTCTCTCTCTCTCTCTCTCTCTCTCTCTCTCTCTCTCCTCTCCTCCTCTCTCCTCCTTCCTCTTCTTCCTTCCCCAAGATGTTCAGACTATAAAAGGGCACATGCTGTTTGCCTGGAATTGTAAACGACATTCTGTATTTTGCACCTTTCAGGAAAGATGCCCAGAGAACGTCGAAAGGTAAACAGCTTTGTTGATTCCGAAACTGTCTGGGAAAAATATTCCGTATAAAGTTGGGAGGGGAAACTGCTCTGGAAATACTAAACATTTAGGGTTATGTTCCATCAAGACGTGTTGCATAATAGACTTGACGGGTTAAATTAAAGGGTATATAATACACCGAGGTGTGGTATTAACCTTAAGGGGGGTATATTACATCTAGATGTAATACTGAACCTTTTCGGGTTGTATAACTCAGCCTTTTTAAGAGATGCTTTCCACCAAAATTTGTTAAAGGTCTAAATCTGCGTGTGTGTTGGGGGGTTGGAGGGGCGGGTATACATGCCTTTGGAACCTTTCCATTATACTCATTTGAGCAGGGTCAAATTGGTGGGGGGGGGGGGTGAGGTCTAGAGATTACCTACCATACTTTCTACAAGAAAATGCGGCAGTGATCAGGATTCGTTCAACAGTGAAATTTTTTGTCGTTGTCGCCCTTGTGAATGCTTTGAGAATGACCGACACGGCAGTGTCTTCAGAGAGTAATGATATCAACAGTATGATGGAGATGTTATTGATAAAAAAAAAAAAAAATTCTCTCCGTTACCATATCACGTTACCAAGTACTCCGAGTCCAATACGATGGCTCGTCAAGTAGAATCATATAGTTTGCAAATGCTTTGCGAAGTTTGTGGACCAGTTTGCAAGTGAAGTTAGTTAATGAACATCTATAGAGCTTCTCGTTCCCCACTTAACTAATTAACACCATAATAAAATCCGTGATTACATCGAGAGCTTGATTACCCCTCATTAGTGCATTCGTTTATAAGATAGCGCAATTAGCGCTATCGATTGTGATCGATGATTTACCCGGTAATGATGATGTTCGTGGCACTTCCCTTTATAATTAAGTGATATATACCTGTATTCGCATTTCTGTGGGCTGTTATTAGGGATGGATTTGTTGATGTTAAGAATGAATTTGTTGCTATTGAGAGAATGAGTTTGTTGCTGCTAAGAATGAATTTGTTGTTATTGAGAATGAGTTCGTTGCTGCTAAGAATGAATTTGTTGCTATTGAGAATGAGTTCGTTGCTGCTAAGAATGAATTTGTTGCTATTGAGAATAAATTTCTTGCTATTGAGAATAAATTTGTTGCTACTGAGGATGAAGTTGTTGCTACTGAGGAAGAATTTGTTGCTGCCAAGAATAAATTTGCTATTGAGAATGAATTAGTTGCTGTTAAGAATGAATTTGTTGTTGTTAAGAATGAATATGTTGTTGTTAAGAATGAATTTGTTGTTGTTAAGAATGGAATATGATGTTGTTTTAAGAATGAATATGTTGTTAAGTTATAATGAATTTGTTGTTGTTGTTATGAATATGTTGCTATTAAGAATCAAATCGTTTGAAGGAAAAGTAATTGTAAGATTGACGTACCACTGGTTTTGATCTGTTATTTTCTTATGTTGTTGCAATGCGTTTAACAAAAACTAATAACAATAACCTGCAGAACTAAAATTCCAAGTAACAGTTACAATAAGAGATCCGAAACTTTCCATAAAAGAAATCCACCAGTTTCCATTGGCTGCGTTTCAGTTGGCTTTCCACGCCTTAGCACAAGGACGCGTTATTAGACCAAGAGCAGGACTGGTGTTAAGAGGTTTAAGACAGCCAAAGTCTCCTAGAATCATTAATGGTGCATTTCGAGAATCTTGTGAGGCGCCTTGCTCTTAATCCGGTCATGTTATTTGGCGTTTTCTTTGATATTGGTACCGAAGCACACTTAATTCTATTTACAAAAAATATTTTATTAGAGTTTTACCAAGAATATATTTTGGCATTGCAGGCATTTCAACCCTTATATTTGTTTCTTAGTTTTTTTTTTACGTCATCGATAAAACGGATCTAATTAGATAGTGACCTCCAAATGTATCCACCTTTTGCGGCGCGTATAGTACAAACCCCTTTGGAAATGGCTGTAAAAACATAAACAAAAGACTGTAAATGTCATGAAGATAATGAGCCCCCAAGAAATTCATTCTCTCCTCTAGGGTAAGGTATCGTGTTGTATGTCTGCCCATTTCCATTACTTGGGTGCCAATGTCCTAGAAACTTTTACCCAGAGACGCGGAGATCGGAAGATCTGCACTGAGGATTTCATATCAGGACTCGAGATAAATCCTTTTGACTAGACATTTCGACTGTCGTGTCCAGTTTAAACTTGTTCTTTTCTCTTTACTTCCCGCTGTCCAGACTATGACAGATGATGACAGAACCGATAAAGTGTGGAATGATGGCGGTGCGACGTTCTTGTTCAGAAGTCGCACGAGAGAGAGAGAGAGAGAGAGAGAGAGAGAGAGAGAGAGAGAGAGAGAGAGAGAGAATAAGGAAATTTGTTTTTTCTTTCAGCTTTATGACTGTGGTATCACTTATTTCATCATAAATAGAATGAGGATGAATTATATGTAGTTGGGAGGAATACTGCAAAGCTGGTGTTTTCAAGTCAAAATCTCGTAGAATCATTAGTAGTGCATTTCGACATATGGTTATTCTTAAGAAAGTTTCCTGCTTTTAATCCAAGGCTCATTTTACTCAGACGTGGAGAGCAAATGGAAATGGCAGGATTTCTTTTATGGAGAAAAAATGCAGATTGCTTCTTGTAACTGCTATTAGAATTTCGGTTTTACAGTGTATTTCTATTACGTTTAATATCAAAACAGCCACGATAGTCTTTTGATAACCATAATGCAAAATATTTGAAAATAAAGGATGTCTTTATTAGGACAAGAGCGTGGAGGTTGCTTGCATTGCGAACGTGTTCACGTCCGGACGCAAAAGAGAAAAATTTAGGATAAATGGATTATGGATACGAACAATCACGAGAATATTTTCATTTCGGGAGACGCTAATTGCATTCATGTTGCAAATGAATTAACTCTGCAATGCGCATATCGCCCCCTCTCGCTTGCATCGGGATGGCCTGGGTGGTTGTGCCTTTTGTGTCGGGATATATCTGGATATATCTCTATTTGCATTTGGGTGGCTCTGGTCACTGGGCTGTTTTCATCGGGGTTGGCTCTGATGATAAAACTGTTGACATGAAGATACGACAGGTAAATAGGGTTATTTAATTCGGGTTGAATGTGGTGGAAAGGCCTTATTTACACCATTATTGACATGAGTTCATTCATCCGGAGGGGGGGGGGGGTAGAGCTCTCTGCATCATTGCAAAGGCTCAAGGGATTCGGTTTTATCTTCTGCATTGGTAATGGTTGTGGTGATAAGGCTTTTTTTATGCTGGCATTAGCATAAATAACTTGGGATAGGCTGTTTGCATCAGTTACAGAGAGCTATTTGCACGGAATGGAGGCTAGTGATGGGGCTATTTGTATCGGATAGCTCTGTTGTTGGATGTGTAACAGCTGGAATAGGCTATTTGCACGGAATGGAGGCTAGTGATGGGGGCTATGTATTCGGTGATAGCTCTGTTGTTGGATGTGTAACAGCTTGGAATAGGCTGTTTGCATCTGTATGGTCTTAGTTACAGAGAGCTATTTGCACGGAAAAGGAGGCTAGAGATTGGGCTATTTGTATCGGATAGCTCTGGCGTTTGATCTGTTTGAAACCGGTGATCTGGCTATTTAGGCTCTGCTGATACGGCTATTTGTATCTGTGGTGGTAGGCTATTGCCGGCTCTGGTGATGTGGCCGTTTGTATCAGTGGTGTTACTTTGATTGAGGGTCTGGTGGTAGAGCTTTCTCAGCCTTGATACTAATTTATTTGAGTTCCTGGTGATATATAATTTTATATTTGCCATTTTCTTCATGAAGTAACAATACAGTCAATGCACTGTCAGGCTGTCAATAAAGGAAATAATTTTATTGAAAAAAATCTTCTTCAATATTCGTGTTGAATTTTGCCCTTTCTTCTTGATAATTTTTAACTGATATTTCATTAGCTTTAGTTTCTTAAATGACAGTGATATTTTGGGAAAAGTATATTTTATTCATATCAAAGATCTTTTAATATAAAGAATTGAATTGAATCAAAATAGACTGGTTAAGAAAGATTTGTAATAATTCGTAAATGCTTGTTTATCCCCCCCCCCCTCTCTCTCTCTCTCTCTCTCTCTCTCTCTCTCTCTCTCTCTCTCTCTCTCTCTCATCAAATATCATTAGTAAATTGGCAAATAGTTCGTCAGTGCCCTCACGCTCATGAAGTGTCGCATGTCTACGAATTATTGTTCATTTATAGTGTAAGTTTTGCGTCCTTCGTCGACCCTGAGACGTAAATAGGAACTCTCGTGTGACATTAGAGCATTTTAAGAGCTTCACTGCCTAGGGGCTTGCGCTGAGAGAGAGGAGAGAGAGAGAGAGAGAGGACGAGAGAGAGAAGAACAGAGAGAGAGAGAGAAGAGGAGCCGAAATCGATTCAGTTCTCTTGAGATCTAATTGTCATGTACGTCACTCGGTGGGTAGAGCATCAGCGGCACCCTTTCTCTATCTGTTTGTATGTGCGTGTATGTGTTTCAGACACGTGCACACGCGCACGCGTTAGCACACATACACACCCACAAGACGATGTTACTTGCGAGTATTCCTTGAAAGGATTTCCAAAATCTGGTCAAAGGGTCTGTGGTTTTGCAAAATATTTTATCACTCGGGTGTTTTCAGCTCTCTCTCTCTCTCTCTCTCTCTCTCTCTCTCTCTCTCTCTCTCTCTCTCTCTCTCTCTCTCTCTCGTCTAAGGTATTTCAGGGTTTATAGTTTAAACAATATTTCCATAATTTTTAAAGAAAAATCTGGACATTGGGTTTGTTTGTAACCTTGCAAAATTCCTTGCAATCATTATGTCTGTTATTTGCAAAGTGGAATCTCTCTCTCTCTCTCTCTCTCTCTCTCTCTCTCTCTCTCTCTCTCTCTCTCTCTCTCATATTACCACCCATTTCATCAACACGAAATATTACTTGAGAACTCATTTACCGAATTGAATACCATTTTAGAATTGGAACAATCCGGTCTGCGTGGATACTTTTTATCCATTTTATCATTCCGAGAATTTGTAGTGGTAAAATTTGCAATATGACCAGCACGAGGATTGGGGTAATTTGTTTTTATTTCCCAGAAATAGAACCGTAGGGAGCGAATTCAGCGCTATATAGTTTAATGAGGTTTATAGACTAAAAGAAAAAGAAAGCAGTTTCGTTTTAATTATATTCACATTAAATACATCTTGCATGGATATTGCATTCGCTTTACCTAAAGTGTTTGTATCTAAGCTCTTTATTTTAATGGTAGTGGTGAAATTATTATTCGACACGCGTAGGCATTCTAATGAAATGGATCTAAAAGCAGAGTTCCCAATAGAATGGTAGATTCTCGTATGCGCTCTTGTGAAATTTGATTTAAAGATTACTAGGAAAATAACAAAATATATTACTCGTAAACATAAATCAGCTTGATAAAGGCAATGTAGTGATAGTTTTTTTTTATACGCGATGAACTCAGTTTTTAAGTAATTAAATAAAATTGCTTCGTATAACTTGAAGTTGTCGAGATTATGTCTTGCGTGTAACGTAAATTGTGTTGTAATATGAGGGAATATGTAAGTTGCCCATCCTTACTTTATTCGCTTTAAAACCACTTGTGGCCCGTCGTCCCTTACACCAGACTGCTAGATTTTTACTTTTTTTCAAATTTCATTCATGCATTTCTCATGGATCGGTATCGCTCTCAATATAGTATACATTTTCACAAATGAACGAATATCTTATTTTGTCCTTCTTTATACATCACGTGAATGTTTTCTTCATGGAATGGCAAAATAGTGAATGAAATCAGAGCGTAGAATAAAATAGTGAATGAAATCAGAGCGTAGAATAATAGGGGCCAAGTTTATGATGACAATCATTCAGTCATTCATTTTAACCTGGAATTAAGGGCGACTTCGTGGATTTAAGTTGAAAATGCAGCCGATTCTTCTGTAAGCGCCGACGGCGACTAAGAAGATAAATCGTATCGTGTTCCATTATTTGAGTCGTGTGTTTAAATGAAATTGAAATTGATAGAGGAAACCCCTCTTGATAAAATGGTGACATACTGCATTTTATCCATGCTGTATATTTCATACATGCAACAATTTACGGAAGTTCTCATATGAAGAGACGAATACAAGGGACTTGATTAAATGTAAATGCTAATCATTTTTGGAATTTTATACAGTTGTACATTATTAAATGGAGCTACACGTGTCAGATAACTGCCTCGTATGTCTGCCATACAGATAGACATTGTTTATTTTAGTATTCGCACGCGTACATTTATACACCTTAATTATTCGTCTGTGTAATTTCACAGAATACTCGGAATCACGGAATGTGGATGATGACCATTTTATTAACGTACTGATGAGGAAGGAATATTTATAAGGAAGGAATATTTATGAGAATTACCATGTCAAGTGTGACTGCTTGTTCAAAGTAAGATACACACGCTTGTATATGTGGTATAGTTGGATGCATACATATTTATAGGATAAGATTAACGGTTATTTGAAATTTAATCTATGCAAATGAGTTTTAACCTGTCGAGGCGCGGTGGTTGATGTAAAACTTGTTTCGTATGCAAAGCGATAAAAGTTTCCAACTGAATTTCAGATGTTCATTCGCGTGCGTGTGTTTTTCCGTTTATTTATCTATTTTGTTTTGAAGTCGTCGGATACGATTCACTGTTAAAAGATACTCCGAAATGAAACTGTTTCTGAAATTCATCTAAGGAAAAAGGGCTATTCGGTTCTGCTGAATATATCGGTGGAATTTTTTTTTTATTCCCAGTTCTTAGGGAATCGGCGGTATGACGAATGGGGGTTCAATATGAATGTGGCGTGTTTGTACGAAAGCAAAATGCTCCTATGTTGCAAAAGCATTCTCTCTCTCTCTCTCTCTCTCTCTCTCTCTCTCTCTCTCTCTCTCTCTCTCTCTCTCTATCAGCGAAGTTGTTTGTAGGTTATGTAAATTTCTTGACTGTTTCTGTGTTGGTTTGTCCTTAAAATGTCAAAAAATCATCGGAGGATTTGTAGATTTTGTGGAGGGGCAGACTGCTGGCTGAATTATGATCCGTATTCCGATGTGGATCTTAAGAAGGATTTTATTTGCTTTTTTTTCTGTGTCAGCTGAGGTGTGGGTTCTCCAGTGGTTTTAGTGTGTGGTCCTCCTTCCGGTACAGTAATATAAGTTGTAAGTAGTTATATGAACGTATAGACGATAGTGGTCTGTTTTATTTTTTTCATAACTAGTTGTTTATAGTCAGAGAGTCATTATAATATGTTTATTACATACGTTCATGATTTGCATGCGTAGTGACAGTAGACAAAATAATCTGCATATTCTGATTTGGTGTCCTTGTATGAGATTTGTAAATCTTACCATCAAGTAGTGCATAAAAGACTGTTAAAAAAGTTGATAAAATTCAAAGACGTTATCTTCTTGATTCTATTATTTATAGAATTTTGTCAACATTCATATAGAATAAGATGAAAATACTAACTATTTCAAATCATTAGTAAAATGCTATCCCCATATTTGAAATGAAAAAAATGAAAGAAACGTAGGGAAGAAAAAGACAAGAAAACGCTGTAGTTAAAAGCAGGTAAATTAACAACAAAGAAATTGAAACATTGCCTAGTCAAATAAATTAAGTGATGCTCTCTCACTCATATACATGGTATCTTATTCACCCAGAATTTAAAAAAAACATCAAAATCGTCCGCTGGGCGTCTGGCTGGCGTTTAAAGACCTGCTTTGGATTAACGATATACATTCCTTGGCCTCTTTCATGTACTCTTTTTAAGGCTTTTCGCTCCAGGGACTTTTTCCTGGGTGACGTTTACCCGGTCCGAGGCAAAGCTCCGGAACATCTTTCAAGAGAGCGCCTTCGCTTTTAGGAAGTGCCCTATTTTTTAAATGTTTTTTTTTATCCTTTCTGTTGAGAATTTTTGCAAAAAGTCGTTTAGCTCTTGGTGGTCATATACTTACTTTATATTTATCCGCACAAAATTTATGAAAATATGTTGTTCTTATAATTATTTTTTTTTTTGCTGTGGTTCGACTTTTGTCGTCTGTGCATGAGTTTTTAACCAAATTTTAACTTTTATGTTTGTCCGAGAATACATTGGATATATAAAGAAAGGTATTTGGGTATTTATTATCTATAGAAGATAAAAAAAAATCATGTAAATATTTCTTTCATTTTTCGTGTAGTTTTTATCATAATTTATATCAAAGACTGGCTGAACATTCAAAGCGTAATAGAAAATCTGTCATAATTACCCAAACAGTTATGTCTTGTCTCTTTAAATGTTATTAAGCATTACACTTTTATAAATTATATCTTTTACCGCCTTTAAGGGTGCTCTATAAAAGTATATGTATATCAGTATACATTTACTGTGATTTATCAATAACGAGAAATCACCTTGAAACAACAGCTGAAAGCAGTTGATGTAATTACAAGCTTAATGTTCTGTGAATCTGCTGCTCGCAAGAGGCCCATTCAGATGTTTTTCTTTCGTTTGCGAAAACAATCTCGTAAGTGTCCCCTCCCCCTCCCCCTCTCCCCCTCCACCCCCCCCCCCCTCCCCCTACCCCCACCCCCACATGGTGGACAGTTTGATGATGCAATATGGAAGGACATTCATCTGACCTTTTCAGTTTTTTTCTTTTGGGGGTGGGGGTCGGGTGTTCTAACGATATTTGACCTTTCACCTGTGTTCACTTTAATTGGGTGATATTCGCCATGTTTCCTCTCTCTCTCTCTCTCTCTCTCTCTCTCTCTCTCTTTGTATTTTTATATGTACCGAATAGATATCTAGATAAATATTTCTTGCTATTCCCCAATATTACAGTTGCCGAAGACAGTGTTCGGTGAATCAGTCAATATGCTAAACTTATTATGATCTGGAAACCCTATATTTCATTTCTGTGTGGTTTTGTGTGTGTGTGTGTGTGTGTATTTATATATGTATATAACTTATGTATAGATAGATACACGCACGATCACACAGAAATGAAAAATTAAATATAAGTTTCCCAGATCATAGAAAGTTTAGCATATTGCCTCATTTACCAAACACTGTCTTTGGAACTTGTAATCTATATATATGTATATGAAAGTTACACCAGAGACACTGTTTTTTATGGCTTCCATTACATCCTTCCTGTGTATTTTGTCCCCTTTTCCTCCTTCACTTCCGATTCTCTGATGTCTCCCTTCCTCGTGAAGTAGTGACCGACCTGTCATATTTATCCTTTTCTGACATCGTTCCAGTATGACGTCGAGTATTTCTGGTCCCTCCATTCTGTTCACTTAACGATCCACCTTTTTTTTTTTTTTTTTTTTTC
>NC_087221.1:52029325-52056825 GCF_015104395.2 Macrobrachium nipponense
TAATTAAACTTGTAAAACAGTTATTTTAATTTGATTTCATGAGTAAATAAAAAACTTGCATATTATTTAATTAATATACAATTATCGCCATATCTCGACTGGATGACAAAAATATCCGCCAGCTGCTAATTATTTATTTAGCTAAAACGTGTTTATGATGAATACGTGCTGAAAATTAAAGTAATATAGCTGCTGCTGATGATGATAAGTGTTCATTGTGATGATGGAAATGGCATTATTCATGTCACGCCGCTTTCGTAATTATCATTAAATGAATTATTGTTAATAATTATGTAAACGGTGTTAATGGTAAGGTGATATACACTTAATTATCATTGAGGACCCCAACCAACTTGATTGTAGTGGGACCTACCATCAGGTTGAAAATGTGGGGTAAATGGCACCAACTTTCACTTTAAGTGTCAAACCCACCGATTGTTTTTAATGACGTTTCATTAGGTGATTCAACTGAAGAAAATCCACAGCGGTTTTTTTGCAAGTCTTTCATTAGTTATAAATCTCGTGGTGTATAAAGTACGCATGCATGCATTAATCCGTCAACTGGGAAAAATACATTTAGTTTTACGTTTTTCTTTTTAATTAAGCGCGAGCATGTTATCCTTGATGTGAAATTGTTGCCAAATATATATGCATATTTATACACGTACATATGTATGTATATATATACACACGTATACATTATATATATATATATATATATATATATATATATATATACATATATATGTATATGTATGCATGTATGTACATCCTCATATATGCAATATAAATACATGCATACACTCAATCCTCCACAGATGTGGATAAAAATGGTTGAATACGATTTGGTGTTTTTGCCTTGGTATACGTGTAGAGCAAAGTGGTTGAAGGCCTTTGTGTGCGTTTGTGTGTATATTTGTGTGTATGTAGGTGTATAAACTTGTCTGTTTTTATTGAAACTTCCTGTTTAATGTATATTTCCCCTCAATTTCGGAAAGAGAATCGCCACTGTTAGGGTATATAAGAGCTGAGGCACAGTTTCGTTATACCCTGTTCTGAAAGGGTAATGAGGCCGCAATTGAAATTCAAAACGGCTGAATTGTTTCATACTTAGGCTTCGCTGTCCGGAGCCAAAGCGTTTCTCTCGATTCATCCCAATTCAGGACCGAAGAGTAACGGAGAAAATTTTGTTTTGGGGGGAAAATCCGTGACAATTTGATTTGAATCCATGACAGTTTTATTTTGTGGGGAAACAACATGGCTGTTTTGTTCGGGGGAAAACGTGGAATTTCTCTCTCCGTCTGCCCCTGATCTTAAAAACTACTAAGGCTGCTGCAAATGACTTGGATCTATAAACTGACTAGAGGGCTGCAAATTGTAACGTTGATCATCCACCCTCCCATCATCAAACATACCAAATTGCAGCCCTCTAGCCTCAGTATTTTTAAATTTTTATTTGATTTAAGGGTAAAGTTATCTTTAATCGTACTTCTAGCAGCGCTATGAGTACCAACAGCATAGGCCACCACCGGACCGTGGCTGAACTTCATGGGCTGCTGGCTACCCCCGGACGGAAAACTCGATTGCGCCTATGAAACTTCGGCACTTTTTTTTTTTTTTTTCCTCCGTTAGCGTTTCTCGTTAACGGTTGAAGTAAGCCATATTTCTTTCGCATTTTGAACCCTTACAGTCCTTCCTTTATCCTTTTAATGTATTGTAACCTTCTCATGTTCCATTCTCGCCTCAGTGGCGTGATTGGTATCGTCTTGGCCTGCCACCTCGGTGGCCGCGAGTTCGATTCTCGGGCATTCCATTGAGGAGTTAGAGATATGTATTTCTGATGATAGAAGTTCACTCTCGACGTGGTTCGGAAGTCACGTAAATCCGTTGGTCCCGTTGCTGAATAACCACCAGTTCCATGCAACGTAAAAACACCATACAAACAAACAAACAAACAAACAAACAAACAAAAACAGTCTTCGTTCTTGTCGGCCCCTGCTGTGGTCTAGGAAGTCAATACATATACCCTTCGGGTGCTGTTGACAGTTATTGCAAGTGTCTCGGCATTTCTCTTAATTATCGACTGGTCGGTTCTTTGTTTACGACCGAGGTATTATGGAATCGGGCCTCCAAAGGCTTTGGGCGTCAGGTAAGTCGGCCGGAGAGAGCGATTCCGATTTATACGCACTGTTGATCTTCGGTTTTGAATTCGTACGAATCAACACTCGGCGGCTTTCATCGGTGGTCCACGTCCTTTCGTTAATTCGTATCGTTTCTGCCCAAAACTGTACTATTTGGTTTGCATAAAAAGGTTAGTTTTACCTCGGTTCTTTAATGCTGCGCTAGCGACTTGAACAAGGATGCAGGAATAATAATAATAATAATAATAATAATAATAATAATAATAATAATAATAATCTTACTATAATGGGCATTATGGCTGTCCGTACGGCTGTCATTTAATCACGTCCAAACGGCTGGTCCGATGGGCATGAAACTTGGCAGAGTTATAGTGGGGACTCTTAAGATGGTTTATAATGGGGTTTCATCCTTCCTCCACCCTCCCCCCCCCCACCCCCCGGGGGGGGGTGAGAAGGCTAGTTATGCCCGTAGACTTAGTTATTTTACGAATTTATCATACATAATTTCTGTATACATATGTTTGCTAGTATTAATAATAATAATAATAATAATAATAATAATAATAATAATAGGGAATCGAACAGTTTCCCGAAAGCTTTATTTACAGATTTATCTTTAAATAAAATCATGTACATATACATAACTGTGAATTTGTTTCTCTAATATAATAATTAATGATAATAATACTAAATGTCGTCATCAAAGCTGGCATTCATGAAGTGTTAGGAGCTGGAATTTTAATCATTTTAGTAACATTGCAGTTGGAAAATGAAGGTGAAAATAATGGTAAAAATTGTGTGAACATTTGTTGCTAATTGTTTACTCTTATTCAGGTGGATTTTTTTTTGTCTTAAAACTTGTGGATTACTGAGAAAAGCATGAAAATAGTTTTGTTCGATGACCTTTCAAGTTCTCCAACATTCTAGTGCTTTTGCAGTTTTAATGAAGTACTTAATTAATTGTGGCCATGATGCTATTAACAGTTGCTGTGAAGGTGATAATAGTAGCCACAATGGTAGTAGTGATGGTGGTAGGGGCCTGGTAGCAGCAGCAGTTGTAGTATTGGTAGTATGAAAGACAGTTGTTAATGAATGTTTCATAGTGTTAACAGAGAAGTTGGAAATTACTGGTGCTGACAATATCGTCATTACCAGTATTAATGTTATCATTTCTTTTATTGCTAGTAGTGTGGTATGAGTAGAAGTAACAGTAATATTATTAATAATGATATGAAGAATGAGGACCATAGAGCTTCATTCGTATAGTTTTTCTGTAATTACCTTAAGATATATGGAGAAGAACTCAAAAGTATGTCGACCTCCAGACTACATTTGGATCTTTATGTAAGAATTTGACAGCTAATTAAGAAGTCGTGACGCCTTTTGAGGTTTCGCTGTTCCAAGCGAAGAGGTGGAACACCTCTCGCACACACACACACACATATATACATATACATGTATGAGTCATATCACATTACCGTGATTCATATATATACATCGAGCTACAAATGTCCATCAATATCTAATTCGCTCTACCTCGGAATTGATACATTTTCATATATGTTAACCGAAAAGGGAATTATTTTAGTGGGTAATGTATATTCTTGAGAGTGTAATTTTAGTAGAGGAATTAATGTGATAAGATATTTTCCAAGACTGAGCGAAGAATTCCCCACAAGAGGTAAATCTCGGTTAAAGAAATCCTCGAGGAGAATTTACAGAATGTCCAGACAGTCTCTCCTTGGCGAACGGGATGTCAGGAAAGGAAGTGTAATTAAAGACCGGGTAAAATGGCATTGAAGAGAATCTGGAATTACTTTTAACAAAGTAAATCTCATTCTGGTCTTCTTATTACATCTTCGTGTCTTACGACCTACGTTAATTGGAATATTTTCCAAGGAACGTTGGAAGAAATTTTGCTTTGAACATTGCAATTAGGTCTGCTTTTTGTGAATTTCCACACCGTTGCACGTCTTATATTTGATAAATTATTAATCAATTAACTAAGAACGTTGATGTTTGTTAAATTTATTTTTCGTCATAACACGTATGTTTTTTTTTCTGGAATACTATATATGGCCGTCGATTGATTTTGAATTTAAAAATCCCCTAAACTTCTGCAGCGTCGATCCTCTGTGCGTTGTCCAGATCATACAATTAATTTTGCGATGTAATGATTGTAATCTGCATAATTTCCTTTCATCATAGAGGCATGTTCAAATTGATCAGTCGTAATTTGTAACCGTTCTGTATTCATGGTCTTTGTAATTGGGTCACGGATCAATGATCTGGCAACTCGTGTAGCACTGGTTATGAAAGGAATGGTTGAGAGCATTTGGCCTTAGTTTTAACTATGATAGTGTAGCTTTTCCAGTGTTTCCAAAGTAATTCTGATGATAATAATAATACGCAGTAAATTTTATTTCCTTACCAACCACCAAATAACATCTGAGACGATTCCGGTCAAAGAAACATTGAAGACATTATGGTGGTCCTTTGGAAGGTTAAGAATCCCGACCATTCATTCTCCCTACCCAAATTTCTTTGTGAAATTGATGCCCCCTATTGTATAAACCTTTACAGGAACGATGTATAGTCTTTACTCTGATTATTCAGTTATGACCAAGGTTAAAATTGTGAATGCGGTTTACGATTCGTAGAGTAAAGAATATACCTTGAAAAAATCTGCACGTAAATCTGCCTCTAATAATAATATCCGAATGGATCTTTCTTTGTCCTCCCCCGGGTGACAGCAGGGGAGACATGACACAGCCACCCTCCCCCTGCAAACCGGTTTGTCCGCCCCGGGTTGGCAATGGGTAGGTAGGTAGGGGATCTGGTGATCTCCCGTCATATTTTATGATGGTCGACCATTGTTCAGTTTCAATAAATTTCCTTATCCCTTACAGAGGGAATTGTGACGGCAAGGTGTCACAAATAATGGACGAATAGACAGATGGATTAGAAGAGAAAAAAACAATAGTCCCTCCGACTTTGTTATTGAGGATTAAGAAAGGAAATATGTGAAACAAGACCGTGCATAAAAAAAAGAAGACTATCTTTTACCGTCCTCGTAAAATGAGGTATTGATTGTTACTGGGTACATTTTTTTTTTTTGTGGGGGGGGGGGGGGGGTGGCGGTTGGTGATGCTGGGTACGTATAACTTCTTTAACTTGATCAAGGACCCTAAAGTTAGCGAATGATGAATTTTATTCCTCGGCCCTAACTTTGTAATAAACGATTAAATGTGTTTTGTATGAAGGCAAAAATTTTTTTTTTCCTGCGTCCGTGTTACGCTATAAGCATTTGAGGATGGGAAGTAAATTAAAGAGTTTGAGTAGAGAAATATGGTAGGTCGTTATATAGTGAAAATGGTATTTATTCATACGGTTTTTATTTGAAGGTCATTTCCACATATGTGGTTTTTATTTGAAAGTAATTTTCACATATGTGGTTTTTATTTGAAAGTCATTTTCACATATGTGGTTTTTATTTGAAGGTCATGTTTACATATGTGGATTTTATTTGAAGATCATAATTTTTCATGATCATGTAAATATGTGGTTTTTACTTGAAGTCATGTTTACATATGTGGTTTTTATTTGAAGATCATGTTTAAATATGTGGTTTTTACTTGAAGGTCATGTTTACATATGTGGTTTTTATTTGAAGGTCATAATTTTTCATGATCATGTATTAATTTTTCAAAGGAAATAAAGGAACAATTTTAATAAGCCACCTGTTATATATAACAGACATTCTCTCTCTCTCTCTCTCTCTCTCTCTCTCTCTCTCTCTTCTCTCTCTCTTTCCGTTCCTCATTCCCGTCACGTGTCGTCATTACCAGGCTGCCAGCTCGTCCACCGTACTTAACGTCTTTTACCATGAGACGCATATACTTAAGGTACTGGATCTGCATAATGGATCCAGCTAGACCGCAGTGCCTGTTCTCACTCTTGTTTGCCTTAAGATTTGCATGAATGTTTGTATTTTGTTCAAGCACGGAAAGTAATATATATATATATATATATATATATATATATATATATATATATATATATGTGTGTGTGTGTGTGTGTGTGTGTGTTTGTGTGTGTGTGTGTGTGTGTGTGTGTGTGTGTGTGTGTGTGTGTGTGTGTGTGTGAGAAAGAGAATAGAAAAAGTTATACGAACAGAAAAAGTTCAAGATGATAATTTGAGTTTACCTTTCAAAGTTGATTTTAGAAAAATATAAGAATAATGTTAACAATACTTTGTTAAGTGCTTTTCTATTATTTTTCATCCCAACCTATCTGCTTATCATGCCTTCTTAGAAGTATGTTGAGTTATATAGGTAACTGCTAAAATTCGTCTGAATTCGTAGTAGAGTTGGCTAATGTAACGGTCGAAAGCAGCTTACTGATTTACTTGAAGAGATGTGATTTTATGTATCCTCTTTGGGGGTTTTGATATCCTCCTCTCCTCCACACGGACGGTCCAGCAGCCAACGTGCCACTGATCGCTTTGTGGTATTAAAAATGTTTTAAAATCCCGCGAACCGTCGTCGTGTGCCATGCGACATGGCGCCGAGATTTCCAATTCCAAGCGGCATGATTCTGATGATATTGGATATGGGATCAATAATGCAATATTGCGTCCTCTTCTCCGATCCCCTCACCTGTTCCTTCTCCTGCCTTTCTTCCTCTCTAATTCCCCCCCTCCCACCTCTTTCGCCTCTTTCGCATTCTCTTCTAATTCCTCGACAGTCGCGCTGTGCGACTGACTGACTGACTGACTGACTGACGACTGACTGAGCGAATGAGTGACTGACTAACTGACTGGGCGCGACGCTTCTCGATCCTTCTTTGTTACAATTCACCTCGACTTCCGCGTCCGTAATTTATTGTTCGTCATTGTCTTTTATTTTCTGAAAACTTTTTATCTGTTTCGTCAATTTTTCGTATTTTCGAAACTCTTCATCTTTCAGTAATTTGTCTCATGATATTGTTTTCTCTGGTTCGGGCCTAGTTATTGTTTATTTGTTTGTTTTTCTATTGTTTATGTCAACACTAATGCAGTAATTGTATTTTCATAAATGGTTCTCTTTTTCGTTTTCAATTTCTGGTAATTCAGATTCCTTCCACACACATCAGTATTCTTCGTCGTGACGCTGTTTACATTTTTGGCTTGTCGTCTGTATCTTGCATTGTCTCCTATGATGTTCAGATCTCTTTTGTGTCCATTTATCTCTACGTTTGCATCCTTAATTAACTTTTTTTTATGTCTCCTTTGTTGAATCTGTCGAGCTCTGTGTGGTCTGCATTTGGCCCTCTCTATTTGTCTTATGTAATGACACAGTTTATGCTATTATCGTTTGTCTTGCCATTTCATTGCGTTCTCTCTCTCTCTCTCTCTCTCTCTCTCTCTCTCTCTCTCTCTCTCTCTCTTATTGTCTCGTTGTTACTTTTAACTTCAAGATTCATTTGAATTGAATAGACTCGTCACGGAGGAATTTTCCCTCTCACTTCCTATGAATTTTATCTTTCCGCGTTCCTCCTCCTTCAGTTATCTCCTCTTTCCCTCCTCTTCACTTCTTCCCCCTCACATCTTCCAACCCCCTTCTTTACCGCAGCTTCTCTACTCCCCCCCCTCTCCCGACCCTCCTCGCACCCACCTCTTCAAAACGCTCTCCCCTGAAATATTGAAGAGGCGATATTAGCGAAACAGGTGCACAACACGAGAGGAACTTCTGAGATTCCCGTCCGGGAAAAGAAAAAGAGAGACAAGTTCTGATCGTGTTTTGGGTCTGACGAAATCCTCCTCCGCGAGGAGACAATTGCACGGCGCGAGATCTTCAGCGTCGTCGTCGGGATGGGAGTTTTGTGTTGATGTTGAATGCAGAACTGCCGCGAAAAAAGGAGCTTATACATCATAGATTCGCAATTGTACTTTGGAAAGCGTTATCTGATCGCTTGTGAAGGGTTGTAACGACGTTATGAGTATTGGAATGCTGGAATGGGCAATAGGGCGCTGGGGGCGTGCTCGTGTATTTGAGAGAGAGAGAGAGAGAGAGCTATTATACATAACACACACACACACACACACATATATATTATAATGTATGTATAATGCTAGCAATTTAGTTACGATGCAAGTGATCCAGAGTTCTCAGAACGGGCTGTGTACCCAAACAAGCAAGCCAATGGGATTATCAGAATGCAGAAAATTATAAACTTATACAAGAAACTGAAAGCAACATTACCGTTGCGAAATATGAAGCTGAACTTCATATGTCTAATGTAATGAAATTACAAGCCGATTTACAGATTAGTGTGAAAGAATAGACAGTTTGAAGGATCCAGAAGTAAATATTTTGCAGAGAAATTCTGAAAACAGCTCTACTTTTTTCAAATGGGTTTTTATTAAGTTTGTATTGCATATGAAGCGTTGTAGATTCATGCGATACGAAATTCAATACCCATGAGTTGCTCTCGCATTGAAGATATTAGGAGCTCCGAAGCCATCGATTAAGAAACGCTCAGGAATAAAATGAAGACGCTCCCGGAATCACCCCTTGTAGAAAATAGAATCGGGTGAAACATTGATCTTAGCAAGCACTTGTTTCGTCAACTCATAACGACTAGAGACAGTTTGCACCAATATCTAATTGGATGTTTGAGAAACCATAGAATATTTCCCCATAGCAAAAGGGGGCGAGGGATGGGAGCTTATTCTCTCTCTCTCTCTCTCTCTCTCTCTCTCTCTCTCTCTCTCTCTCTCTCATACCAAACGTCAGAATGCATAGCACCTTCAGCTTTAATGGAGGGGGGCCGAGTTACAATGTTACATGAGCAATGAAGTTTTTCCTTTTGATTTCACTGGGAATAGATTCCATTTTTCTTGTACACTTTGCTCCCGCGTAGCTATTAGGAGAATCATACCTTTAATAGTTGTCCTTTGATTGTCCAAGCTTTGTTGTCACTTTTATGTTTGGGTGAAATGATATAGTGAAATGCATTACATTTTTTTGTACATTTGATTTTCCCCCCTCTGTTTTTGGTAATGTCTGGTTAGAGCAGTAAATGGCGTTCTTTTTATTGTGGGAAATTTATGTCATTATTATGTCATTCTTTGTTTCTATTTTGTCCTTCTTTGTTTATATTTTGTTCTTGAATAAGAGTCTTCAGTTGACAACGATGAAAACAAGGGTTGAATATTTTAATTTGATTTCTTTTTACTATAAATTAAAAGCACTTTCAAAATTGTAATTGATTTTTTCAGCATTTTGTCATTTAAATGCATCCATTAAAGATTTATCTTTGTGGAAAAAAAACTTGTTTACCTTATGGTTGCAGGAACAATGTTTATGACAGTTTGCGTTTGTGATCAAAACGTTTGCGAATCAAGATTTAATTCAATATTTCTCTTTTCCCATTAACAATCGCTGCTAGCTCTCTCTCTCTCTCCTCCTCTTCCCAATGTCTCTTCTCATCTCTCTCTCTCTCTGGCAACGTATGAGGGAATGTCACAGTATTTTGTTTTTTCATCAAATCTTGTAAATCGTTATTGATTCTATATATTCTCTTAATTAAATAAAAACTCTCTCTCTCTCTCTCTCTCTCTCTCTCTCTCTCTCTCTCTCTCTGGCAACGTATGTGGGAATGTCACTGTATTGTGTTTTTCATCAAATCTTGTAAATCGTAATTGATTCTATATATTCTCTCAATTAAATAAAAACTCTCTCTCTCTCTCTCTCTCTCTCTCTGCATTGGCACATTGAAGGGCGGGGAGTGTTGGCTGGTGCCGAAATCGAGAAAGCAAGAAAATGCCAAAAAGAGATTATATCTGAAATTGTGTCACACACAGTTCCTATTGATCTCTTTACGAGGAAATGGCAGCAGCCTTTCGTGTCTTCCTGCGACGTCGTCCATCGGCAGGAAATCGAGCGCTGCCTAGAAAAGGGCGAGAATGAGAATGTTATTGTCGGTTCGTATGCGTTGAGTAACACGAGGAAAATTTGAGTGAGAGAGTAATGAGAGGTGAGGTATTGGAGTATTCCATCCCTGGCAGAACTGCGATGGAAATGCCTCTCTGGTTTCGTAGGTGGTGGATTAAAACGTGATGAGATGCAGTGATGGTGAATGAATTTCTGCGAGATTTCATGGTTGGTAAACTCTTTTCAATCCAGAACAGATGTTAAACTGACCCGTATAACTGACATGAGGATTCCTTTTGAGTAAACGCTTAAATCCAGAGTAAAATAAGATGCGAATAAGATAATTGTTGTTAAGCAACTGAACCGCATAACAGACATTAGGAGTCCATTTTGAGTAAACTTAAATCCCGAGTAACATACAACAGACTTTTGGAGTCCATTTTGAATGGAAGGGGGTAACAGTGAGGCCTGCGAAGCCTACAGAGCGGGTGAAGAATGTATCATAGGGTCTCAGGTATGTATCAGAAACCTACAAAAGTGTCTTTTTTTTCTTCTCTAGAGTTTCCTTGGCTTTTTTTTTATTTGATAACTCTTGCAGTTGTTTAAGGGCATAGAAACCTACTCCTTGGGGCAGATGGCTGGTAGGGGTTCCCAGTGTTTACAGAAGAGCTTTTGTTGGCTTAGTAATCTGTTGGGCATTACCTTGTATTCTGTATTTTGCTTTGTCTTAATGTGGAACCATAATTGTATGTTTTTTTTTCGTTTTGTTGGGGACTTGTCTTCTTTTGTCCATCCACTTCCACTTCCTGCATTTGAGGGCAATTTAAGAATTGCAGATTATGGAAGTGTATGGCAGCTGTTGAGAGCATTCTAATGTAACGATGCAAATTGCATGAATGTTCACGCTTGTTCAAACTTCCCAAAGAACTTTAGGCCTCATGCTCACTTACCTTCCAGAAGTTCAGAGTTGAGAGGCGTTCAATGTGCATTAAGAGGATGAGCTTAATCATTTACCTCGGATGACAATTCTATTAAAAGGAAAAAATTGAGTGTGATTCCCCAGGGGAATATTTTCCTTTTGAAAAAAAGAGACAAGCGGAGATTAATTGCCACGAAGGGGATTCAAAGTAAGCGCGTGCATGGGTTTGATTGTTAATAGGAAATGCATCGGGCGTGAGTACGTACGCTGCAATGGGATTAAAATGGGAAGGGACGGCGCATGCGTCATCGCCCAGGTGGGATGAGTGCGCGCGTGATAATGTGTGACGGCGGATTTAGTTAGTGGTTGGATGGTTATTGAATATATATAGTTTGGACTTTTATACAAATAGTACTGTGTCCTCCAGCCCACGGTAGAAAAGTAAGTGAAGCGGTGACTTGGAACCTTTCGTAGTTTATTCGAGAAAAGTACTTGTTCCAAGCCCCTCTTTCACTTACCCTTTCTACCATGGATTTAAGGATATTCTCAAGTACGTGTCCCTGTACAAATGATTGTATGTTCGAAAATAATCCTCGTCTCTAAATGCGTTTAAAGACTGCGAAGAACCAATAAAGTCGTGAAAGGGTAAAGTCACCAACCTGAAAGGTCTGGAAGAAAAGTGTCTAAGCTCTTAAAAACAGTGAAGGAGTAAGAGTTAGCGTCAAAGGATTAGATGTGGGATTTGAGTCAACCATTTTATTACTATAACTAGAAAAGGGCGAGGTTGAATTAGGCCTGAGCAACTTGGGAGAAACGGGAAGTTCGAAACTTGAGGCAAGTCTTTTTTCACTGAGGTTGGGTTATGCTAATTTCGTGATTCCCTGACCAAATAGATGAGCTGCTTTGAAATCGGTTGTGAAATTAAATTCAAGACCCCTGATCTTGTGATTTTGTCGTAATTGAAACCTATTGTGAATTATGCATAAACCTTTTGAGCTTATTATTTGATCAAATCTTGTTATTTTATCAAATCGATGAGTTCTGTGAAGTGAAAGGAATGTGAAGGCCTTTCATGATTTTTGTCTTGAGATGGCTTTGTCTGTCCGCCCTCAGATCTTAGAAACTGTTTAGGTTAGAGGACTGCAAATGGGTATGTTGATCATTCACCCTCCAATCATCTAACATACCAAATTATGTAGCCTCAGCATTTTTTATTTTATTCAAGGTTAAAGTTAGTATGATCATACGTCTGGCAAGGCAGACACAGGCAACATGTACAGCTGAGAGTTTCATACAGCATTATACGCTGTCAAAAAAAAAAACTCGATTGCGCCTAAGAAACCGGCGTAATTTGTACTTTTTTTTATTCTAGAGTTGAATTTTTCTTTTTAAATAATATTTCAAGTCGGAGGATGAGGAAAGTTAGAGCCACGTTAAATGACAAAGTAGGAGAATTCTCGAAGCATAAATAAATCTCGTGAATTTTAGAATTCTCGGGATGTTTCCAAGTTTCCGGGTTGGAAGGACTTGAACCCTTTTGAAGTCTTAGGAAAGTTTGAGACTGCGGCGGTGGCGGCGGCGGCAAGGGGTAATGACAGCGGGTTAACCAAGAAATTCGGAGAAAAGGAAGGAAATGTACATTGCAGAAGACGGAAAAGTGTGAGGATTCACAAGTGGTTTTTGAGACATTGCAGCCTCTCGACAGGTGAAGGAAATGAACTTGCTGACACCTTATAAGGTTTCGGTAGATCGGCTTCAGGTTATTTTAGGAAATAAATGGCTTTTCCCATTTTTTTTTCTTCAATCCTCTTCCGAGAGCTCGTAGATTTGTTACCCGTGATAATAGCTTAGTAGTTGAGACAATTCCTTTGTGTGGTCTGGTGATTAATGCACTGCACCAACTTGAAGTTCTTGGAGGAACTTGAGGCAGATTCACTCTTCTCGCCATAATTCTTTGACGGGAAAAATGTTTTAAGCAAAACTGATTAGATTACAGTCGTACTGCAGCAGAGGTTCACTGGCGGAAAATAACTTCGGTTACATAAGGCCAGGTTACATGACTTGCACACTGGATATCCCGATGTGATGTTGCGTGAAGATTCTCTCTCTCTCTCTCTCTCTCTCTCTCTCTCTCTCTCTCTCTCTCTCTCTCTCTCTCTCTCTCTCTCTCTCTCTCTCTCTACCGAAGTGCCCTTTACATCTTATGGAAAACACCAGGAAATGATTGATATACACGAAGCAGAATACTTTAGAAATCGAGTGCCGGATTTTCAGCCCTCAAGTTATAATATCCTTGTTTGCCTGCATAGCCTAAATAAAGCACTAATCACTGGCAATCCATTTGTAATTGATTCTATGCGGTTTTATTCCCGTTAATCCCGTTAATTTGGGGAGAATTGATTTCCAATTCCCGTGTAGTTGGAAAGGCAATTGAATTCTTTTTAGTTGTGAGCAAACTATCCAGTCCAGTGAAATGCGTTAACTAATTTTTTCGGGGACTGAATTTTTCCGGAATTTTATATTTTCATGCATTGAATGAATCGATAAAGTCTTAGGCATGAATATTGTTTTTTTGTTGTTGTTGCATGGATTGAATCGCATAAGTTTTATGATGCGATATTGTCTGTCTGCAGATTTCGAATCATGTTTGATTGCTTACACGAAACGAGTCTAGCAAGTTTTAAGGATCCAGTATTCACACGATTCATTTCCTGCGTGAAATGAATCACCTGGGAATTAGGGAATAACACGTTTTTGCGCGGAACGATTCAACCACGTCTTAAGGAATGCATTGGTGCCTTTGTGCAAAAGAGTCAGCCAGATTTCAGATATTTAATATTAATTGCTTACATGATATGAAACACCTGATTTTCAGCGATGTAATCATTCATTTCTTTCTTTCTAGGTAAGTGTTTGATGTGCGTTTGGTGCTTCCTGGAAGGTAAAGTATCTGCTTTCAGTGTTCCATTTGCGTTATTTGTCTGTATTATCGTCGTATTTGCCAGGTTCACTTACGAAGGGAAATATACGTAAAAACTCTCGGCTCCAGTCCCGTCACCTTCAGAAATTCCTCCGGTAGTTTCAGTTATCGCAAGAGTCATTTGGATGCTCACTGCCCAGGCATCCTACACGATTGGCGCAGTGTAGTTTCAGTATCCTGCAGAGAATGTCGTCGTTTCCTCAATCTACAGCGACCCATATAAAAATGTGTTAAAGCTGGGAAGAAGAAGAAGAAGAAGAAGAAGAAGAAGAAGAAGAAGAAGAAGGCAGAGATAGATTGCCGTTAGTGTCAGGCATCCTTCGACTGTTTGTTTCAACAGAGATTGATGATGTTAGTGTCACTTATTCTACAGAGACTGGCATTCGTTTGCTGGCCTACATTGCGCTGTTGTCAGTAATCCACAAGAGAATCACTTTTGGTGTCAGTCACCGAAGAAGATTGGCCGTAGTGGTAGTTATCATAAAGGTATTGGCGGAGTTGAATGCTTTATATATATATAGTATATATATATATATATATATATATATATATATATATATATATATATATATATATATAAAGTATAAAAGGCACATTTAAACACTGTTTTAAAGCTGAGGACTATATACACACACGCATTCTGAGAGGTTTAAGTTGTATGGCTGATTGCTCTCTCTCTCTCTCTCTCTCATCTCTCTCTCTCTCTCTCGTCTCTCTCTCTCTCCCTCTCTCTCTCTCTGTCTTCAATTTTCAATGTATAGCTAACATTTGAAGGCCAGGTTTGTTCTGCTTCTTCATTTATAATTGCCCCGAACAATTTACGTGTTATAGACAATAAAACAAGGCATAATAGTTTTGTTTTGTCTCGAGATTCTGTGACGGTAACTCTTGAATAACAATTTTTAATGACTTAGTGACGATGTCTACCAGAATATTGGTATTGCATAATTAATAATGTTTTGGTTAAGAAACTTTAACTCTAAATTTGAGATAACTTAATATCATCAGAGACATCCTTCACTAAATTTTAAATAACTTAATATCATCATAGACATCCTTCACTGGATAATTTGTGCCTTAAGTGCTCCAAAATGAGGATAAAACCGAAATGTTAGTCGCGGATGGCGTGCCTCGACACAATTGCCTGGCTGAAGATGGGTATATTTGCTCTCTCCCTTCTCTCGTTTTTCCCCTCTTGAGAATATCGAGGAGAAATTTTTTTTCCCCCTCACTGAGGCACCTCCCCTCTTTTCCCACCGAGGTGGAACTTGCTTTTTTTTTTCCCCCAACTTGAAGTAGGCCTTATTGTATGAACAAATATGCTCTCTCTCTCTCTCTCTCTCTCTCTCTCTCTCTCTCTCTCTCTCTCTCTCTCTCTCTCTCTCCTTTAGTGCTCCCAGCTGTTGCATCACGGGAGGGCTTTTGTTTATTTCACACACACTTCCTCGCTACGTCGCCATTTACTCGTAGATATTAGGTCAGTATGTGTTGGTGTGTGTACGTACGTGTGTGTGTGGTGAATATGCGTATGTGTGTAAGTGAGGACTTTCCCCCTTTACTCATTTTTCATCGGCCAGGCAATATTGGTGGGCTTGAATAACGCTCCCCCGTTAAGCCTGGCCTAAAATACACAGACCGCGATGCGACGGACAGGTGGTGTAATATAGGTAATAAAGACGTGGGAGTTGTGGAGAAGAGTCGTTATGATTGCCATTAAGTGTTTTTTTTGTAATCATAGGTGATGTTTTTTCACTATGCTTATTCTAACTTTCTGACTATTAGTCCATTGGCCTCCTCTAACCTACGTATATATCCAGTGTTGTGGCCTGCGTGAGTCTCGTCTCATTTAGTTGCCGAATCCAGTGTTCCACACAAGGCCTCTTATTGCATCTTAGACATACCTCATTCACGGGCATCCCTGGGCAAGGTTCGTGCTGGCATAAGGCCGCACGAGTAATAAATTCTGATGGTAAAGGTTATTTGATTAAGCTGGATTCAGTTGTTTTTATTCAGCAATGCCGATAGTGTTTGTCTTTTCGCGATTTTTATTGGTTCATCTGATGCAGTGACCTGAGTTATTTGTTTTATATAGTGAAATATATATATATAATATGATATAATATATATATATATATATATTTATTTATTTATTTATTTTCGTGGGAAAAGAAATGTCACCGATTCATTGGGGGAAATGAATCACTCACTATAATTATAATGATTTTATGATTAGTCAGCGTCATGTGAACGTCTCGGAAAGGTCCTTTGCGATTGTCTCTAGACATTGAGTTTGCCATTCTGGAAGAGGAAGTTCCCGTGAGATTAACGGTGAGGCGATTTGTGTGTGATTTCCAAGTCCTCAGGCTCTTAAAAAAAACTGCAGACGAAAGTTCGCCAGACGGTCTTGCGAGACCTAAGAAACCATTACTGCAATGCACTGCGGGAGGTAGACACGATGGATGCATGAAGTTCTCCTCCTCGAGGGAGCAATCGATGCCGGAGATAAAATTCAGAATCTTGAGGCATTACGGGATAATGCTGTCTGGGGAAGGAAGATTAAATTTGAATAGATTGTTTTTGTTCTGATCTTTGATAACCGGTACTTACGCTTTCATTATTGGAGGAGTGATTCTTTTGAAGATCTCGAATAATATTTGTCCTCCAAGTGTGATTTCGTAATTGATCATGCCTAGATTTAATAGATGAGATCTCATGCACGGGTTTTCTGTTCCGAGTCGTATTGGACAGGTCACAAATGTTCACCGAGTAGGTCGTCCTCCATTGGAAATTCGCTTAAATATTGCATGTATGTAACAAGAAGCCGAAAAAGTCGTCGTTATTAGGCTCTTCTCTCTCTCTCTCTCTCTCTCTCTCTCTCTCTCTCTCTCTCTCTCTCTCTCTCGTATTAATTAGAGTTTTGGAAATATATGATTCGTTTGTTTGTCACTGGCGTCGACTCGATGGCCTGTGTGGTCGCTTCGTTACGAACATGACATCGATTACTGTAATGCTTAGGTCATCATTTTGTCGTCGTTATTTTCGATTGACATGTGGTATGTTATTGCCGTCGGGGAAATAAGGATTGATTGCTCCTGATGTCTGTTGTGGCGGAAGTGGTCGTTGGGAAAGATGACTCCTTGTTGCAACGTTCCTTCGGTCATTTGTAGTTAATAATGGTACGAATTGCAGCTCCTGCAGTCGTTTGCAGCTTTTGGATTTTTGGTTTGCTTTTCTGGGCAAGTCGACTTTGTTCATTTGAATGCCTTCTTTTCATGCAGATATCTTCTGAAAAATGTTTATTGTGATGGCTTTAATTAGCTGAACTAATTGCTTGAGAGAGAGAGAGAGAGAGAGAGAGAGAGAGAGAGAGAGAGAGAGAGAGACTTGCCTGACAATTCTTTCTCTATACCCTAAGATTCTGCCTGTGTACTCAATGTCATTAGGAACCGGTATTTTAGGGGGGTTCGTTTCCTTACTTTTTTCTTCTCTAATTCCACATCTCGAGTTTCTCTTGTAACTTCCGTCGTCTCTGACTTTCATACTATTCCGTCCTTCAAGGGGGCGTGTTTTCTCTCTCTTTTTTTTTTTTTTTTTTTTTTTTTTTTTTTTTTTTTTTGTTTTTTTTTTTTTTTAGGGATTAAAGCATATTCTTTTCCGTTCTTCCCTCTTTCTTGTTCTCTTTTAGGACGGGCCTAGGCAAGGTCTGTGATTTGGCCGTCCCATGGGCATTTGCTTAAAAGACTCACTCTCTCTCTCTCTCTCTCTCTCTCTCTCTCTCTCTCTCTCTCTCTCTCTCTCTCTCTCTCTCTCTCTCCTTTTCCTAATTTTTGTGCAGACTACCCTTTCAGGTTTTTTAACTCTGTGGTCTGGTCAAATTTCATAAGGTTGAGAATCCTAGTCTTGTTTTAACTTTTGCACAGAATGCAGTTGGGGCGAATGCTGGAGGTTTCCCCAAAAGCCTTATCATGTTTCCAGTGTTGACGCGAAACGGGAATATTAGAAACTTTTCTCATTAATGCAAAACGTCAGGTATAGATTTATGGTGCAAAGCAGAAACGTGATATTCAAGGTCATTTTCGTTTTTCGCGTTCGCTTTGAAGCTTAGTAAGGGTCATTCTTTTTCCCCTCGCCAGTATATGTATGTGCTAACAGAATATAAAACGGAAAACCAGTTCCGTTAAACTTTAGTCGATCAACTCTTGGTTGTTGTAGAACAAGATTTAAAACTTTTTTTTTTTTCGTTTCTTTTTTCTTTTTCGTCGGAAGGGAAACCAATACGTCCATTATTAAGATGGGTCGCCGGGCGGTGGCGCGTTCTTTACCTAGAACTTTGTTTTCCAAAATCAATTCTTAGAATCACTTTAGAGAGAGAGAGAGAGAGAGAGAGAGAGAGAGAGAGAGAGAGAGAGAGAGAGAGAGAGAGAGAGAGAGGGCGCTTAATCATGTTCACCTGGTCAGGTCCGTAATTCAGAATCAAGGGATTCTTTGACTTATGATGACTTGGTCATTTCATCAGAGAAAGCAAAGTTATTCGATTTAAAGGCTCAGCAAAATATCTAAAATAGTTTTCAAACGGAAAGATTAAATGAAATCCCCTTGGAGATGATACGAGGAAACTTAAACTGACTCCGATTATGGGTTGTGGTGTTGCTTGCAAGGCTTTGATCGACATTTTATGCTTTATTGCGTGCCAAGCTTTTCTCAAATAATCTCGTCGACATGGCGGCTGTGTTGATGAACTGAAGATCTTCTATTTTGACTCGACTGTCTTCCATCTGCATTGATAAAACTATCTTTCTCATGGTTTGATGAAACAATTCCTCTGGTCATTCTGGTGGGTGTATGTTCCAGCTTCATTGATGAAATTACTCTTCACAGTATTAAAGCAAACATCTTCCTTTAGTTATATTAATGAAACAGTGATGAAATTGACTTTTGTGATGTTAGACCCGCCTTAGTCATTTTGGTAAACACGCGTATAAATGCGTTGTTGGAAAATAAATCTGAATCCCGGAGTCTAAAGATGGTTGGGACTCGTAATGAGAACGGAAGAGGTTCAATCACAGAATTAGTCAACATGGAACTGGCAGCGCCTCAGTGGCGTAGTCGGTATGATGTTTGCGTGCCACCTCGGTGGCCGCGAGTTCGATTCTCGGGCATTCCATTGAGGAGTGAGAGATGTGTATTTCTGGTGATAGAATTTCACTCTCGACGTGGTTCGGAAGTCACGTGAAACCGTTGGTCCCGTTGCTGAATAACCACTGGTTGCATGCAACGTAAAAACACCATACAAACAAAAAAACAAACATGGAACTGGCAGCACTCCAGTCAGTAGGAAAACCCGGAACGTCATGGAGAAAGGTCGCAAATGAAAATTTGATCCAGACGGGAATTCAGACAAAGTCCGCAAGATGAAGGAAGACGAAACAAAGATGTCAAAATCATTATATGGTGATAACTTCATTTTCCAAGTTTTATTATCACTGTGTCGTACATTCTTACTACAGTTATATACAGGTTTGCCTTGAAAGTAGGTAATACTGAAATGACATTTAAAAGGATCTGTGAAACTATTATTAGACTTAGTATGTGAAAAGCCGTGTTCGATTGCATGCCAGATATTGAATTGTAATGGACTTGCAAAAAATATTCCATCTTTCAAATCGTCTGTTGATCAGCGTTTTGAGTTTTTATACTCCAGGGAGAGATTTTCTGCTGTGTATTCTGCCTCAGTTGGTCCAGGTCCATGGAAACTGAATTGTTATTCCAGGAAAATTGTCATTTTCTAGTTAACTTGATCCCTGTCCGCCTCCTTTTTTTTTTAAATATATATTTTTTTTAAACCCTTTTGGATTAGTTCTGCTGTGCTTATGCATTTATTGTTACAGTCATATGACAGTGAATGTGTCAGACTCCTGCTATTCTTGGAAAAAAGTATCTTAATTCTCTTCTTTTTATTTTCTTTTTTTAAAGAAACTGAAATGGCGGCGATTGTTTATCTTGAGATCAAATCCGTCACCGTCTTCAGTCTCCTTGATCATCTGCCACGAATTACTCGTCATTTTATTTGAATCCTTTCTCCCTGAAAAAGGGGGTAAAAGAATAATTCCTTGAGTGTTTCATCAGCTTTTAAGAGATGTAACTTCTTCCCACCTACTCTGTTCCTGCCTCTCCCCCCTCCCCCCTCCCCCCTCTCTCCACAACCTTTTGGCCGAGCCAGATCGATAAAATGGCTGCAGTGGCAATGGATACAGGAAGCCCTTTCCTCCTCCCGTCTCCCACCTAACTTCAACACGACTCCCCCCCTCCTTCCTCCTCCTCTCCTCCTCCTCCTCCTCCTCCTCCTCCTCCAACGTATAAAACCCTTTCCAACTCCCTCGGCTATTCTCTTCCATCTCCACAATCGAGCTTTGCTGCCTTTGGTGCTTGAATATTTTCTATTATTATAACTTTAGTATCCGTTTTCATTGGCATTAATTGGCTTGGAAAATTATAAAAAAAAAACCGAAAAGCATTTTTCATTTACTTTCGTCGTTTACGTAACTGCCGGCATTATTTATTCTTATGATGATGAAATATCTGCAAGGTCAAAAATAAGGACGAATAGGAATAAATGGGAATAGATGAGAATGCGAATCAGCCCCAAATGCTGGCACGTTCCTAAGGGAATCCTGGAAGGAATCCATTATTCCCTTAGGTGACGTAAGAAGGATTGGCAGTAAGACTGAAGTGACCAGAGGGATGCAAGGAACCTGAGAGAGAGAGAGAGAGAGAGAGAGAAGAAGGGGGGGGGGGGGAAGGAAAGGGGAAAAAAGGATGAGAAGAGGAATAGAGAAGTTAGAGAGACGAGAGAGAGAGAGAGAGAGAGAGAGAGGGGAACGAAAATGATCAAATCATTGACCCATAAAGATGGGGGGAAGAATCTCAGAGGGCTCGTTGGTTGAAGGATGGATCATAATTGAGCCAATCTCTCCGTTGCTGGAGGAGAAGAAGGAACTGATTGACAAGGTCGTTTTCCTCTTCAAGATTTCAAGGTCTCTTACGCTAAGAATCATTTGGGGTCGGATAAATTCCCCGAGAGGAACGTTGATGTCAAGAAAGAGGTGAAAAAGTGAAAGAAGCTGAACAGCAGGAAGGAAAAAACCAATAGGCAGAAAGCATTGTAGGTGGGAACCACAGGAATGCGGCAAAGAGCTATAAATTATTGTAGTTTATGCCCCACAAGGTACTACGTAAATGGACACTTCAACCCCCTCCCCTGACCCCCTTCCCTTAACAGTCGTGTCTTGCAGGATTAAAATTATGTAACTGCATAAATTATAGAAATAGATCTGAGTCAAGGGCATAATCAAGGGTAGGAAATTCAAAACTGATTTTATAACCGGAGGAACATTTTCAGTTCTTGCTTGAAGAAGCGCGTATATATATATATATATATATATCCTATATACTATATATATATATATATATATGGTATATATCTATATCTATAAATATACTAGTCTATATATATATATATGTATGATGTATGTATGTATGTATGTCTGTATGTATGTATGTATGTATGGTATATCTATATATCTATATCTATTATGTTATATGATGTATGTATGTCTGTATGTATGTATATATATATATATATAGATCTATATATATATATATATATATATAATCTATATATATATATATATGTATGTATATATCCGTAGTTAGTATGTCTGTATATATGATAGTGATATTTGTATAGTATTATATATATATATAGTATATAGTTATAATATTACTTATATATATATATATATCATAATATCGTAAAAGTAGTTATTTCGGACAATTGAGTCCTGTTATATTTATTTAGTATAGAAATAATTCAATCAGGAACGTTTTTTTTTTATTTCAATCTTAATAAAAGGAGATGTTTTAACTTGGCAGCTTCCAAAATGTTTTAATAATTTCAGTTCAGGTTAGATGAAATTGGAAATTCGGAAGTATTCTCAAGTCAGAAACGATATGAACCGATTGATTCCTTCCAAGAGGCTTCATCTTAACCATAACGCCGAGTAAAGGAGAAAGAAAATGTCTGGAATAGCCAAGATTATAAAATGACGAGCGTTTTTAATTTTTTGCCCGATATGATCTTCAAACGTCTCGATTCTTAATGTAATATTAGATATAAATTCTCTCTCTCTCTCTCTCTCCTCTCTCTCTCTCTCTCTCTCTCTCTCTTATATACGGCATTTAGTCCAGTCAAGGAGACAAATATTGGGTGAAGGGTTGCCGCTGGCTCTCCGAGATATTCTGTGAAACGGCAACAGTGTCGCGTTGCAGCTGACGCCTATCGACGTAATGGAGATCCTTGTAGCGAGTTGGTGCGAAACTCCAGAGGGAAAACAATTTTGGGTTTCCCTTTTTACATCGAGTCGTTTTTAAACAAATAGCTTTTTGCATTGTTTCTAAAAGTTTTTTTTTTTTTACATTGTTTTTCTTTGGCGTAGTAAGGAAAGTAATTTTGGTTTTGACTTGCTTCTGTATCTTTACACCAATTTAGTTTTATATAAGAATTTGTGGTTTTTTTAATTGTTCAGGGTATTGTCCCCTTTTGACGTTTATTGAAAATTTCACTACGTTTTATTTTGAAAAGTTTTTTTTTTATATTAATTAATATAGATCTTGTAAAATCTCTCTTCCATATGATTTTTTAACTTTGTGCAGCAGCTTTTAAATGGCCTCTTTCAATAATATTGATATAGATTTCAAGCTTAGTTTTTATGTTGTTTTTGTTCATATTGATTAGTTGAAGACTAATCTATGTAACCTGGTTAATTAAGTATATCTTAGTTTAACCAGACCACTGAGCTGATTATCAGCTCTCCTAGGGCTGGCCCGAAGGATTATTAGATATTTTGACGTGGCTAGGAACCAATTGTTTACCCAGCAACGGGACAAACAGCCTAATGTGGGATCCGAACCACATTATATCGAGAAGTTAATTTCTAATCACTAGAAACAAATTCCTCCGGTTCCACGTTGGCAGAGCGGGGATTCGAACTCGGGACTGCCGAATCGGTAGGCAACCACGTAAAACATATATCTATTGTTTAATTTTCATGCTCAGGAAAATGCTCCTGGTTTTTTTTCCTTGTTATTTCATCGTTATGCTTCAATTTGCGAACTTAAGCTGGAATTGGGCTTAAATCATCTAATTTAATCCCCCTACTTACTCATGAAATATGCTGAACTGTGAATTATGCTTAAAATCCTCGAAATTAACTCGGAATTATACGAAGACTCGTATTCTGATGAATTATGCAAAAGGTCTCATTTACCCACGAATTATTAGAAAATAATTCAACTTGAACCTGAAATGAAACTAGCCGTACTTGGCTACGAATTATACCTCATTTGTGGGTTGAACAAATAAATACTATTTCAGTAGTGAGCTTCTGGGATCTATTTGTACGTTTGTTTGATACGTGGCCTGGTTTTTTTTTAATTATTGGAATCCTATTCCTAATTAATATTCATTGATCTATCGTATTAGTGTTCCGCTCTTTTAACGCAATGGGGATTGGTAATGTTATTGCATGTTTTGTATTTTCTAAGGTTAAGATATGTTTATTGCATTTCCGCTGTTTTTAAAGGTACTGGTTGAATTATTTGCTATTTAACATTGACGTTACGACGTGTTTTGTTTGTTGCAGTTTATTGTAAAATAATAAATACAAGAATAAGGTATAAATAATTGTTGCACATTTATTTTCTAAATATCTTCGTTTTATTTTACAAGATCTTAGTATGAGTCCTTTATCTTTCAAGTTTTTTTAAGTAGTATTAATATATTTTCTCATATTTGCCAGATAAAAACAAATTTTTTTTTCCATTATTTGCCCCAGTTTAGAAATAATAAATTTTATTCACATTATTTGATAATAAATTTTATTCACATTATTTGACAAGATAATAAATTTTATTCCCATTATTTGACATGATGATAATTTTATTCCCATTATTTGACAAGATAATAAATTTTATTCCCATTAGTTGACAAGATAATAAATTTTATCCCTATTATTTGACAGGATCATGCAAGGTTAAGTAACATTTTGATTTTGTAACGTTGAGAAAGTTGTTATATTTCAAAGATCCATGATTAGAATTTCTCTCATTTTAAAGTAGGTCACGCTCTAATTTCATATTTTATTTTTCAAGGTCATACGGTAATGATTTCTTCTATTCTAGGGATATGTTATAAATACTTTACCTTCAATTTACTGCTTCTTAATATAACAGTTTCATATTAGTTTGTAGGTATATGGCACCTTTCTTGGTGAAGAAGTTTCTTCTGTTGTTTAAGGCAGGTCTGAATTCAGTGTAACGATCCTGCTTCGCGTGACGTCTCATGTCCGCTGGGTTGACGGTGGAGGAGTCGAGCTTCTTGTCTGTGAACTCAGGATTCTCTCTCTCTCTCTCTCTCTCTCTCTCTCTCTCTCTCTCTCTCTCTCTCTCTCATATTCCTTTTCTGCCTGTGTATGCTGTACAAATGGTTAAGCTCGTTGCTATTGATCGGACATATTGTATGGAAGATGAAAAGGTTGAGAGATGTATTGGAAAGATTTTCCAAAAAAAAAAAAATCACCCTTTTGTAGAAAGTATGGCTGATGTACAGAAAACACACACACACACACACACACACACACACACACACACACACACACACACACACACACACGGGGTCATGTTTGTAGGTCCGTGATTTTTGGTTCTGACCTACGGCCCACCAGTCCACCAAACATTAAATTAGGTATAAAGTGTTTGCTGGGTCAAGAAACCTACATTCTGAGAGACTGGAAAAACTATACCCTTCTGACACCACATCTTCAGTTGGAAAATTAATATATATATATATATATATATATATATATATATATATATATTAATATATATATATATTACACACACCACACCACATTATATATATAGAGATATATATATACATATATTATATATATATAATATATATATATATATATATTACACATCTATATATATATATCACGCGCGCGCGTATGTGTATGTATGTATGTGTGCGTGTCTCCTGCGTGTATATCCATTAACTCTAAGATAATTCACATAAATATAGTTTAGCAGACAGTTACGTAATTACATTGCTGTCTTCTACGTCAGCCTAGCCCTTTTATAATGCTTTTCTGGGTAGAGTAGAATTACGAAGTTCCTTAAAAAAAAATAATAAAATTAAATAAAAAAAAAAAATAAAAAAAATACTACTCAGGCGACACGTAAACAGGGTTGTCACGTAACGAACTTACTCTGATTGCCTGTCGTGCAGAACAGCGTGTGGAGAAAAGGAGAGCGCATTCTATAAGAAATTCTAGAGACATTTCTTAAAATCACAAATTTCGGTACGTCTCTCAAATATTATCTTGGGGAAGAAAATGATGCATCTTGGTAAAGCTTTTGGCTCGAATTTCGGAACGAGTTCGAAACCCAGTAAGAATGAAAGTTTTCGTCATCCGTTTACTGCTCCGCCTTGCACGGGTTTCAGTGGAAAACTTATCAAAACAACGAGAATTTCAAGTATTCTTTGTGGCGTTATACAAATACGCACACTGACAAACACGTATGTATATGTATGTATGTATGATATATAGTATATATATATATATATATGTATATATATATATATATATATATATATATATTCAGAACCAGGTACTATGTCGTACCTCTAAGTATGGGGATACAATCCACAATGAAGTAAATTCTCTTGTAGTTTAAAATATATATTACTTGTATAGGATAAGCTTCGACCATCAACTGTGTCTTGTTCACTAAAGTGTCGATATGTCACCTCAAGGAACTGACAAGAAAGAGCACAAGCTTGTCTCTTTCTTGTCAGTTCCTTGAGGTGACATATCACACTAGTGAACAGACCACACTTGATGGTCGAGCTTTAATCTACAAGTAATATATATTTTAAACTACAAGATTTACTTCATTGTGGATTGTATCCCCATAATATTATTGATATATATATATATATATTATATATATATATATATATATTATATATTATAATATATATAATGTACACACCATAACAATACTTATACCCAAAGATTTCTTTATGGCCTATAGTTATGAGAGAGAGAGAGATAGAGAGAGAGAGAGAGAGAGAGAGAGAGAGAGAGAGAGAGAGAGAGAGAAGGGTTTAGTAAGAAACATCGTTTCCTTAGGAACGTCGAGAGCTGATATGTTATGCAAACGGCAGTATTTAGCATATTTACCATAAGCCATCTTTTATAGTGGGTGATAAGGGGACTCGGGTACTGAGATAGGAATGTTGGTCCTGTAAACACTGGAGATTGTAAATGTCATTGTTAAGCTGAGTGAGAGCTTTGTTCTGTGCATTTATCTCCAGTGTTTTTTGTATTATTTACGTCCCATTCGAATTGTAGAGTAGTGTAAGCTTAGTGTAAGCTTAATAAGGATTTGTGTAAATATTTGCAGCGTTTGAAGTCATGAGTTTTACGTAAGCATTATATATATATATATATATATATATATATATATATATATATATATATATATATTATATATATATAGTATATAGTATATAGTATTTAATTCAGAACATTAAAACGCACGGGTTTTATATGGAAAAATATGTGCGTGTCGGAAAAAAACGACGGTGAAGCGGCCACTGGATAAAGTCACTCACAGCTCTCTCTCCCATGCCTTGGGAAAGACATATGGCCCCCGGGTGATGGTCTTAAGTAACCTAGAGTATGTCAAGGGACATTTTTCCCCCGTTTTCAAGGACATATTTTATGCTTTCATGCCAGGGGAGAATTAACTCTCGGCCCCTGCGAACCCCTTTCGTCCGGGTCTCTCGTGTTTTACGTCATTAATTTTCTTTAAAAAAAAAAAAGAATTTCACAAGGGAAAGCATAGTAATGCATCCAAAACTTTACATTTTTGGCATTTAATGCATTGTTGTTGACAGACGCAAATCCAGTTATTGTATATTTTGTGTTTCTTATGATTCTTACACATTCTTACACACACACACACACCCTTTTACATATTTGATGTGATATGTATATATATATATGATATATATATATATATATATATATATATATATATACACTGGCCGTTTCCCAGAAATCAACCCTATCCAAGCTGAAATTTACAATGATAAACTCAAATTAAAAAAAAAAAATATACTCGTCGTAAAAACACACCAAGAAATTACAAGATACATAGAAAAATTAAAACTAACACACACTCCTGTGAGTTTGAATTCGAAGTATAATGTACGCCTTGGTACATTTTTGCATCAATCAATCAATCAAGTACAAAGTCATACAACGGAGATACCTGAAGCTTCTTTGTTAAATTCTACGCGATATCGTTCATGCAATTGCTCAGTCAATAACCCATAAATCCCGCTCGTGCATAAGTCGTGTTCTATTCTGACGCATTCATTCATCTTGTCACACGTTCGGCGCAGCATTAATTTG
>NC_087221.1:52061825-52066825 GCF_015104395.2 Macrobrachium nipponense
GATATTTAAGGATACGGTGATGATAAAAAATGTAAGAACTTAACGACAAATTGAGCAATTAAAAAGAAACGAAGAGGAAAAGGGTGGTAAGATAACTTGAAAAAAGGAAAAAAATACGATAATAAGGTGCTGCTCTAGAAAGAGTAGAATAGAATGAGGAATGGAAGAACAATTTAATCATAAAAAACAAAGAGAGGTGCACAGATCAAAAGGCAAGAAATATTTTTAGAAGACAAAATAAAAAGGTAAATTGTAATTGGAACTACAGAGAGCTTACAGAACAGAAAACAGAAGAAAACGAGGAGCATGCAATAGTTATAGAAAAAAAATATTGTAAAAACTAGAGGAAATTTGAAAGAAATTATTAATATATACATATGTACATACATACATACATACATACATATATATATAATAATTATATATATATATATATATATATATATATATACATATATATATATATATATATATATATATATATATATATATATATATATATACATACATATATATATATTGATGACGGACAAATATGTACATGCACTAAATAAAGACAGCCTTTATATTTTTTTGCATGGTTAATTCTCAATATTTTTCTTTCCTCAACGCCTAATGAGAGAGAGAGAGAGAGAGAATATGCTCTCTCGTGTTCCTGGTCTTCACCAACAGCCGCCACTTACCTGGTTACGACAAGTTTGGCTTGATCATTCTTGCCTCGTCGACGCAGCTAACCTTCAAATTCTCGTTGCAGGTGTAGAGTGCAAAAGAATAGACAAAGTGATAAGGTTATTGACCGAGTTTTAGGCACATAACCTGAGAGAACTGTTAATGTTTTTTTTTTTAACGTAAATGAATAATTTATTTGCGCGTTTTTAACCTCGGACTGTAGTCGATGTGACTAAGGTTTGTTGTATTTTGTACACTTATAAGCATTATGTTTCTGTGGAAACACATTTTTGTAGTTAAATGGTCTTTGGGCGTCTTCCATAAAAATTTGCATTTATATACACACATATATATTATATATATACACACACACACACACACACACACACATATATATATATATATAAAATATATATATATATATATATATATATATATATCTATGTGTGTGTGTGTGTGTGTGTGTGTGTGTGTGTGTGTGTGTGTGTGTGTTGCATTAAGCTACGAATATCCATTACTATCCAATTCGCACCGGTTAACATATATGAAAATGTATCAATTCCTAGGTGGAGCGATTGGATATTAGGGACATTTGTAGCTTAATGGCATGTATATGAATCACTGTGACGTGATAAAAATTCACACACACACACACACACACACACACACACACACACACACACATATATATATATATATATATATATATATATATATATATATATATATATATATATATATACTTTATAAAGAAAAAGAGAGAGCTTATTGCTTTGACATATATCTTGACTCCAATATAAATGGTGAAATATGGCAGAAAAACGAGGAAAAATGTATTGTGAGTGCTCTATACGTGGAATAAATTCGCTCCCACTTGTTAGGGGGCGATGAATCACGCGAAATTGGAAGCGAGTGACATTTATTTCGTAACTGGGAAATGCAGATATGAAATGGTAAAAGGTTGATAATGCACTAAAACCTCGCTTCCTGGAGCTTTACTGCTCTCACGAATTTCCCAGTTTGGCGTTGTCGTTTGCTCTTTGGTTTTATCAAGTGGAAACAGAGATGTTTAAAAGGTTATGTTATAAAGCATGTTTCTCTCTCTCTCTCTCTCTCTCTCTCTCTCAATAATGTTCTAATACATGTACTTGACGTCACAACCGCATATTTATTTTTCAGTTATCTCTCTCTCTCTCTCTCTCTCTCTCTCTCTCTCTCTCTCTCTCTCTCTCTCTCTCAAACTGTGAATAATGTTCCAATGCATGTACCTGACGTCACAACGGCCATGGTCATCCATGCCGTTAGCTGTCTGTTGGAAAGGTAAGAAGCGTCTAAATGGAACTTAACATTTTTCACAAAAATTTGATTATTTTCGCAGATGATTTTTATGAACTGCTGTTGAATCAATTAATAAATTTTAAGGCGTTGTTTTTGCACGTTGTGGAATTGGATTTCATATATCGGGATGCTTAAATGGAATAGGAAATATATAGGAAATCGTCGCTGTGTTATGGAGGCCATTTGTGATAGGTTCAAGAACGTTCCAACTTTGATTTGAAAATGGGTAGGTTTTTCTTCCAGTTTAGCATTGCAAGGTTCCAGCTAAGCGTATTTTGAGCTGCTTTTGTGTCTGCTGAATGATATTACATTTAATGAAGACGGGCATGGCTGTCCAGACTTAACATGGCCACATCATGAAACAGGACTTTTGAAGACTTGAGTTGTTATTGGAATTTTGTCAGAATGAATCCAGTTCCGGTGTGGTATGGTCTGTAGGGAGAATAGGATTTGTATACTATGGGAAATTGTATGTAGCATAAATTAAAATATGTTTAAGAGTGTATATCTGTTCTCTTTTCTCTGTATCTTTTATTTTATTTTTCCGTTCGACCCATGGACACTCGCTCTCCACCGCAGAAACATTTTTTTGCCGTTTTTTTCCTATTCACCCACTTGTTGGCCACTTGGTCGTCGTGCCTAAGGGAGCGCTCGAAGCTCTCTCAGAACCTGCCAGTTAGGATATTGACAATAAAAGGGAGAGAGAGAGAGAGAGATGAGGTTTTCCTTCTCGCATCCTATGAAGATTCCTGCAGAAGTCCTTAAAAAAAAAAAAAAAAAAAAAAAAAGTTTTCTTTCATCCTGTGAAGATTCCTACAAAAGAGTCCTATAAAAGCCGGGCTGCCTTTTGCATGCACTGGCTTCGTTGGCATAGACGGGCGGCAGCTTTGATGGCTTCTTTATTAGGTTTTGTAATCGGCCGTGTTGCTGGGATTTTAAAGAAAGATGGTTGCCATAAAAATCTGTGTGTTTTTTGCTAATAATATGCCACTGGTTATCATGGTTATTTTATGTTTTATTTGTTTATTGCAGTTGTAACTTTTTCTTTAATTTTGTGTTCATTATGTGTGGTTTTTTTCTTCGATTCCATTGTTTAATTTTGCATGACCCTTTTCCCTTCAGATTTCATGTTTGTTTTGTCTTTTTTCAGTTTTCTTTTATGTTATGCATTTATTTACTCAACCTGTTATTTTATGAATAACGTCATTCATATTCGTCTGTTCAGTTCATTGATACATCTTGTTTTCTTAATTTTCTTTTATTTCTTAATCATTTATCTCTTTTTATCTCTCTTTTCTGTCGATTCCAGTTCGTATATATGGATACCCATGAATAATCCACAAGTAAATTTTTGTTAACCCAATGTACTTATGCTTCTCAAATATTTCAATTTATATGTCTAATTTCATTAATTACTGCTCTGATTTCTCGGTACTATATCTTTTCTAGCGTTAGATATTAAACTGTAAGTCTCGAAACATATAACTTTTCATTGCATCTTGTAGAACCTGCTATTTTAAATGAGTTACTTCGACCCAAGTAATATATTACGTGTTTTAATGTCGTAATATGACGTGAAATCTTTTAGAATTTGTTATTCTGCATGACACGTCTTTGATCCGTGTAATTTGCATTAAATCTTCTGTCGAAATTCCTTTGACATCACAATTTTGATCCTCATAATTATAGCTCAGAACTTTTCAGATCCGTCATGTCACGGTGTAAGTTTTAGATTTGGAGTTAGTGCTTTGTATCCTTCAAACCTCGTAATTATACAACTTTTGAACTCTATTAAATTTAGAACTCTGTTATTAAGCTTTATGGATCCAGTCCTTTTGTAACACTTCCGAACCCCGCCCTTGGAAGCGACGTATCTCTCGACGGCCGTCTTTCGCTCATGATCGACAATGCCGTTGTTTAATTAGATCCTTCACCGCAAGATTTTCCCCAGCCAATAAGAGCGTTTTGCGCATTCTGCGGTGTCAGAAAACAGCCTTTAATTGCCTCTCTCCAGCTGGGAGTGTTGGGTATCCCTCCAGGAAGAGGGCTGAGCAATGGGATTTTCGCTTTCTGATTGCTTTTGCAAAACGATCCTCGGTGGAATTGAATCACGAAGAGGAGAGGATGCTCGCTTATTGCTCGTCACGTTTGGGTTACTCGTGTAAGCAAGAGCAGGTTCTATAGACCTTGAACAAGAGGTTCTCGTCATCGTTAGCGTAGAGGAGGAGGAGAGGGAGCCAAAGTGCGACCTTGGTGATACCATCTCATTTTTATTTATTTTTTTTTTTATTTATTTATTTTTTTAGTTCCTCGGGTATTGATCCGTATTTTTTTCTTCAGTATAAGCTAATCTAAGGGTTGTTTTAATTCCCCTTGCTTTTTGTGTGTTCGAGAAGAGAGAGAGAGAGAGAGAGAGAGAGAGAGAGAGAGAGAGAGAGAGAGAGAGAGCAGGGTGATACCATCGCACAGTTTTTTTAGTAACTGGTGTATATTTTATTAAACAATTATTTGGTGATCAAAGTAGTAAATATAAGTTATAGAGAGAGAGAGAGAGAGAGAGAGAGAGAGAGAGAGAGAGAGAGAGAGAGAGAGAACACGCAAAGTATATATCTGCTCATCACATAACTGACGTTTGATAAGTGGGTGATTAGTTCAGTGTATTTTGTGTAGTGTACTAAAACAGTGGCGGATGCCACTGAGGGAACCCGACTGAAATCCTAAACGAAACCAATGACTCGTTAAGCTATAATCTTTATAAAAGACTGATGATTAATAAACTATATGAAGAGCTGTGCAAACGGAATAGGTCCTTATTATCATGTTAACCCTAAGGATTTAATTTCACGGGTGAATCTTCCCCCTTAACCACGGCAAGCGGAGGGATCCCAATTACCATAACAGATGAGGGATTTCCAATTAGCCAAAGAACTCTGGCGTTTCCATTTCCATAACAATTAAGGTGTCCCGAAGTTGTGGACAAGTCGTCGAGGAGG
>NC_087221.1:52071825-52101825 GCF_015104395.2 Macrobrachium nipponense
CTCTCTCTCTCTCTCTCTCTCTCTCTCTCTCTCTCTCTCTCTCTCTCTCTCTCTCTCTCTCTGTTATTACCCAAGTATTCGAAAATTACCGTCAAATCATGAACTGTCGGAGTGAAGGAATTATTTCTCTCAGGACATCATTTCAGAACATTCTATCCATCGTCAAACTATTCTTGCAAATAAAGATAAACGTAGGTGCAATATTGCAATCTGCTAAGAATGAATGATTCGGTGAATCCGGTCCATCAATAACCATGATTTGCAATTGAATGCCCTCGTGCGCCCATCATGAATGAGAGATGACCGCCCGTAATATCGAAGCTGGTTGGTTTGAACGAGATGGTCGCCTGGCCGTATACCTCAAAGGAGATTGCTGCTTGCCGTGCATTGTGCAGTCTGTGTTTTGGAGTTAACGTTGTTGGTTGTTGACCGGTTATTATTATTATTATTATTGGAGAAGCAAATCCACAGTTGTGTAACTGTACATATATTTAAACAAATTTAAAAAACGGCAAGGATAGCTTTCGGGAATCTGTACGGTTCTCCTTATCAATCAGATTGACAAGGGGAACCGTACAGATTCCCGAAAGCTATCCTTCCTGTTTTAAATTTAAATATATGTACATTTACTTACTGTGGATTTGCTTCTCCATTTGAAGACTCGTGCTACAGTGAGTATTTTTTAATAATTTATTATGATTATTTTTATTATTATTGCAGTCAAAATACTGCAATTTATATGTAATGCAATTGCACGGGAGGTCTACTTTATTGGTTGCTGATGGGTTATTAATATTATTATTATATTATTATTGTTGTTGTTGGCATTAATATTATTATTATAATTAATTTATTATTATTACCGATAAAAATAACTACTATATATATATAATGCAATTGCACCGTAGTTAGATCAAGCACATTATGTATACGTTGAAGTTCTCTGCTTCATTTAGAACTAAGTCGGAGTTTTAAGGTAAATATTAGTTTGATAATGGTATGAATGCTCCGTTCTCCTGGCCCCTTGCTGTAAATGGAATGAATGACCAATAAAATAAATGAAAGGACGGTAATAAGCTTTATTGTGCAAGCTGTTCTGAAAAACGAATTGAACTAGCAATAAACCCAGATCTATTACTGGGAGGGCCGAAGTTTGATCATAGTCCAGTAATAATGGCTAATTTTTGTTGCCTGGAAGGGCGATTTTAATTTAGTCTTGCATCCTCTAAAGTATACGGTATATCTCTAATCATTTATTTTTGCTGAATATATTTTATAGTAAAATGCTGCCATTTTCGTTTCCGTCTAACTTTTAACTCTTTACGGGGGGGTTTGTGCTAATTCCACTTTTGCCATTAACGCTTTTTATTTCAACAATGCATGTTTAGTAAAATAACAAACTATCCCAACCTTGAGTGTTCCCACCAGAATGGGACAATACCCTAGCAGTAAGGAAGCGTACGCAGAGCGTAATCGTGAAACAGGAATACTTATAGCTTTATTCGCCCCCTTCCTTTCTTGCTGAATAATGGATAGAGACTGCAGATGCTCGCATCCTCAGACTGATGTTACCGCCTGCGTGTAAAGCCCGAAATCATCATAAACAAAAGCGAGTCCAATGGCCCTCTTGTTGGTATCCCCGGTCCCCCCCCCCCTCCTCCCCCCCCCCCCTCTTCTCGTCCTCTCTCTCGCAAGAACTTTCTCTCCTCTCTCTTCTCTCTCTCCTCCTCCTCCTCTTCGTCCTCTCCTCTCGAGTCGTGTGTATGTTTACTATGCTAAGGAGGCAATGGGTGCATCACACTAGAGATTGGGGAAAGATAGTCTTTTTTATTTACTTTTGTTTAGATGCCGACCGTCACATCTCGTACTACTGTTTTTTCTAGATGCCGACCGTCACATCTCGTACATGACGAATAAAGATGAAGGACCATCTTTACCGAGGGTTGTAAAATATTCCAGCGGGGCGATACTAAATGAGATTGAACAGAAATAAAGAAAGGCTTTTAAATAACCTTGAGTGTTCTTACCAATCAAGTCCTCCCCCTTGCGGGAATAGCGGGGGAAAACCCAACAAATTTTACGTAACGTAACCGACGTACAACAAAATCCAGGAGCTATAAAGAACGGCGTCCTGAATAGCTCTATAGAGAAGAAGGAAACAAAAGTTTTCCTTTTCAATGGTAGCGAATCATCAGATGGCTTTTGATATGGGAGGAAGGAAGGCCTTTGATGTTCCCACTGCTTGTTAAAGGGAGTTAACGTTGAATGACCGGCCACCTCCCCCTCATGGCAAGAGAAAACAATACCTTAATTTGGCTTAGACAAGCCCGCAAAACGTTTTACCTTGGGATAAATGCTTGGAGTAAAACACGGTAAAGCCCCGGCCCCACCTTCATATAGAAGTTAAATAAATAGTTTTTTATAGCTTGGGTAGTTTCGGAAAGGATTAAACATTAGTATTGATCATTAGGGAACATAAAATAGCTGAGGTACGAAAGAACATAATAGGACAAAAGATAGTGCTAAAGAGATTTTGATAAATGGCTCCTGAGCATGACGACGCCGGTGCTGCCAATAAGTTGATAAACTTTGAACTGTAAGTTTTTAGGATGTTTTTGTTTCTTTTTGTTGAAAAAGCCCTTGAGTTATGTAGTGGATATGGAAGTTTAATGCAATCCCATCCGTGACACATTTATTTCAATAAATAGTTAGTTGGTCCAATTTTCGTTCATGACAGAAATAGGCGGAAAGGCTATAAGTAATGCCTGGTGCTTGTAATCCATGTAGATAGCGTTACTTTTTAGTTTCCTTTGAAAAGCCTATGCAAGCTGTGTTTTCTGCGAAATGTATTTGTTTAATCCTCTAACAGCTGTACAATAATGGGATCTATTAGCTAAGTGCGAAGCGACTGGCTTTTTTTGTTTTTCACGTCCCCAATCAGTTGGCCAATTAATTTTTTCCTGCAATCGCTTGTTTTTTGTTTTTGTTATTGGCAAGTTTGTTAAACCTCCCAAACCAAACCCTCTTGAATGATCGGATTGGTTTGTGTTCCATTAGTTTCATTTTAAAGCGTTGATGAAATAAATATAATTTAGCACTCTAATATGTAAAAAAAATTCTATAAAAACTTGTATTTAATTCAGAAAAGGATGATATCATCCCTGGAAAATAATGAAACACGAAGTGCAGTGAGGAACTGGCCCCCTCCTCCACTTGTTTTTGTAATGAAATTCGTTGCACGAACTCGTAGACTTCTTGCGCTGTTGAGTTTGGGGGTAACCGTCATCAGTAACGGAGTAAAATGAGGGAGATTTCTATTATATTTGCATGGAATCCATTTTTTTTCCTTAAGTCCGAGTGGATTCATAGGAGGTTTTTGTTTAAATTAACACTATTCGATAATTTTTTTATTTTTTGATTTCCATTTTTTTTTGTTTTCTCATCTTTGGTAAAGGAGAGAGAGAGAGAGAGAAGAGAGAAGAGAGGAGAAAAAGAAGAAGGAAGGAAATAGAGAGAGAGGAAGAAATGGCTTAATGTTTAATATTTAATTTTTTTTTTTTATTTTGGCCCTTCGTTGCTTTTCCCTAGCCATTTTACATTTTTAGCATAACATTTGGAATAACGGAACCCCTAGAATTATACAAAGAAGGTGTGGCAACCGGCCTTCCTTCTTTCTTTCTTCTCTCTCTTCTCTCCTCCCTTTTTCTCTTTTTTCATTATGAAAGATTTTATTTTTATAGAGTAAAAACGATTTTCCCGGAATAAGATTGCGAATACATAAAAGCGCCGTAACGGGAACAGACCTTATAGTTGTACATAAAGGTTACTACTGTCAAGGAATGCGCCGCTCGCGCGGCCCCCCCCCACGTTGGGGGTGCCGCCCGCGCCCCGGCCTCCGGCCGCCCCACCCCCCCCCCCGAGGAGGCAAATTATCGGGTTCCTTGGGCTTTTGTGGTGGTGGAAATAAACACCTTTTTTTGGTTTTTTGTGTCCTTGTGTTTTTTTGTTTGTTTTTCTTTTCCTTCCGGCAAAACACCTAAGGTCCTTTTTTTTTTTTTTTTTTTTTTTTTTTTTTTTTTTTTTTTTTGTTTTTTTTTTTTTTTTTTTTTTTTTTTTTTCACTCGAATCTTTTTGGTTTGTTTTTGGGCCTTTTGTTTTCTTCTGTTTTTTTATCCGAAATGCCAAGTTCCTGGGAAAAAGGTTTTGTTAGTGAATTTTTGAATTTTCCCGGTTTGGGCTTTTTTTTTATTTTTTTCAAGAGCCTGTTTCTTTTCTTTTGGCGTTTTTTCCCGCCGAATAGAATAAAGGTTCTGAAACTCATATATATATATATATATATGAGTATACATATAGTATCTAGATATATTATGATAATATATATTCTATTTATATATATTATATATTATAATAATCCCCACAAGTTTTTGTTTGAGATCAACGTTATATAAAGAATGGCTGATATTTTCTCCGAGTAGTTATCTGTTGTATATTATAAATAATATATTATATATATACCTATTATATATATAATATCAAATATAATAATAATAATAATCAATAACTAAATTAATAATAAATAATAATAATGAATCAATAGTAATTGCATTGTACTAATTCGCCAAAAAATCCAGGCCCATTTTTTTTTTTTTTTTTCCGTGACCCCCAAACTTGGTGTTTCTTGGCGTGATAACAGGAACATGAATATCCAAAGACCACTTTCGAATACTTTTGTTCATGGCCACTGAATTTTCCAAAGATCCAACGACTGAGTTGGTTGGAAAAAAAAAACAATGTGCTTCCAATGTGGAAAAACAAAATTGGGCCTTTTTTTGTCAGATAATGGACATCTTCTAATTTTTCCTGGGATTTATGAACCTGAGCTAATTGAACCGGAGCTCCTTTACCGCGTCCATTGGAATGTAATTTCCAATTAGGCCAATTTTTAATGCTTTAATCCCTGTTGGGTCCGGCCTGTTCGAAAACCGTGCGTTTTTTGTTGGATTAAGGGATTAATTGGTATAGGATAGGCGAATGAAAGACCCACAAAAGAAATTTGGGAAGGGAAAAGGAGCTTCGCTATTTTTCAAGGAATTTTTTCCTCTGTTTGTCCATTCGATTACAGGCCGCCCGCAAAGTTTGGCTCCCGGGTAATTTAGGTACTAGTGCAAAGATTCATGCCCCCCAGAAACCCTGTCCGATAAGGAGGAGGGAATTTTTTTGGAGATAGTGGTTTGAAAATAAAGAATAGAAGAGAGAAGAAGAGAATAGTAGAGAGAGAGAGAGAGAGAGAGAGAGAGAATACTAAATATTGGGGAATGTTGAAACCTAGAATGGAAAAGGTGGGGTTTTTGTATCAGCACTTTGAAGAGAGAGAGAGAGAGAGAGAGAGATAGAGAAGAGAAGAGAGGAGAGAAGTGAGAGAGAGGAGCTAAATAATGGGATTGTGAACCTAGAATGGAAAGTGGTGTATCAGTAATTGAGGGGGGAGAGAAAGAGTGTCTTGCATAATGAGAATGTGAACTTAAATTGGGAACAGTTTTATCCGTAATTGGAGAGAGAGAGAGAGAGAGAGAGAGAGAGAGAGAGAGAGAGAGAGAGAGAGAGAAACTGTAGAGTTCATTGTCGTGAAATGTGTACCCGAACCCCAGTGAAGAAAAACGCCTGGAAATTAAATAGAGAGAACGGTGTTCGGAAAAGAAAGAGGAAATGGAAAAATAAGACACTGGAAGAAAATTCTGCAATTGAAATGAAACCATTTCTTTAGAAAAAGGTTATGTGAATGGAAGCAAAGAGGAGAAATAAAAGAAGCGACGAGGATGTGCGGATGGAAGAGTCGAGAGAAAAACGCTGGTGTTAAATGTGTTAAATATGAAATGAAAAAATATAAAAACAAAACCAGCGAATTGTTTAAGAAACGGAGAAGTGCAGTCTTAATGGAAGGGAGAGGGAATATGATTAAAACAATAGTGTCAGAAGGAAGACAGAAGATTCAAAGAAACAAAAATATACAACAGTTTTGATTGATGGGAGAAGGACAGTCCGTTTAAAAAGTCTGAGGAGCTTACAAAAGAGGAAAAGATTGTAGAACTATTGTAAATGTATAAATGAAATTTAAAGTAAACAAAAGGAATAATGAATAATGACTGCAGGAAGAATGAGAGAGAAAAATCACCATGAATAAGGCAAAGAAAGAATGGATAAGAGTAATGAAACAATGTATTACGAAAAAATAGCAAGAACCAAACCGAAGGACTAAAGACTAAGAAGAAAGGAAGAGAGAACAAAGCTCCAACAGGAATAAAATGAAAGAAGAAGAAGAAAGAGAAGAAGAAGAAGAAGAAGAAGAAACAATTAGCCGTAATGACAGAGTACGCACCCGAGAAAGAGACTGAGAAAGCGAATGGGTAGGTGGGTTATTGTGTCAAGGGGTCTGAAAGTTGTTGTTCTGGATCGATCTTCCTCAGTGAGTGGCCCCTGTACTCACCGGTGTGTCTTTCGGGAAGGGCCCTATGGTGGGTGGGGAGGAGGGGAGGGGGGAGGGGAGGAGGAGGGGCATTCCGTCCGTCTCTTATCCTTTCTGACGAGAGGATGGGTGGCCGGTGGGTGGGTGGGGGTCTGGTTCTTAGGTAACGAGGAAACAAACCTGAAATTGATAGAGAGAGAGAGAGAGAGAGAGAACAGACGGTAATTAATATGGAAAGAATGCAAAATTTGAGCGTGAAAGTGACGGATTCTCTTGTTGTTGAATCCTTTGGGAAAAGGTAATCTTTGTATGGAGATTGTCCGAAATTGCTTGAAATCTTGGACAGTTCTTAATTAACGCTGGTGAAGACAAGCTGCTTGGCTGAGCCTGTGAGGTTTCAGGACAATTTGATGTTGGTGTTTTATCATTTACTAATTAATGTTACCTTGTTTTGCTGCAGGTCTACAAACTCCCTACAACATACAGGAGATATTTTTGAAGGGTTATGATTTGGGGAAATTGATACCTTTCAGTAGGTTGTTGATTACACTTTCATATTGGAAAACAATAGGTGATCAATACCAACCAGTAATGGCGGTTCTTTATACCAATACTATTTTGTTAAGTCTTACTCTTTCAAATTTCATGATTGCTGACAAAGATGATATGTTAGTTGATAATAATCATGATATTTATTGGATAGCTAATGTCCCAGAACACTGAATATTCCATTCGTTTTTCACGGGGCATGAGTTTTGCAGTGTCACCCTAAAAATCATAGGTAAATAATTGTAATTAGAGTGACGGACAGTGGGTCACGAGGTGCCCGAGGGGTCAGGGGAATCAGTCATTTACTCGTTTGTTATTTGTCCTTGCTGAGAAGAGAATGAAAATTGGTAATTAGAAAATCCACTATAGCTTCTGCTTCAGCCATAAATATCTCACACTCATAGCAACAATGGACTGTCTTGTTCCTTGTGGAAAGATTTTTTTTTTTTCATGGGTCAATTTTCCTCAAAAAGAGGCTGGCTTTTGTTATCAAAAGACGGTGTTTCCTTAGAAATTGGTTTCTTTTCCGTTTCGACAATTTACTTTTAATTTGACTTGTTCTGGGGTCATCTTCCTTCAACTGTGCACGGTGGGAATTTCCCTGTAAACGGAATTTCTTTTCTTTTGGTTTAAATAATAATAATAATAGTAATAATATACATATAATTAATATAAAGATATATTATAATAATAATTGAAAAGACCCACAAAATCCACTATTTTGTAACTTGTTTACTTCTAAGTATTTACATTTAGAAGTAAACAAGTTACAAAGTGATTTTGTGGTTTCTTTTTCAATCTTCAGAAGAAAACTGAAAGAAGTTTTTGGTTTGTAACAATAATAGTATTTCCACCTGAACCTTTGACAATGGAATGTACTGACAATATAAAAATTCCTCACTTGAAGTATAGTACTGTGTACGTTTTCGTCTTAGCTTCATTTCTTACATTACAAAATACTGAACTAATAAAATCTCAGCATTTTAGTAAAAACTCCAAGTTATAAATAAGTGTTATGGAAACCAGTGTCTGGCCTTCCTTGAAGTTGCCAGCCATTATTTGATTTCTATTAGGTTGCTTAATGAGGTGCTCACGGTTTGCTGCAATCAATATCGGAAAATTGGGATTCCATTCAAGTTGAAAGTTCGGTTTCTTTGGTATCCTAGGTGTATAGCCTACTGTTCGTTGTTAGGTTATCTCTCTCTCTCTCTCTCTCTCTCTCTCTCTCTCTCTCTCTCTCTCTCTCTCTCTCTCTCTCTCTCTCTCTCTCTCTCTCGTAACCTTCATCCTTTTCCCTGTCATTTTCGTCCCCTTTAGGATCCCATATCCAGTAATAGCCAGTCACATTGGTTTGGCTTTCTCGTACGAGTGAGTTAGAATGAACTGCATCCATCAACGTTAACAGTTTATGAATGAAAATTGTAATAATTTCATTAAGGGAGTCTAAGGTTTGATGTGGGGGTTTTCTCATAGAAGATATCTTAACAGGAATTCTGCTTGATGCCGACTGTAATAGTATTCCTAGTATTAAAAACATTCTTACACTTACTACTCTGTTGACTTTGGGTTCTCGTTCATGATATCTTGCCTCTTGCGCCAAGCCTCTCAGATCTGTTGCGAGTTTAGGAGTGCTTAGTATAGTCCACAGGGAAGGTAACCGAACCCCCCCAAACCCCCCTTTCTATCTCGGTTCATTTCTGAAATGTACGTGTAAGTATTCATGGCAGTTGACAGATTTTTATTTGTTTTATTTACTTAATTAGCAGCAAGTAACAGGGGTGGGAGGTGGTGTATAATTCTAAACTAAATGCCTAAATTTCTTGAGTTGCTGGAGAAGAATATTCTTCAACATCCATAGGATTTCTCTGTTGGACCAAATAGTTTCTTATTTCACATAAGTTATATATATTCTTTTTTTATGGTGAGTGAATTTCTATTTAAATGGTTTTCACATGCTATTTTGTGATGTCTGAGTTTTGTATGAATGGTCAAGTAAACTGAGGTTTAGAATATAGATTTTCTTTTCTTACAATGTTTAAGTTAGATTGTTGTCGTTTTATGTTAGTGTAATTTAATTTTCGTGTAATACATGTTTTAGGAAACTCTAGAAATTAGTATTGTTAATTTACATTTTTGACAATGGTTTAAGCAACTCCACTCCTGAATGAGTATTGTTTATTTACATTTTTCATAATAAATGGTTTAAGTAACTCCAGAATGGAATAAGTGGTTTATTTAAATTTTTCAAAGTAATTGGTTTAAGCAACCCCGCAATAAGTGTTGTTTATTTACACATTTTACAAAAAAAAAAAAGTAAAAATAAAAGCTGAAAACGTCTTGAAAAACCTCATGAATCTCCCTACTCTATTCTCCAAATAAGTTCCTGTCATATTGTCTTGACAGTCATCCTCAACACTTCTTTCTGTCTCTCTCCCCATGTGTCGTCGTCTTGTCTGAAATCGTATTTTCCTCACCAATTTACCGGGTTAGTGAGCAGAAATTCTTACACTTTAATCCCCTGACATTTTCCGTCTTTTGTCCATTTCCCGTCCCTCGCATTTTCTCTCTTTCTTTCCCTCTTTTTCAGATGTCTCCGGTTGTCTTTGGGGTTTTTCTCCAACACAGCACGCTACTCCTCCCCCCCCCCCCCCCCTCCTCTCTCTCTCTCTCTCTCTCTCTCTCTCTCTCTCTCTCTCTCTCTCTCTCTCTGGGTGTAGGTTTTAGGTGCACCTTTCTTCGTGTTACTTTTGACAAAAACTGTATTAGCTCTCTCTCTCTCTCTCTCTCTCTCTCTCTCTCTCTCTCTCTCTCTCTCTCAGGGCTAGGGTACGTCTTTCTCTTTGTTTCTTTTGCCAAAACATGCACTGGACTCGAAAGACTTCCTTGAGATTACTACAGAGTAATGTACCACACTCATAGCAGGTACATGTCACTCCGAGTTATATACACACACACATCAGAGCATGTTATTTTTCCTCGTGGAAAACTTAGCTGTGGAGCGAAAAAAAGGGAGTTCAGGATAGTAGATCGTCCTTGCTTAAATGCATTACTGGCAAACCGGTGTTGCCAAGGTACATGTACAAGCTTGGTTGCCCGAGAGAGAGAGAGAGAGAGAGAGAGAGAGAGAGAGAGAGAGAGAGAGAGAGACTGTTGCGTGGTCTCGGGTCCTTTTATCGCATAAGACTACGTTATGACGGTCCAAATTGATCGTGTGTATGTTTTATATGGCACATCTGGAGCTTTGTGGATAAAGTAACCTCAAGCGTGAGTCGTTTCTCTCCATCACGTGAGAAGAGGAAGTTATAGAATGCTACGCCGTTTCAGTGGAATGTTTCCGAAGGATCGGCAGGTATTTTTTGCTTGTTTTTGTTGAGAGAGAGAGAGAGAGAGAGAGAGAGAGAGAGAGAGAGAGAGAGAGAGATGTCTCTAAAGGCGCCTCGGAACTATGCCAGCAATCTCCTCCTATGAAGTCTGAAGGGCATAATGCATCCTTTTTTACGTGCTTATTTGTGCTACTTCCTTAGAACGGATTTTGAGGGACCTTAGTAAAAGGGTATGTTATGGTGATCTCTCCAAATAATGGAGATATAATACTATCCTCCATTCAAATGCTGGGGTACCTTTGGACTTCAACTTTTAATACCTTAGTCCCGTGACGTCCAAGGTCGTTGCTTGGCTTGGCGGAGGTGTGATCTCTGGTGAGCGCCCCTTCTCGTTGTTGAGAGTTCTCTCGTATATCCAGTCCGAAGGAGGGAAATTGGAACCTTTGGTGCCTGGCATCTGAAAAGTAAGAACTCAGAAATAGAGTCGTCACCTGGGAATTGAAAAGGTTGTGTCCTGTTTCCCGTTTTTACGTGGACTTTCCTGTTTTTTTTTTTTTTTTTTTTCATGGTTTTTAAATCGTATTATATTGGAGACCAAATCTCCACTGTGCTTTTTTTTAAATACATAATTCTTTAAAACTCCCTGATCTACAATAAATAGAGTAACTTCATGATAAGGAACAGCCTCCTGCCTTTTCCTTAAAGTTTTCCACAAGAATGTTTTTAATTTTTTTTTGCTTACCTCTTTGGAGTTTATATACTACATGTTTACTTCCTTGGATAACTATGCGCATAGTCCTACTGTGAAAGTTATGAGTCGAGTTGATCGGGATATAAGTATAATATAAAAACAAAAGAAGCATTTGATTTACAAAAGGCTCGTGGAAGGATGAGTGCTGTGGAGAGGCAATACTGGAGTAGAGAGGAAGGAGCCAAAGGTAGAGAGAGAATTAGGGGGAAAAATCACTATATTGGAGAGGGATGGCGCCTGTGGCGAGGAAACAGCAACGTAGGAGAATAATTAAGTCGGAGAGGGAGAAATAAAATTTTCTGGACTACAATAATGAGTAGAGAGAAGAGCGCAGTAGAAAAGAGAACATTGATGAAGACATGAGAGAAGTGTCATTAGTAGAGAGTTAGGCACCGAGGAGAGAGTGACCGTAGACACTTGACTAATCGAGTGGAGAGGGACCATGATTGTTGCCATGGCGATAGCAGTCGGGCTTGGTAGCGGTGGCAACGTTAAATTCAATTGGAGATTCCGAACAGAGGCTTTAATTACATTTACGTTACCTTTCATGTTACTTGTAGGGGAGGCAGGTCCTCTCAATGAGTTTTTGTACTTTATTTCTTTATATATATTTTTTCATAATTCTAAGAACATCTTTATTTAGGTCTTAGAGACTTTTTGTACTTATTTCTATAATATATACTTTCTCATGATACTAAAGAACATCTTCATTTAGGTCTTTGTAGATCTTAGACTTTTTGTACTTATTTCTATAATATATACTTTCTCATGATACTAAAGAACATCTTCATGTAGATCTTAGACTTTTTGTACTTATTTCTATAATATATACTTTCTCATGATACTAAAGAACATCTTCATGTAGATCTTAGACTTTTTGTACTTATTTCTATAATATATACTTTCTCATGATACTAAAGAACATCTTCATGTAGATCTTAGACTTTTTGTACTTATTTCTATAATATATACTTTCTCATGATACTAAAGAACATCTTCATTTAGATCTTAGACTTTTTGTACTTATTTCTTTCTCAAGATACTAAAGAACATCTTCATTTAGATCATAGACTTTTTGTACTTATTTCTATAATATATACTTTCTCATGATACTAAAGAACATCTTCATTTAGATCTTTCACTACATTATACGCAGCATCATGTTTGACGTGCAATTAATTCTAATGTGCATTTTTTTTCAGTTTGATACAGCATAGTTGTCAGTGAGTTTTGTATTGGTTACAACCAAACTTTTAAATATCACTTGCGATCAGGATAGACTGGACAGTTTTACCATGTATATGTAAATTTAATGACCACATCGACCTCATAACTTTTCCATTTCATCATGCTCTTTGGATAAGGTTACCGCGGCAAGAAGGGTTACGGTAAATTAACTTTAGCCAACATTGGTTTGCTTGCCATTATTTATATTTTTTTATGCATCGCCTTCGTTGTATCTTTTGTATCTTTGCTTTATTCATTTGAAGCCGTAATTGGGTTTGAAAAAGTGCTCATAACTCAGTCACTGATTCATTTGTTGTTAGTCGATTTTTGAGGTTTCTGAGAAATACATTTCCTATGTAATTCCATCAAGTTTATGAACTAGTGATGATTGATAAGTTTCTCTTATCGTAATGAAACAAACACTACTACTGTTAATTGTTGAGTGCTAAATAAATGCACCGTGTTGTTATTCATATTTTATTATCCATTTTTAATATATATAAAAAATGAAGACGAAATATCCAAACACATCTGCCAGCCGTCTATTTTCACTCTTTGTGTCACATAGATCTTCTCTCAACCATTGCGTAACTGGATCTGGAAATTCTCACGCCCACACGACCTTCAGATAAAAATTCCCCCGAGTTGGCGTTCCCCGAGGAATGGCAGAGAACACCGTCTTTTATTGCCTGATGCCCTAGGGGTGCATATCCTTGTTGTTCGCAGTTATTTGCAATCTTTTTTATTGTTCGAATACCAGGCCCCATTCACTTTTCTTTGCTCAGAAACTTGATATAATGGAAAAATAAACTCGCATGAATTGTTGCGTTTGCATTGATTCTTCTTGGTGGTTATCTCTCTCTCTCTCTCTCTCTCTCTCTCTCTCTCTCTCTCTGATTACCCTCACGTCTCAAGGTACTTGGCAGCGGATATTAAACGTCAATAACGGTCACCGTGCCAGAACAAGAAAAGTAGAGACTGACGGAAAGTATGACTCTAGGAAATCCAGTTATGAAACATCCATTCATCCTCAAACGTTCCGAACATACAGAAAATCCTCGGGATTTGATATAAGCCAAAAGGAGAGAAATTTTTCGCGCCACAAAAGGAGAGAGATTTTTCGCGCCACCATAGGACTCCTTTTCTCTTTTCCCATTTTAGACAAACTCCCAAGTTGACTACTGGTCGCGGGGGGAATGATTTCTAGCTGGGAGGAGGAGGAGGGATTGGGGGACCTTTTTGGACCCGCCATTCCGGCACAGCCCCTTTAGGTTATACAGTTTTCGGGTATTCCAGTTTTTTTTTTTTTTTTTTTTTTTTTTTTTTTTTTTTTTTTTTTTTTCTTCAAGTTTAGGACAGAGAGAGAGAGAACGAGGGAATATTTTCCGATTATCTTATGAACGGTTTCACCCCAATGAGGTGAGAATCACCTCGTCCAGTCCTTCCTTCCCGTTTTCGTGATATATAGATTTTGATGGAGCAGTGAGCACCCACGTCTAGGGATTTATCTCTTTTTCTTCTTTTTCCAACCTACATGCGAACCATTTTATGTCGATTAGTAACTAGATACGCAATTTATTTTTTATTTTAACAGAGGCGTACTGAATTGTAAGAGCTTGCCCATCAACATCCGTAGAGAGAAGAGAGAGAGAGAGAGAGAGAAGGGTTTGTTAATACCATGCTAATTATTATTTTAACCATGAAATCCATTAGGGATATTATGACAATTAGGGCGTACCAAAGAAAAAATGAAAGGAAAAAAACTGTTTAATCAGTGAAATGGTGATTTGATATTAATATCGTCAAAAATTTCCTCATAATGGAGCGGACATCGCCATACGAGAATATGCAAGGCTTAACGTTATTTGGTTATTGGTGACTGGGACCCTCAGGTTGTAAAAGTTTATTGAATTTGGTGGACCAGGTTGTTAAATTTTATAAGAGCTGTACATAAATCTTACTTGTGTTGTACCTGGCGGTTTTTTGTACCTATTGATTTTTTCGTAATAAGATAATCTTTATTATTTGCGCGAGAAATATACGAAAAGAAAAGTTCATACGCTGGGTGAAATAAAAGTAAAAATTATATTGCGCTCGGTGAAATAAATGTGAAAAATGTTTGCTTTCTACCAGAGCCATGCAAGAGATAATAATGCCTTTGCGTTTGTGGAATAGAATTAAAGAGTTTCGCAAGAATGATATGGAAAGAAATTGCCATTTGCGAAATTAAAGTCAGAATTGTCTATTGCCAAGACTTAGAGGAAAACAGTGCTGTTTGAGGAAGTAATATATGAAAATTCTGGGAATAATACCTTAAGATAATTGGTATTAGTATGGGGGTAAATTACGCTTTTCTATTAGAGTAATACCCAAAGAGATTGTATTTCCAAGAAAAACAGAACACTTCTGTAGTTTTTGAGAGAGTATTTCGGAGACATATCTTCCGGAAAGATTATTATTGAAAATGTTGTTGCTTTTCTCATAGTTAGGTATCTTTTAGCTGTTATTATACAGGCAATTTCTGTAACTTTTAGTTGTTTGTTTCACAAGATATCTCTCAACTATAGTTATAGGCCAAAGGGAGAGCCGTAATGAATTAATTGATATAAAAATTTTATTTTTTTAATTTCGAGGAAAGGATGACATTTTGCTTCATCTCACTGGCCTCTACAAACCTTTGGTCTTTCTTCTAAATAATGTCATTATATCTTAGATTTTAATGTTCATCGTAAGGTGCTTCTTCATATTGGCAGAGATGTAATCTATATAAATGGCGTTTTTAATATATATTTGAATATGAAAATTCTCTCTCTCTCTCTCTCTCTCTCTCTCTCTCTCTCTCTCTCTCTCTCTCTGATGCTACAAATGCATTCACTCCGATCAACTATGTAGACTCGCCTGCAAATGAAAAATGTGTTTTCGCGGACGATGGAAATGTTATCGTTCCCTCTGCTTTAACATCATTGGAGCCAGATCCCACCCTCGAACCCCGAATTTTAGAGGCAAGGCTACATCCTGGTCTTTCTGTTAGTACCGGGCATTAATCAGATGGCATTAAGATGGCTCACAGGGTAGTCTCAAAGATGGATGTCTGATTAGAGCAGCTGTGGGTCCCAGTGAGGTTAATTCCTGTTAGTTAGGAAATTATTTATTATATTATTTGGCATTCCTTCAATTTTTTTTATGTTGCATAGACAGTCGTGAAACTGTCCAGTGAAAACAAACACAGGTTAATTGACATTAAAAAAATACTTAGACTGTGGGGAATCCATAAAATGTACTAAGTCTGTAGGGAATTCATTAAAGATACTGAGACTATTGGGAATTAAATACTGAGACTGTCGGGAATTCATAAAAAATGCTAAGACTGTTGGGAATTAAGAAAATGCTGAGTATAATGGGAAACCGTAAAATACTGAGACTAGAGAATTCATAAAAAATACTGAGACGGGGGAAGATCAGAAAAAAAATACTGAGACTAGAGAATTCATAAAAAATATTGAGTCTATAATTCCTAAAAAAATACTTAGACTGTAGGGACTACATCGTTCTGGAAGTGAAAGATCGATAAAGCCTATTGACCCCCTAAGTATGTGACGAGTATCAACATCTGGTCTATATATTTGCGCTTTCAGTTTTGTTTGCGTATCTTCCCACGCACAGGCTACTGCGTGATCGTCAGGCGTTTCGAATGCAAGCGTGTTTTCAGTTTGCTCATAATTAACCTTTACTGTAAAAGCGTCTTAAAAGGTTTATGTACGAACTTAATTTGCTGTGTGTTGTTTTTATTCCATGCAGTGCAGTTTCGTTAATATGTTAATGTGGCATTAAATTCGGTGTTAATTGCCTTTACCCCTCTCCATCCCCTTTAATTCATTTGAATTGAAGAGCTTTCGTCTGACATGAATATGTGAAATTATCTATATATATAATATATATATATATTATGTATATATATATATCTATTATATATATAGTATAATATATATATATATATATTATATATATATATATATATATATAATATATAATAATATATATAATATTTATATTAACCCAGCTGTAAGCGGGTCCTATCGCCAACTGATACCCACGACAAGGACATAGGGCCATCACTCTTAATTTCCGATGACTTGCTGAAAATCAGGATCTATCATTCTGGCGCTATGTCGGAAAGAAAAGGCCTTTGGACACTCTCTCTCTCTCTCTCTCTCTCTCCTCTCTCTCTCTCTCTCTCTCTCTCTCTCTCTCTCTCTCTCTCTTGCCGCGTATTTTAGAGGCCAAGATATATAGCATGTTAGGACAAAACAGACCCAAAATTGAATTCCTCATATTGTGAAGTCAAAAAATGGGATGAAACAGAGAAGCCGCAGTATTTTTTTTTTATTTCTTATTTTTTTCCTGTGTGCAGTGCTATTTTAGAAAGGAAAGAGTTTACCTTTTATGGGGAGTTTTCCAATAGTTTTCTCTTGGCCCGGAACAACATTGTGAAAACGACATGCGGGTTAGGAATAGTCGGGGAAAAACACGTTAATTCCAAAAATTGGTTTTTATGGTTGCCTCTCTTGGTGTGGTTTGAAAAGATTTTATGTTCCATTGGTCGACCGAGTAATTAATTTTGAGTTTTATGAGTTTGCCTTTTTCAGGTTTTATTAAAAATCTGTATTGCCTTTTTCATGTCAAGGTTTTGATAGTTTTGACAGATGTTTTATGATCATGGGGCTATTTGTTAAATCTGGTGCCTGAAAAAGCAATTTTTTATTCTTGCAGAATGAAAATGAGTGTTTACTTTGCCTTCAACGCGTCCGGCCTCTGTGACCTCTGATTTGGTGACGATAGTCTCTTAAAAACAAATCAATATATTTCCCATTTCCATAATAAGCACCATATGTGCACGAGAATTTGCCCTTGTCTTCATACTTTTATGAAATCTTTTTCTGGAGTTCAGGGATGACAAAATATTTAGTTTAGAAACATTCACAAACACACACACATGCTTTCTTTTAGGCTCTTGTTCTCTTAAGGCTCAGTTTGACCCATGGCACTTTGATGGTTCCCTTTATTCAGTTGTAAGTTCCAGTATAATAAGCATTTTTGAGAAAGAGTTACCGACAAAGCACGGTCGTCGGTCCAGTTTAGAATAAAAATTCTTGGACTCCCTACAGTCATACGCCTGTTCCTGAATCCATTTTACAAATTGCCTGTTTGGAATAAGCTAGTCTGGAGGAAAGCCTATGAGGCTAATTTAGGCCTAGGAGTAGGGTTACAAGTTTTCGCATTTTGAAGACTCAGTATGCCTCTGCTGACCCAAGACGTGAATGAGGTCTGAGGTTGTTATTCAACAAGGTAAGCCTCACCCCCCCCCCCCCCCCCCCCCGGATAAATTATTCATAGGAAATCCTCTCTCAGTCATTTTGGGAATGAATGACGCTCTTGATTGACAAGGACGCGTGTGAATTTTTGACAAGCGTAATCAATCACTACACACAACTGGTCTAAGAATGGAATCGTAGGCTTATTATTTGAATGATCGGCGGAAGTGACAGTTAAGAAAGTTCACGCGTCCGCTCATATACCATGATTGATTGCTTTTAAAGTTCATCCAGTGTTATACACATACATATATATATTTGTATATGTGTATACAACTATTGTTCTATTTCCGCAGTCACAGAGCTGACCGGCTTTCACCCTTTAATATATTTTTTTATACGCGTTCTCTCCCTCTCTTCATGCGCCATTGATTCTCGGGTCCCCGTTTCCTTTATTGCTCTTTCTCCTACTCTGCAACGCTCGGGATTATTTTGCTTTCTCATTCATATTTATCAACTTGGTTTCTCCCACATGTTTGATTTTCTTGAAGTTTCTGCTGGTATTTTTAACACAAAGCTTAGATTTTTCGATATGTATTTAATACACACACGATTATTATCATTATTGTTGGGGGTGGTGTTGTTCGTATACTTTTATTCAAGTGCGAATAAACGTGACACGAAATGTCATTGTAAATATAGTTTAGAAGATTTGTCAAAAGTATGTTCCCTGTAAAAGGAATTGCTTTCTTAGGTCAACCACACTATTGTTGAGATTATAGTGACACTGTATTACAATAAGATGAGGCTTTAGGTGCGTTCGTCATGTTTCTTTATGCAAGCATGTGTGAGAAATACCCAGTCATCCTTGGTGAACTCAAGTTGCATGACGTAACTCCCTTAACATGCCCTTTAACTTCCTTGTATTTTGTATATAAGCACAAAATAACCAATAACATTGTGTCTTCCCTCTGAGAATGACTTTCCAATACACCTCTTGCTCAACTTTCTATATTTTACATTCTATATCTCCGTACACCTTCAATGTGCTAAACCGGTCGAGCATTTAAAGAAAAATGCATGAATGTTATTTTGTCGACGAAGACTTGAAATCGTCTTAATGGAAGAAAACCAAATCCCTTTGGATGTTTAGAAGGGGAAAGTAACTCGTCTTTCAGTGGAGCGGAACTGGGGAAACTGAACACTTCAAAGCGACTTTTTCGGGAAGTCGCTTTCTTCACTGAAAATCTGGGAGAAATCAAAGAATGACCTTTGTTGTTTGTGCCCTGAAATCCATGTGGAGTTGCCTTTGTTCCTCTTGACATCGATTTGTATTTATGCATTTCGTGTTTTGTTCTATTTGCTACTTCAATCTGTCATCATCAGCATTGTTTTCCACTTCTTTCGCTACGATCGTTATGGTTCAAGAAAGGTCGGTTTTTAATTTGATGGTGGTTTTTAAGTCATACTGCCATTTTTGGAAAAGTAAATGAATGAATGAATTGATTGATATTTAAATTAATAAATAAACAAGTAGAAAGCGGAAAGCTGCCTGGTCACTTTTCACGTCATGCATTTGGATTGCAGGAATAGAGGCGTTGAAATTTACGCGTCTGTTCATGAATACGCCCTCTCTCTCTCTCTCTCTCTCTTCTCTCTCTCTCTCTCTCTCTCTCTCTCTCTAGGCCACCTGATTTTGTTTACGGCTGCAGAGAGGAGAGAAAATTATTAAAATAAAAGGACGGGCCCGTGGACAGGCTTTACGGTTGAGTTTGCTTTCTCTCCCCCCCGAGTGTGGTTACGTTCTGTTTGTCCTGGCACTGTTAAATCGAACCCGCCCTCGGCTATGAAAACATGACCCGCGCAACCCCATCATAACTTGAATGCATCGTGCATTGGCTGGGAGCCGAGCCAAAATCCCTAAGTAATTTGTATACATGAAAACTTCAATTATTGAGAGTATGTGTAGACTGAACAGCAGTAGATTTTTCAGAAAATGGCAAAATTTTCGATTTCACATTGTTCGTCAGTATTTATGTGAAAAGTTTTAAAATAAATGGTGGTTGTCGATGTGTAGTGAAATGTAGTACGTTATTATAGATATAAACCAATGCTAAATCTGGCCTTGAATTATCGTGAAGGATTTTAGGATATTTATTCAAATGTCCGCCGTTTTGTCCGGGTATGTTTGACTAAGGAAGAATTTATTGAAAAATTTCAATTTTTTTGTGCTTATTCAGTTTGAATCAAAACGGAGCACAGGAATTCCATGAAAACAGATTTTGGTAATGTTCCTAAGCACAGTCAGCCTTGAATCTTTCGAAAGTGTTATTGTCAATATTGGCATCATTGTGCAATCTTTCAAAAGATTTATTGTAAATATTGACATCCATATGTAATTTTTCGGTAATGCGTTGTAAATGGCAAAGTCGGAACAATGACTTTCCTGGAAGTTTTTCATGAAAGTTTTGATTGAGATAATGCCTAAATCCAAATACAGATTTCCGTACATATTAAATAGAATAATTTGGAAATCCGGAATGTTTTCAGCGATATTTTCAAGATATTCGAACCAAGATGAAGATTTCCTTCTGGCCTGCCCTGGCTAGAAGGTCAATCAGACAAATTTGATTGATTATCTGGATCCAACTGAGGAAAATGGCCAAAGTTACGAAATTACGTCGCATTTAAACTTTTTTCGTTAACATTGGAAGTCTTGAGGATAAAGTGAGGGCCTTTTCTTGAGTGTAAATCTGGATTTACAAACGCAATAGGGTAGGTTTGTGGAGGGGGTCTAGCTCAATACCCTCGGTGGCTGGAAAAAAATCTTTTAATACTTTGGACAAGGTAAACGCCAGCCATGTTCTTAGAGAAACTAAGCTCTCCGGATTCTTCAGGGAGAGCTAATAATCCAGACTTATTCTTGGACTGATGGAAAGGCAAATGCACGCGTGATCCACACCCAAGATTACTGGAAACACACACACACATTTACTTACTTAGAAGGAGATGGACAGCATAACTGCAACAAACCAGAATGGTCAAGCAGGGACCTGATTGAAATCATCTTTGATTGTAGAAAGTTTGATTTAGTTTCATTCCTTCTGAAGATGACAGTTACAGTCCTCGTAAAGCTTCAGAATGTTAATTGCAGTACATGAAGATCTACACTCAATGAAAAAAAGGTCCTATTTTATCCTCATCTTTGAAGAGCGAATCGTTGTAAATTGTCTTCATTAGAAGCCTTGTTAATCAAGTCTTTGTGAGCAGATTTGAGAATATTTGATCGTGCTTCATTTTTCTGATGAGTTGCCGTGAGTTGCTTTGTTTTTGTGTACAGTATAATGATATGAAGTTTTATTGTCTTGTGTTTGTAGGAAGTCCCAATTTTCATAGATTGGCAAAGTCAATTTTAGTAATATTCAGTTACTCTTTAAAAAAAATGATGTATCGTATTTTATTTGAATGCGGGGATCTTATTCATCCATTCCTCCTTCTGTCCTTTGTCTATTCACTCTTCCCTCCACATTTGTGTGCTTGTTTTGGTCCAGGCTGATTTATATGAATATCCCTTAAGTAGGATTCCATTAGTGAGATTATTCCTGCATGGCCATGAGGGTCTCAGCTTAGTAGGGGTCCCGAAGAAGAAGAAGAAGAAGAAGAAGAAGAAGAAGAAAGTCGTTTTGATGCCGCTGGGCTGCATTGAAGGCCACGCCATTATGTGGCTTTTGTGTAATAAACAACAAGTGTATCCCATCTCATTTTCCACATTTTCTATGCGGAGTCTGGGATCTATTCTAATTTCATTTAGTGCCTTCGAACAGTCACTCTGCCATACGGCTGGCTTTAGTATGCATTTCACAATATGACTCTGCCAGTTCGTGGAGCATTTGAATGCTAGACTTTGTTTTGCTTCATATGGTTTTTATTTCATCCTGAAATGAAGTCAGCTGATACCCCAGGGCGAAAGCTTCGTAGCTTGTTTTTAATTTATAAGGATTTTGTAATGTTTTCCATTGTTGTTTTTCCCCGTTGTCCATTTTATGCGGGATTCCGTCTTCATTAAGTTTTTTTTTTTTAATACTTAAGAGTAGGTCATGCGTGGCACAAGCAAGAAACAGGCCTCTGCACTGGCGCATAGTGTTCTAGAGACCAAACATACACGCGTGTGATTAGTGCCCAGTTCCTCTCTCCACCTAAGCTATGATCAGGGAGAATCAAGCATTGGCTGTTGATGACTCAACAGGCACACACCCCATTGGCTCCAACCGTCCGCCCCCCCTCCCCTCCCAACCAACACCTCCACCTTCACCATCCCAGCTCGCAAGAACGTCAAGGTTGTTTGCCAGTGAGTTCTATCAAACCATGCAAAGAGCTTGAATTCTGGACCACCACACCGAGAAATTCCAGTGAAACGGCTGCCACGACCCTCTAAAGTCGTTTTTATTTTTCGTATGGAATTTTGAAAGCATTTTTTATTGAAACTCTCAAGATTGAAAGTATTACAAATGTCATTGGCATGTGAGGGAATAACTCTCTTTCTGCCTCCAGATTCCCGATGGTACATCCAACTTTACTGGGTCGAGGAAAAATGGAATTATTGACAAAATTGCGTTTCCGAGTCGAGAGACGTGAGTGATTGATTACCTACCTTCGGCCCATTTACCGATCCGTCACTTGAAATCACTGCATGATTTTACGCAATCTTATTGCGTTAACCCGTTTAAGGATCGCTTCCTTTTGTTTCCTGGACGCTGAGAGTCTCTCAGATGAAATTGCAACACGAATTCATTGCAGAGCACGTAATCTGATTGTAAATAGTTGGAATTAAACCGGAGAGAGATGCCTGTAGAATGCAGGAGTAATCCAGCTGACGCCTCTCGCAGCATTCAGCTTTCAGTTGTAGTAAGTCTTCTTCATTGTAGATTCAGATTCATTGTGCTGGGGGGGGGGGGGGGGGGGGGGGGGGGGGGGGGGGGGGGGGGGGCAGGAATTGGCTTTTGAGAATATTGGCTTTATGGTACCCTTGCCAACATGGAACGGATGAGGTCGTGTTTTCACTCGTATTTGTGCGTATTTTTATGTCTGTAAGATAACTTTTTTTTACGAAAAAAAGTTGAAAGTGGGCGAAAACTTTCATTGCGATTCATTGTTGGTGGAAATTGATGACTTATTGTTTCACAACCATAGTTTGTCGTTTGATATCTATAGATTTTAGGTTATTCTTATGCCAGGTATATCTGTCGTGCCCTTTCAAAGTCTCCAATCATTCCATCTGTCCACCCAGAGACCTTTCCTTCTCCTCCTCCTTCTCCCTCTCACCTTTCTCCATTACCTTAAGCTGCTTCTCCCCCCCCTCCCCCTCCTTTCCATCTTCCTTTCCCAATCGCTCTCTGTCCCATCCGGTCGGTAAGCTGTTCTAACTTTACCAGCCGCGTGTTTCCCAAAGGGAAAAAGTTGACCGCTGTAACCAAATTACATTCTTCAGGATCAAATTCAGACCGTGGTCACTCTTCCCTGACATTGGTGCATTCTCTCTCTCTCTCTCTCTCTCTCTCTCTCTCTCTCTCTCTCTCTCTCTCTCTCTCTCAAGTGAAGTATAGTTTGCCGTTCGAGGAGAGAAAGGTATGCGTATTTCAACGTGGGGAATTTTTTTGTAGAGAGAGAGAGAGAGAGAGAGGGATTGTATCGAGTTACGGGAGTTACCCATAGCGATGTTGCCCTAGAATTGTAACATCTTTACATTTTCTTTACACCCCCCCCCCTTTTTTTTTTTAATAATTCAATACACACACACACACACACACACACACACACACACACAAAAGAATCACTGAGTCTTTATTCTCGAAAATTATTGCATTTTCAATATAATTTCTCCCTAAGTATTTCGTACATTATTTAATATTGGCAGGTATGATCATTTGGAGTCGTGATATTTAGCGATATGATGGAAAATCTTGGATATAACAGTTATTTTTATATTTAAAGAATATGGGTGTGGTTTTTGCAAAGGTGCGAAGACAATATTTGTTAACATATTCCTGATTATAATTTTGATTTGTGTGACTAATGGAACCGTGTGTTTCGTAACTTATAAATGACTTCAAGAAATGGAAGCATTGATGTACATCGATAACATATTGAATGTGAATACAGATTCTCTATGGCTGTAGTTGTGGTTTTTTCTTCTTTATATATATATATATATATAATATATATATATATATATATATATATATATATTATATATAGATGAGTTTTTCATGTTATTAAAAAAATTAAACTCTTTTTATCCATTACTGTTTGTGACTTCCCGTGCTTGGGTAGAAATGAATTGCATTTGGCTTCACACAACTTCCTCGAAAAAATATTGCCAACTCTTCGTTTGCTACGCTGTATTTGACGTTAACGTCCGAAATGTCATAGTTGAGAGAGAATAAATAAATGGGGGCGCCATTTGGAATGTAATTTTACGGGTGGCTTTCGTGACGCCATTCATCTTATGCAAAGTAGCACTTTCAGGACGATAACGCAAAGGGTATTTTTTTTCTCTCATTTTCACTTCAACATTTTTTTATTTTTCTCGCGCCAACGCATCCGGGATAATTATTTAGCGTCGTCGCTCTCTGCATAAGTATGGCTGTGTATAGCTATCTATTTAAGCTGTGTTGGGAAGCTCTCTCTCTCTCTCTCTCTCTCTCTCTCTCTCTCTCTCTCTCTCTCTCTCTCTCTGGGTATTGAGCTCGAACGGAATATACGTTCGCTATTATGCAAGTATAATAGACGAACCAGAGTAATGGCAAAATCTTACTTACGCTTAGCGTCTTTGAAGTGGACGTTATTATAACATTAAGGTTCAAATGATAAATGAGAATTTTGTCACGTCATTGTGATATATTTCCTCTTTTTCTCTAAAATTATCTTCTGATCATATTGCGGACATACGAAACATAACTCTCTCTCTCTCTCTCTCTCTCTCTCTCTCTCTCTCTCTCTCTCTCTCTCTCTCTCTCTCTCTTCCTGTGTGGTATTGATTTGGGCTTAAATTCTAGTGATTTACTTTTCATGATAATGTTAACGGGAATGAAATTGCCCAAAATATGTCGATCAGCCTGACGCTTTGTGTCAGAATTGATAAAGTTTAATACGAAATCCCTCCAAAATGTATATATGCTTTTATTTGTTTCTCCGTAGGATTTCGACCAACAGTAGATACCCGTGTACGATGAAAAGTGAAAGTTTTCATTTTTATTCTCTAATTGTGCCCTTTTTAAATGGATCGTATTGTGGAGATTTCAATTTTACGAATAAGAGTCTTATGGTCTTTGGCAAAGTTTAGTCCCTGAGAATGTAAGTGGTAGAGTAAAACTATGGCTTCATACACGACCATGAAAATTAATGTTCTGGATTAAATAGCATTCTTAGCAGACGGCATTCATACCCGTCTTATACCAGGATTAAAGAAAATGGTTTAAATCCTTGGTTAACCTTTTGGCTATAAGTAACTAAAACTTGCAGCAAAACCCTTAGCATATTGCACACGCAGTATGAATCAACGCCTGCAAGCTAAGAAGTTCCATTAGGTTTAATGGCTCACTGGTTTTAGACTGTAACAGTAAAAATATACGTGGAAAATGTACGTCAAAGAATAATAGAGATAAAACAGACATGTTTTATCTCTGTTGGCTTTTAGTGGAGAGAGAGAGAGAGAGAGAGAGAGAGAGAGAGAGAGAGAGAGAGAGAGAGAGAGAGAGAGAGAGAGATTTATGAAGGGATAACGTGTTGTAAATGGCAATGTGCTTTATGAAATATACGTCGAAAAGTATTGAAAGAATTTGAGAAGGTAGCGTCCCATTTTACATTCTTTCGTTTCTTCTCTATATTTCTCTTCGCCATTTTGTGTTTCTTTTGACTTTAGCCTTTGCTATATTTCGCCTGACTTGGCCCCGGTGTCATGTTCCCCAGGGAACCACCGCATGTGGTAATTACCTTCAGCGGCCACAGCGGTGGCATCAACGGAGTGGTAATTACGGGCTTAATTAATGATCAATAATCCCTGCCTGAGAGCTCTTTCAATTAGAATTTCGTCGGCCATTTCTCCTTTTTGGTCCATTTTAGCGGATGGAGATTTATTATGTAATATAGACACAGACCCATTAAAAGAGGTTCTTATGTTAGCCATTTCATTGCTGATGTCTTTATACTTCATTTGTTTAAATAGCAGTATTGTTAGAGGACGTTCATATGCATAATTTTTTTTTTTTTTTTTTTTTTTTTCTAAGTCATAGCCTCGTTTTCTTTTCCTGTTTATTTCAGTGTACGTGGCTTATTGTGGAGAACATAGGCATCAAAATAAAGCATTTTCATTTTGCTATTTCAGTGGCGACTTCAGTACTTTCAATGTCATTCAAGGAACGTAAACTGGAAATTTATTTTGTTTTCTCAGTATACGAATAAAACTCCACTTGAAAAAAAAATAGAGGAAAGACAATGATGCAGTTTAATTTCTTATTCAGTACTTGTGTATTTTTGATTTAATTTTTTTTATTTCAATGGGTGTAGCTTGGAAAAAATAAGTCTTGGAAAAAAAAAGAAAAAAAAAAAGACTGGATAGAGATGGAGATTTTTCATGGTCCAGGAGGGAGGTCGAGATAAAGTAGGTGCTCAGGAGTTGGCTAAGGAAGGTGGATTGTAGAGCGAGACGGTGGAAAAGCCCAAGGAGTGAGTCACTGCGCCATTTGCATAGAGGGGCTCCCGACGAACTGGTAAAAAAAATGAAGGCCCTCTTCCCTGTCCTCCTCTTGGAAAATGTCCTCTCGTGTGCCTCCTTATGCTGGTGGAATGGGGAGATTGCATTCTCATTGTTTCCTCATTTCTATTTTTGATGTAAGAAAGCGACTTATTGTTTTTCACTTAAAGTTCATTGCTTTCAACATTCTTGCTTGGTTAACTTCCAGTTCTTATTTTTGTAAGTAACTTTTCTTCCTCAGTTGCTTGCACATTTCCTTGGACAGTTGCCTTTGCGCAGGAAATGGTTTGAGCCTTTCTTGTTTTCCTCCTTTCAAACTCGTCACTTGTGTATTCTTATCCGTCTGTGCCCTGTGTTCATCCTCCACCTGACTGGTGGCCGTCCTAATGGACGTAACTCGGCCACCAGATTTAGGAAGGACTTGTCGAAACCAGCGGAGGAGTATTCATGTCAGTGCAGTTGATATGACTGCAGCCGATCCTGAACCTTCATTAGTCCTCCGTGCCATGTATACGATTTTTCATACACTCAGGCTCACTTTAGCGGAGTCTTTTCCTTGTTCCTGTTATGTTTTACAATAAAGTGGGACTCGTATTATAATAAAAAGGTCCATGTTAAAAATTTATTCATACTGGGATCTATAGAGTCTGCTAAACTACCATTTCCACCCAATTGTATCCGTATGAATAAGATAAATACCAAGCTAACTAATTTAAGTTGACGGAAATACACACACATTATATATATATAATATATATATATATATATATGTATATATATATATATATATATATATATATATATATATATGTTATGTATGTGTGTGTGTGTGGTATGTATGTATGTATGTGTGTGTAATCCATCGTGCTCCCAGGAAGCCATATTGATCTCACTTACTGGCGCACTGCTCGCTAGGTCGTTATCCAGCGATGCTTGTTGTGAAGACCCAGGTACATACTGCCTGTGGGGAACCTTGTTACCTGGATGGGAGAGTAAGATGTAAAAACAGAATCATCAGAGGCAGCACATGAACATATTAGTCGTTTTGTGAGATGATAATTCATCATGTGCGAGTACAAACTGTTAAAAGTGGGATCACAGAGATTCTAAGCAAACATTGGAGTTTAGTTTGAACTTTTTATTTATGTGTGAACTTCTCCTGCAGTGGATTCTGTTTGTGAAAACTGAACATCTTCCACGGCGATTTTATTGTTAAGGTAAGATCAGATAGCAGGAATGAAATGACACTGCCATAGTAATCGGAAATATTAATTTCTCTGCAATTTTTGGATAAACTTTTTATTTTCGTATCATTTGGTTTCTGCTTTCTTTAGTCGATATACGTACTGTCTGTAAATATTGCAGGATGATTTCATTTTATTAGATTAATAAGTCTTCTCTCTCTCTCTCATCTCTCTTCTCTCTCCTCTCTCTCTCTCTCTCTCTCTCTCTCTCTCTCTCTCTCTCTCTCTCGTGACATTTTTTATTTCGGTAACTTGAATCCCGTTTCTTCCAGAAGCTTAGAGGAATGACACCATTACAAATGACCGTGACTTAGATCGCAGCCGAATATAAATATCGCAACTCTGAGCATATTATTTTTAGCTCGTAGAAGGGCAATTTCATTTTTTAACCTAATTTTACTTCAAGGTGGAATTTGGCACATACTATTGAATGGCACTTTTGGTGCATTTTAAATGGACATAGGCTTGGCATGTTCGTGCTAAACAAAGGTCACAGTAACTGAATCTGAAAGTACAAATTTAACAAAAAATAGCAATAATTGGAGGTAACTAAAACTACAATTTTAACAAAAATAGCAAAAATTGGAGGTAACTAAAACTACAAATTTAACAAAAATAGCAATAATTGGAGGTAACTAAAACTACAAATTTAACAAAAATAGCAATAATTGGAGGTAACTAAACTTGGGCACCGCGAAAGAGAAATGGGACGCAGGAGGACGGATTGAAAGGAAAATAAAGGCTTAGGGTGGATGAGGCTTCGTAAGAGGATCGAGGAGTGGCCAAAGATAGAAGTGAATGGGGTGGGAGCCGTGGTGGGGCGGAGGGAGATTTCCCCCCCCCTTCCGTCTCCCCCCCCCCCCCCCTCCCCCCAGCATGAAACAACAGCGGCGTCTTTTGTTTTGACGGAAAGTTAAACAAGGCTTTTCGTCTTTGTTGTTTGTAGATGGAATTCCAGTTTGTCCTTTTTTTCCTCTTTGTTGACAAGCGTAAAAAATGTTCATATTTCGGAGATTTGTGTTTCATGTTCTCCAGCTGGAAGGTGGTTCGTATTTTCGTCTTCACGGATAAAAAGCTCTGCTTTTATTTTCTTCGTAGTGGGATGTCCTGTTCGCATTTTCATTGTCAAATTAATGAGAGCTGTCTGACTTGTCTTATCTATCATAATTGTTTAGGTCTTATATGGTTTATTAACTGTTTTTAAGTGCACAATACGTTATGTAATGAGATATTTCCTTCACATACCTGTGCACAGAAAAGCATAATCACATATTCCTTATAATTAGATGTGTTGTCTATTTGTGTTATTGTACTTTAATTCTACTTTACTTTTCCCTCTTATTACGAAAAATTGGCTTGAAATCATTCGGAATTTCACCCACCCGCACAGAAACACGCATCTTCATCCCACAATTCCTGGAATCAAATAAAACAGGCAGTATCCATTGAACCTTGTTTCTCGAACGAGCAAACCCTCCGCCTTTTGACGCTCGACTTCCAGTAGCCGGCAAGGCCGCCAGATACCTTGTGGCCAGGGCGATAAAAATGCTAGATGCGCCAGTCCTAAAATGTTTATATTCCGCCGAGGAACCAGAATCCTGGAGGACTTAAAACACAGAATTTCCCTCCCCAGAATATTAAGGAACTCCATTGGGAACTGAAGGAGAAGAGGGAAAGTTTTATTGGTTCTGCGTTGCAAGTTCCATGGTCTCGTGCCATTTTTATTTGCTTTTTTCTTTTTCTTTTGTCGGGAAAATAAAATGGCGAATTTAAGGGTCCAATCTCACTCATTCTCTCCATTTTATAGTTTAGTTTTTGCTCATATTCAGCCATAATCTTCAATTACGTTATGTCAGATATTGTTCTAATACTTTCTCTCTCTCTCTCTCTCTCTCTCTCTCTCTCTCTCTCTCTCTCTCTAGATTGTTTACTTTTTATTGTTAATCAGCCATAATTCTTGAGAACGGCATGTCAGATATTATCCTAGACGTTCTCTCTCTCTCTCTCTCTCTCTCTCTCTCTCATTGTCCATTCATTCATTTCCCGCAATGCATTCCTGCCAAAGAAAGCCAGCGTTGGCACGATACAAGCGACGCAATTTCGCGGGGACAAATAACTTTTTACTTTCCCCATTATAAGTTTCCGACGCCAAGAGGAAAGGTGAAGCCGTTTGCGTTCTTAGTGTCTTCTCTGACTCGGGCCCAGCTGCGGATTTTTCCCTTTGTATTTCATGCCTGCTCTGAATTTTCGAAATGCTATTCGATGAGCATTTAAAATTTTTTTTTCATGCTTTGCACTGTGAATTATATTCTTTTGTCGTGGTTTTTTAGGTTGTACTTTTATTTTGTACTTTTTTGTATCTGTACTTTTGTATTTTTT
>NC_087221.1:52106825-52229325 GCF_015104395.2 Macrobrachium nipponense
CGTTCAGTGACAGTGAAAAGACGTTCGTATGAAATCTCTATGTGGATCCGGACATATTTACCCACGTATTTACCCGGAATAAAAAAGGAACTAGGAATGAGAACTGATAACCCGGGATGTGTTGGCTTTTGCTAAGGAAATGTAAAGGCAGTTGCGCAGTGATATGGAATATTTTTTTTCCCCCTAGACTTTCCGGTTATACGTCTTTAACTTTCTATATATACACGAAGTGCATTTATTATATGCTAAGTCACAAACGAGCACACATTAACATACACGCAATATATGTATATATTAATGGGAAGGCATATTTTCCTGAATAGATAGATGCATACATACATTAGGACGCAAATCAAACGCAAGATGGCCGTCTTCGTTTTTCGGCATATTTAGAAACATTGCTTCTTAAAGCAGACGCGCGAAAGGGAGGAAATTGGTGATGGTGGTGGCCAGGGAAACGCAACCGGAAGTGCAGATATGGCGGTCATTTCAGCAGGAGAAACTCGATGCCCCGAGACCATTAACGACGTCATTACCCGTCTGCGATGCAAACGAGTGAAATTGACAAGCTGAAATACTCTTACACCGCAGGCAGTTTATATATTGTATAATATAAACTAATACATAAATTTGCATAATATATATTCAGAGTTGTAGGCAATTTTTGGCACTCAATTAGATTCATTTCCAGTATAAACGGTATGTGCGCTTTGTTGTAAGAAATGGGTCCCTTCTAAGGGAAAAATAAAAAAAATTGACCCTTTCCTCTTAGAACAGGAAGACCTAGGGTGCCATTCCTTTTTTTCCCCTTTTTTTCCTTGCATTCTGAAGCAGGTCTCTTTCATCCCTCCCCTTGAACATTAACACCTCTCTTTTTTTCTCTTTCTTTAACCCATTTTTTATTTAGGTTTTCTCTTTAGGCCTTGTTTTGATGGGGACATTTATGTGCCAGACCCTCGGCTCTTAGTAAATAAAAAAAATATATTGTGCACTGTTTACGTTCCCCCTTTATTTATTTATTTTTTTTACAAGAAACGAAACTTTCCTTCAAATATTAATTTTTTCGGTACATTTCGTGATGACGGAATACAAAGGAATAGATAAATTTTTTTTTTTATTCGGATAGTATGCTCACACTCAAGACTATATAGTTATACACTCTCCAGCAAATGTTTGTCGTCACTGTGGTTCTAGCAGGCTAGACACTTGTATTTAGGTTGACCATTGCCATTGCCCATTGAAATGACAAATAGAAAAGGAAATAGGTCATAACATTTTGAAAATAAGCTCGAGAAACTACGTGGAATTGCTGAAGTTTTACAAATTTGATAAAATTCTGTTTATTAGGTAGATGCGTCTAATTTCAGAATTGGGTAAAAACCTAACAGAATGGGCATTATGCTCTCTCTCTCTCTCTCTCTCTCTCTCTCTCTCTCTCTCTCTCTCTCTCTCTCTCTCTCTCTCTCGGTACAATGCATCCCAAACTTAATTTAAAGCCTCGTGAGTTTTATTAATGTAATATTCATTAATATTCTGTTCATATTATTCAAATTTCCGAAACCTGACCCACTGAGATATGTATCTGCACGCAGGCTAATTTGACACTTTTATGCCTTGATGAGGTTCTCGAATTTCGTATTCCTTTGTGTGGTTTATTCATTATTATTAATATAACTGCATTGCAGTCAAAGCACTTAATAGTCTTCGTGGTTGTAATGGACCATTATAAGCGATGTAATTGTATGCTAGAGAGGTGCATATCATGTGAGAATATACTTTACACTAAAGCTCAAATTGTGTAACCATCATACCTTGGCTTTCAGTATTAAAATTATTAAGGGCACTGTTGCATTTTGTGACGTTGTAAGTAAAATACACTTTCTTTCTATATAACGCTGTAACTAATCTCAGTTAACAATGTAGACAGGCAAGATCCGCTTATACAGGATACTATACTTTCCTGCCTAGCGTTTTGCAAGTGTTGTAGTGTTGGACTTTTGTTGGTTAAATTTCTTCGGATAGGCTTATTAATGGTTCAACTTTCATTATCCACAACGATGATCTTAAGGCTCGAAACCACTTTATATTCATTCATACGTAGAGACAGCCACCAGTCAGAGAATTAAGTGACTTTAGATTCGACGCACTGCAAAAATCTGATGAAGGGTTAATGAACTACGCGAGAATGTTAGATTTGACGAGACTGGAGTTGTGAAAGTATTGCAGAAAGGCAGAGTAGAAAGGATGGCAGAGGATGCACATTAAAGAAGATCGCAGCGGGAACCGTGGTGAAAGATATCAGCAGACGTCAAAAAATGATGGCAGCAGAGTACAGAGGATGAAGTATGGCAGCAGAGGCGGAGAGGGAGGATAGCAGCGTAGTTGACTGGATAGCAGAGGAGGCATAATAGACTAGATGGCAGCAGGAGCAGGTTAACTTGTGGAGAGATGTCTGCTTACGAGGAAGGACTTTTTGGAACATAATTGACTAATTAAGGACGTCACTAATGAGTCGCACATTAGCTGCGGTTATCTCGTTACAGGACCGGGTAGACTAGATAGTGGTCACTTATTAAATACCCCTGAAACTCCCTCTGAATAAAGTAACTTTTTGTACCATCGGTACATATATATGAAGTAACTATTAAAGGAACGGGTGGATTAAAAAGATACTATAAATAATTATAACCTCTCAAGAAACATACTATTTTCCAAAGGGAAAATAAAATAATGAATAAATGGTAACTTTTCCTCCATTACGCCTAACGTAAAACTTAAACTTGTTTCCCGTAGTACCGAAAGTTATGATTTTGGTGACTGATCATTCCTGGCAGCTCCTCAGATGATAAGAAAAACGACAATGACAAATACTTGTAAAAGTGAAATCAACTTCGTTGGAAAAGGGAAGAGGGCTTACGAACAATCAACCGAAGTTGGTTACTTAGCGACTGGCGCAGCGTATTCAACTTTTTCGTGTTTTCCTAAAGTCCCTTAATTACTCTCAAACTTTTCACATTTGTTTTATGTATGCAAATTACTCCAGGCGAATATGTATCGTAACCATGTCTTTAACTTAGGTTTTGAGAGCATTCTTCTTAGATGCAATTGTATCTAAATATTAATGGTTGTGATGTTATTTTATTTTTCATGATTTTAGTTTGAAATGATTCTTATTTATTTTTTATTCTTATCGAAAGATGATAATGATATTGTTTCTCTCTCTTTACAGGTGAGTGCTGTTACGAGATAGATCATTGGTTGTGGTAATGTATGATGTTAAAGTAAAAGTTTTCATATTTATATACATGTATGAATGTATGTATGTATGTTTGTTTGTTTGTATGTCTTATATCAGGCTTAAGCCTGAGTGACCATCTTATCTCCACAGTTCATTTCTCTATTCCTCTGGCCATCAGTAACGATGCGACATCTAATCATGCAATCGAAAAACGTGGAGCTTATTAAACAGATCATTGTTACATAGGAAAATGTGTGGTTTATATAATTGGAGATCTACTTTTGGGGAGAGTAGGTACTGTGTATTTTCCTCTCGGGGAAGGGACTTCATATCTGAACGTCCCTTTGGGGTGGGACTTTCAATGCCAAGATATATTTGAGAGACGACTTTATATGATTAAATTACTCTTCGGAGAGGACTTTATATTTGAAGATATCTGTATGAAAGGACTTTGTATCAGGTGGGAACTTCAGAGAGGACTTGTGAACTGATGTATTTTAAATAGAACTTGTATGAAATATCGTCGGGTGCGAACTATCCATCAGAGGGTAATACTTGTGGAGTAACGAAACTGGGTCATTTCACAGAGAGGGCATTCAACAAAGCACCACGTTTGATACGCGTAGGCTGATCAAAGTCATCCAAATTACAGTGGGGTGAAAATAGCAGTGGACCTCGTTAATAGCCTTGCAAGGTCTTGGTCAGTGGTACTACTCGTGGAAAACGTTAGATTAAAAGCCTTTGTTGGGTGGTCCTCAAAGGGATTCTGATTTTACATTGAGATTTGGAGTGTTTGCATTCACTTGTTTTCAAGATTTTTCCTAATATTTTTGTACTGATTTTTACTTAATGTTCTATCATTTTGATCTCTTAGTATATATTGCTCACGAGTCAGTGTGGAAGAGTGTATGAATTAGATTATATATATATATATATATATATATATATATATATATATATATATGTGTGTGTGTGTGTGTGTGTGTGTTGTGTGTGATATATATATATATATATATATATATATATATATATATATATATATATATATATATATAATATGTTTGTTTCCAGATAACCTAATATATTTATTTAGGCAACTTCTATATTTGAAACATTACACCATTGATCAAGTTTACATAAAACCTCGAATTAATTCTACAGAAATTTGCCAGTTTCTGTATAAAACACACACACACACTCACGCTCTCTCTCTCTCTCTCTCTCTCTCTCTCTCTCTCTCTCTCTCTCTCTCTCTCTCTCTTGTAAGAACGTTTTGTGTAAATAAACATCAGAAGTGTTGCTGAGGTTATTTCATTGCGAGGAGAGAGAAGGAGAGAGAGCCAGTCATTCACAGCAACATTGTCTTGCGGAACAAAGTACTGGTCTCTGTGAAGAGGATTGTAACTTGCCGACACGGGAAGTCTGTACTAAGGGACCTCCTGTCTCCTTGTAACTTTTCTTAGAATTAAAGGGAAGCAGGGAGGAGGAGAAGGCCGGAGGTTCCGCAGAGAGAGAGAGAGAGAGAGAGAGAGAGAGAGAGAGAGAGAGAGAGAGAGAGAGAGAGAGAACGTTCTGTCACAATCATTAACAATTTTCGGCTTTATGAAATTGTATGAATAGTATATTGTGTGTATTAATTTTAGGTCAGAAAGAAGGATAGGAATCATTCTGTTTGTCGTGATTATCATTAGTATACTGGTATATTTTTAAGAGAGAGAGAGAGAGAAGAGGAAGAGACGGAGAATAGAGATAGAGAGTAGAAGATAAGAGACGAGAGACGCATAGCATGCAGACTCGTCCTGATTAACTCCGGATATTGATAATTCATGCATATCATATATATGTTGTATACATTATCAAGGATTCATTTGTAGGGTAATTAGATCATTATCGTTGACGGAAGGCTAATTAGTTTTGTGATGTGTTGAAGATGGGAAGTCTCTCTAGGCTATCTGTGTAAGAAGCTCACAAGTGATAGTTAGGAAAATCATCTTTATAGATATATGAAGACACTTTAATTTACTACAGTCGGTTAAAGATTGTAAGTCTCATAAATGATAGGAAAATCATCTTTATAGACATATGAAGACACTTTAATTAATACAGTCAGTTAAAGATTGTAAGTCATATGGAATGTATTGAGTATTACTTACTAATTTGGATAAATTGAGAAATTGCAAGGTTGAAATGCGCTTAAATCCTGCATTGAAATAGAATATGTGGACATGAAAATAGAAGCGATAGACTGCCAGAGGGGAATCTGATTACTCTTGATTACTTAAATTGTTAATACACGATGAAATTGTTTGGGGGGATCATTTTCTTCATCCAGTTCTGCTTTCCAGCACGGTTTAGTTAGATGATCCAGATGTTTCTGCTACAGTTGCATCACCTGCCCCATCATCTGTTCTAGAGAAATTCCAGAATTTCCGATTGAAAAGCATTCGTCAAAGGTTTGGGTTGTCATCCTGTTCCGGAATTGACAGCAGTGGCAGGTGATTGCTTTTTGAGGCATCGCGGTTATTGACTGCGCTTTGTGTCAACGGTGATCAAGGTCCAGTTTTCAACTGTAACGCGATTTCGTGGCGTGGAGGTGTCTGTTGGAATTGCTTTGTAGCGCTATCTTGTTTGGAAATGTTATAGGGTTTGCGGTGAAGTTTGTTTTACAGATATATCATTATATAGTATAGTGTATATATAATATATTTTTATATATATATTATAATGTTTCTATGTATGTATATATATATTTATAGATTATAATATAATATTTATATGGAGGTATATTATATTTATATATTCTTATATATATAATATTATACTATTGGGCGGCGCACATATTTTATATATGTATAATAAATGACAGAGAGAGAGAGAGAGAGAATTCGGTTGCCGTGGAAAACAGCAACAAACACGGGGCGACGCGGGAACCCTCTGGCAGTGGCTTGGGACTCGTCCCTTTAATCGGAATCCATATTTGTTCATAATTCAGGTTTAATGGCAATCAGCCAATCACGTACTTGAAGATGCTCTCTCCAAGTGTAGTCATGAGAGAGAGAGAGAGAGAGAGAGAGAGAGAGAGAGAGAGAGAGAGAGAGAGAGAATATCGAAACTTTAGTGAAATAAGAGGCATTGCGGATCTTGCGAACAGATAGAGTTGCAAGAGGCATTGCAATGCTGCACTCGAAGGAGTCATTAGGAATAGATTGCTCATCTTAATACAATCGACAGCCTAATTATGGGGAAGTTGCTGTTCTGGGTTTTGGGAGAAGTCCTGGAAATGCTTCTCCTGCTTCCACAACGTTCGCTCCGGTATCTCGGTCTTGATTGCTTTGCTGAGTGGAATTTCTCGTGGTGGATCCTTCCGTCACACGATCAAGTCGGTTTTGAATGAAATCGCCGTTACAGAAACCACGTGGTTTCATTAGCAGGCTGTGTGTCTGTTTGCGATCTAAGATCGCCTCTTTCTTTTATGTTTGAGAAATGTCAAATTAAATGTTAATTAACACTATATGAAAGTTGTTCAGCTATCACGTTACTGCCAAGAAATTAAAGAATACAGGTGCAATATTTTACCCCATTTTAGTCTCATTTAGATTCAATGATCTTATCAACTTGAAGAGCCTCGAATAGAAACCAAAATGGAAATCGGTCTCGAAACTGCATTAGTTTAAGGTTAGTTGCGTAACTGAAATAGTATTGTCACAAGTTAGGCGCCAGAGTTTCAGGAGGAAATGGCGCTAATCAGCTCATTTACCTACTTGGCTGTCTTGTTAATTCACTTAAATTACTTTGGTTACTAAGGCTCATTTCCGATCATGAGACCATCCCTAATGCTAACAGTATGATTAGTAATCATCTCACGCGTTCTAATTGAATTCAGAAAGCCTAGCCTAGAGTAAGTGCGTTTGAGAAGATTATTATTATTTTTCATTCTACCGACCCGACGTTTAGGAGTTCGTAGAATGTTATGTAATGTCTCGGGCGCGTTTGGGATGTGGCAGCCTGTTTTAATAGAGGATCTTGATGGAATGAAGATATTCGCAAACTCTGGCCATCACGAGATAACTCAATTTTATTCCTATCGACTTTTTAAGTCTTTTCATTGTATCTAAATTTGTTATGTAGTTCTACCATCGATTGTAAACTCAAAAGCTCATGCTGTTTTCATTTTACGAATTTCTTTTCGTTTTATCTGGAAAAAGGCATAAGATCATGTCGGCTTTGTCTGTGATGATTTTGTGTGTATTTTTTTTTTCTTGGTAACGAACCTAAAATATCCATCCACCGAAATCTCTCCCTCATCTCCAGCATCGAGGTTGTGTTTTTTTTTATTGTTTCTTTGTTTGCTTGCTTAGTAGCAGGAATGCACAAAACGCCGCATAGATTTGCACTAAATTGTTTTTAGAACTCTTCTTGCCTGTGAATAGCAACAAACGATTAGAATTTGGGATAGATAGGAATGAAACTTTTGAGACTGAAAGGAGCCGAAGTGGATTGCTCAGCTTTTGCCGAGGTTGGGTCACCGTACCCTCATGGAAATGAGGTTTTTTAATCTATGCGTGGAAGCGTCAGTGTTTCCGCTTTTACGTATTTTCACCATTTTCTCATCTCTTGGACCTCTGTTCGTTTCTTTCATTCTTTCCCATGGGATTGTCTTCATTGTTCATTCGCAGCATTTTCATTTCCATCCCATCATCGCCGTTGCTTCCATTTTCTCTTCTTTCACAGCGCCTACGCCATCGCCGGATTGAAGGAACTCGTGTGAAAACGTGGGCAGTGAATAGGAGGATATGATATGAATTAGCTAATGAAAAGGTGCACCTTTATGTTACCTTTCGTTTCTCTCTCTCTCACTCTTATTTATTTATATATATGTGTTTGTGTTTGTTGTTTGACAAAAAAATAAAATAAAATCTAAAAATATATCAACAACCTTCATAATCCTGTCATAATTTTGAATGAAACAAAAAAGAACAAAAATTCATTTTTGTTCGGTTATATTACTTACTTTCGGGTGTGATTTACACGATTATCCTCCAAGTTCATCTTGGTACCTTTTCGCACCAACAAACATTGCACATCAAAGCAACTATTTGCATATTTTTAATAGGGGCAGTCCTAATTACTCGTCCATAAAATTATTCTGCAACGCAAAGAGCAATTTCGACGAAGCACTAACTGTGAACGGACTTTTGTTTGGGGCTGCAACTGAGAGAGAGAGAGAGAGAGAGAGAGAAATTATAGACAGGCTAGGACGTCTGATAAAACACGTGTTTGATACAGGGGAACTTACGATTAGGGCGGCGAGTGTTTGTTAAGACATTTTTAAATATTTGGCACTTTGCTAATGACTTGTTTGATTAATCTCTTGTGCAAGTTAGCTAAGGGAATGTAGATGTGGGAGGAGTGTTTAATATGTTTGATTTGGCAGTTATGGGCGTTGGATGTAGGGAATCAAGGTTGCGCTGACTATTTTGAATACTTTTTTTTTATACATTTGCCTAATTGGCTGTTGATTGGGAGAGAGTCATAACTATAGGGTTAGTAGTCATTAGAGCCTTTTGTGCGTGTGTGTTAAATCTGTTGTTGATATTTTGCAAAATAATTGAGCTTGAGGTCGGTTATATACTTTGGAAATCATTGAGCAAGTGAGACAGGTATTTCATGTTACTGAATAACTGGTGAAAGAACGCGAGGTAGGTTGGTCATTCAGCTATGGAAAGATAGGGTGGATATATAGTAAAGGATGTTTTCTAATTGTTTGTGGATGCTTAAAACTTTTATTAATTTCTGGGAAGGTGGCTGTGGTTCCTTTGTAAATAAAAATGCAGATGACAGAGTAAGAGTTTGCAAAAGAATCTCAGAGAATTGTGGATATCTTGTAAAACACTGTATTTACGGTGTGTAAGCACTTTCTTCTGAACTACTAGATTTGGCAGCTGATATTTTGGGATTTTTATCAGTTGTACCGTTGGGAATTGTCTCTTTCATATATTTATGCATTTTTTTAACAACGAGTTTTTTTTTAAAATAAGAGATAGCTCCAGAATAACAAATTTTGTAATAATTGTTTTATCAGAATATATATATATATATATATATATATATATATGTCTGTGTGTGTGTGTGTGTGTGTGTAAAAATTTCAGTAGAAAAAAAATATGAAACCAACATTTCTGTGTAGAATTTGCCGTTACTTCCTAGCAAAAACTGGCGAGGTCTGAAATTGAATTGCATACTTTTTACCTTTTGTTTGCTTTCCGCTTCCAGTCAAATATTCATTCTAGAAAAACGGAAATTATTTTCGCGGAACACTCGAGCGATTGCCGGCAGCTTCACGGCCGTTGAACTTTGCATAGTTCAGCGCATTAGAGATGTGCAGCAAGGTTGTGAATTCATGCGAATTATTGTGAGTGGTCATGGGTGCACATATATAATCTGTGAGAACAGTTTATATATAAATGTGTGTATATATATATATATATATATATATATATATTATATTTATTTATTTATTTATTTATTTATTTATATATTTACCTACGCACACACACACACACACACACACAACACACACACACACACACACACACACACACACATATATATATACATATAAGTATACACTATATATATCATAGAGAGTAAGCGAGCTGTGTGTGTATGGGTGTATATGTGTACGTCTGCACATACATTTATGTATGTATGTATGAAAGTAAATAAATCTGGAAATTATCATCCATTCGTATATTTATTACCAGTACTCATGCCGTAAGAAATGAGCCCCAAAATGAAATAATTTCTCCACTGTATCGTACTGATACCCAGTACTTTTTATATATTGAATTATTAAATTCATTTTTTCCTGAATAGCGGTAAATGTAAATACAAGAAAATACGTGCAGACATGAATGATCCTTTGTCTCTTTCCCAAGGTGTCAATGAAAGCAATTATTGCTGTAATGAATGAAACGAATTTTGGATAAAACTGGTGAAGATGTCTAAGTCTGACCTGACCAAATTGATAGCTGAAGTTTTCAATTTCCATTAAGGTTAGAGGAATGGATGAGAAATGATTAAGCCTGGGAAATTACTTTCTTTTGCCCTGAGTCTTAAAAATGGCCTGGAATTGGTAATGGATTTTCTCGCGAACTTTTTAATTGTTTTTGTGACCAAATTAAAAATTCATCACAAGACTTCTTTGAAGTTCCAAAAGTAATGTTTATGTAAGTAGGCTTTCTTAGTACTTTTCTTATATGTGTTCTTAGTTGAAATGCTTTGTTAAACGTTGAAAAAAAAAAAAAAGCGTTTGTGAAGAGACCAAAAAAGTTTCTTAAATACTTACCTAGCAAATCTCGGTAGGAGGAGTGTCTGTGGTTTAGCGGGTGTTTCAGAGTTTGAACAGGATCCTTTAGATTGAAGTTGGTGGCATCTCTCTTTAATATTAAAGTGGATTAATGAGGCTTTATCAGAAAAGCTTACGCATGACTGTTAACACGTCTGTTGTTGGTAGATTGATGTTATGAATGTCCATGGAGGCGTATTTTGTTAGAATTCCTGTAGAGGTGTGTTGTTAAAGTTGGTTCAAGGAGCTCCCTTTAAAGGCACTAAATCTGGTTGCTAGTATCCTTAATTATTGAGAATATTACTGAGGGATCCAGGAGAGTCTCCAGTTAAAGCTGGTAGGATTATCTCTTTCTGAACATGTTGACCGAAGTTTTAATTAGTGTCTGTGGACGGTCTTTCATGGAGGCTGTGGGCTTCATTTATTATAGTTTTGAAGCCCTGGAATTTATATATTTGAAGGTTCTCTTGGTAAAGGCTGAAAATTCAATATTCGAAGTCCCCAGCTGTTATAGTTGAAGCTTCTATTATTGAAACCTGGAATAATTACATCTGCAAAGCGTACTAATCCACCTATTAGCATCGCATTACTGTTAGCAAAGTGTAGAATGACTATTGATGTAAAGCATATTGTACAATTCAAGACTCGTCATTATTGGTTAAGGTTGCTGTTAACGCCGATAAGGCCACTAACCGTTATTGACATTGAGACCAGGTTTTCTTATTAAAGGTTATCTTGATAAGTGTGAGGAGTAACGGTGCTATTAATGATGGTAGAACTGCACCTTCATGAATATCAATGGATCTCATTCTGTAGGATTTAATCCAAGGACGCAGTTCTAATTGTTTCGAATGTACCATCTGCTGTTAATAAGAAAGGAAGATATTCTATTTTCAAATTTTTCAGTTTGGCCCTCAAATTAATATGTTGGAAAGGCCTTGATTTTTTTTTTTAACTAATTGAAGAAAGAATTTTCTTTACTAAGTATTCATACATAGACGTACTGACAAGAGTAATTTCATACATATACTTTACAAAGAAAAACCACTAATAGTTATATATATATATATATATATATATATATATATATATATTATATATATATATATATATATATATATATATATATAATGTATGTATGTATGTACATATTACAATATGTGTGAGAACGTACACAGTACATGGTGCCCTACGTATGTATTATTCATTGATACACCTATGGTTGTCCCCTGTCTGGTGTCTTGGTTGTTGCTCCTTAATATTTAATGGCCACGTAGCCTAGCCATAGGAGAGTCAGAGGGAATGGCGTGTAGTTTTAAAAGAAACCATAAAAACTTTTATCACTACCTTTTATACCATCATCTCCTTTTTCTGCGAATATTATTTTTAGCACGTTGCCTTTGCCTTACTTTGAAATACCTTAGTTCCTAACAAGGAACAAGTGGAGGAAGGAGGCGGATGTGTGCACATTGTTTGTTTTGAACGCGTGTGCTCATGTGGTGTGGAAATATTGAAGTTTAATGACTTTTTTAACTTCCACTCATAAAATTTAAAGTGTTCGTGTGACCGTGATAATTCTACATGTAGGTCGCTGTGAGGGATAAAAATTTTAAGTATTACAATTTATTAAAAGGAGATGACTTCAGTTTATCGGGAATCCTCACTTTCGATAGCTTACGTAAATCTTATGTTAAGTATGTAGTATGAATCCATATTTAAAATACCCTGCATTTTTTAACGAAAAGGAAAATGACAACGCTGAAGTGTATTAAAGAAAATGAGAACCATATTCAATATGTAGCAATCTGTAAGGCATGAAACAACTGGTCCATAGCATACAGTTGGAGTCTTTTGGTGATGACTTATATTAAAATCATAAAATACTTCATTTCATGAATACTAGGAGTAAGCATATAAAATTCTATGACATACTCAGAATAGGTTCATCATAGCTATTTTGTAAGTTCATGTTTGTAATCACTATTTTTATTATTTATCGCGTGGTTCATGGATCAGAATCATCAGTTGCTTATTTGATTACTTCATCATTTTGTAAAGTCATTTTGCCTTACACGAACTAAACTTGACATGAGTTAACTGCGGTTCAAGTTTTTCCTTGTTTTATTTACAAAAACATTTGCATATCGGAACTCCTGTAGCAAGTTAAGTGTTCCTGTACTTATTACTTATGCATATTTGGGTCATGGACTTATTACTTATGCATATTTGGGTCATGATATTATGTAGTAATAAGGAAAAGAAGATAGGTATGGATTTATTCAGCAATTTGAATTCTACAAATAGATCTTATTTCAAAAATATCTCATAAATATAAATTGCAGTCTTGCGTTCATGAATATTTTGAAGACCATTTGCGTTTCAATGACAGACATTATTCTTCGAAGGTCATTTCTCTTGTGTCCAGAGCCCCTGCTTGACGCGTTTCCCCTCTGTTTTTCCAGACGCTGCTCAGTGAGTTCAACAAAGAACAGGAAGCCTTCATCAAAGCCAAGGGCGGCAAGGGAGGCGAGGCCCTTCCTCCGTGGGTTGGTTATCCTGACGAGGACAGCCTCAAGGAGGAGATTCTTGCTTTGTCCACCGTAAGTACAGTTTAACATGTTTTTTTTTATTCATTGAAGACGAGGTCGTAAAAGTAAAATGGCTTGACGTTATAAATGGCTTGCATACCTAGTCATCTGGGTGTGATCTATGAAAAAAAATGTAAGCCCATGAGTTTTTTTTTTTTTTTTTTTTTTTTGACAGATATACTATGCTTTAGTAATGAATATATGTTTTACCTGTGCCATTCAAAGTATTATTATTTATTATTATTATTATTATTATTATTATTATTATTATTATTATTATTATTATTATTATTATTATTATTATTATTATTGTGATTCGGTGCTTTTTCACATCTCCCCATTTGCTTTTCATTTGACATTTAGTTCTGTATTATAAGAGTCCGAATTATCGTTACTAATTTCTCATAGCCATTATATTTTTTCTCATTTATGCCTATCATCTTTCTATGCTATGAAAATTTGTTAGTATTCATGTTTGTGTTGTTAGAGTTCCCCTACTTTACCTCTGTTAGTTAATAACAATTTGCCCTTAAAAAGAAGGGTGTTCATGGCAAGAGAAACCCTATCCTACCCTCTTGCATTTTGAAGTCGAAGTGGGCGGGGATAAGCCCTGTCATGGCCTTTTACCTCGGTCTCTGAGCCAATATGCCCTCGCAAAACTGTTTCACGGCGGGATGTCAACTCCTCCATTTGCCCGAAGCCACTTATCTCTGTCTTGCATGCACTCTCTCTCTCTCTCTCTCAAGCATTCTCATTTTGTCTCTTGCCGTGCATGTATTCTCGTTTTTTCTCTTTCTCTGCCTTTGTGTGTCAGCGTTAGTCCATTAAAACAAAATAGCTGTTTCTGTCTTCAAGCACTTTTTATCACATTTCTATCGGCCTACTTTAATTACGCGTATTTTCAGTGTTCATTCAGGCTGAACTATGGCATCTCGGCCATAGATCGTTGGTAGTAACATCTGACCATCCCAGCAGTTTACCCTTTTACACCCGACATTTTCTTTTTAATGGCGACTCGTCTGTGCAGCTGAAGGTTTTTCTTATTTTGTCGATTATATTTATTCAGTCTTAACTTCCCATTCTGATTGAAAATATTCCATTGGGTCTTTTCATGTTTTTTTTTGTTTTTTTCAGCCGCTCTCGCATTCTTTGAGCGTGCTGCTCGAGTAATTGCAAAAGTAATATACATTTGAGTCCGTCATGAATCATTCGTTTATTTGAATTCAATATGTTGCCATTCGTTTTTTTTCTTGGTTAATATATATCCCCATAATTGTTTTCATCATGGAATAAGTTTTTTCCAACTGCAGTAAGTTTAATGATGAGCTCTTGGGAGTGGTACCGACTTTTTTTTTTTTTTTTTTTTTTTACCAGCCATTGCAACATCCTCCTTCTTTTCTATTTACTTTTCCAAGCAATTAAATAGGTGCTCTGTGAGATCTATGCAAACATGTTTCTACACAAACATTATGTTTTCGCCAAATATTTCAAATTGAAAAGCTACCCATCTTTTCATAAGGATGTGGCGAAATTGATTAGTTTTGACATATTGATCTTGTGTGACTTGAAAGTTTTATTGTTTAGAAATAGTCAGCAACCTTTTATTTGTAGTTTTCGCTATAAATGTTAGTTATGGGATAATTGCGATCATCTTATCATTTCATCAAATTTACAATTAAACGGAATGACTGAAATCGAATGAAAGTCATCTTTTCTGATACTAAGAGGAAAATTGTGAAATCAAGATGCCGTAAAATACGCTCGTTGGACACTGTCTGCTATATTTACCATAGTTATCATTTGAGAAAATTAACTACACTTCCGTGGTTTATTATCACTCTTCCGACACTCCAGATATGTTAAAAGACCCTCTCCTCCACTTTCGATCAAATTTTCCTCTATTATAGGCGAATAAAACTGCAAAAGTCCTGATTAAGAGCAATTAATTTCATAATGGAAAAGTTTTATTTTTCATTTTGACGGCTAATGTTAATTTTTTTTAGAGAAAGCGAGAGGGAAAGATTAAAATCGCTCCCATGTGGAAGTGCAGACAATGTTCACCCTTGGGCGAAACAAACGTAGCGACTAAGATCACCCGAAATGGAAGTTGGAATCTGACAGGAGCTTTGGATAATGATCATTTTGTCGTTAATTAAGAACTTATGAAGGACTTAATTTCATTTTTAAGTGACTTTGATGTTCCACGTTTAATTTATTCAGCAAAAAGTGGAAGAATTAGTCTAAATAATAGAAGCAAAAACGGGAAAAAAATTCCACAGTAAAGGACGATAAAAGGAATAGCAGTAGAGAGAGAGAGAGAGAGAGAGAGAGAGAGAGAGAGAGAGAGAGAGAGAGAGAGAGAGAAGGTGTAAAATACTGAAGGAGAATAAAAAAATAAAATACGGAAAGGGAAAGGCTAGTTAAATAAAAAGACTAAACGACACTCAAAGTGAAGAGTAAAAATAAAAGAAAAATAATTTGAGTGACTGAATTGGAACTGTGTGGGAGCGAGAGACTGGCAGATCTTTTGTTTACGAGTAAAATGGAAATTTAGGGCAGTGAAAACTCTTGTATGTATTTGTGTTTATCTGTTTTTTTTTTTTCAGTCATTTTACTCATTTAGAGTTACCTTCATAAAAAGGTACATAAAATTTCATCTCTCTCTCTCTCTCTCTCTCTCTCTCTCTCTCTCTCTCTCTCTCTCTTTTACCTGTAGTCATCAATTAAGCTCTTTTTTTTTTCAAGCATATAGGTATGTGACTTTTCTCATTGAGCATTTATTACTTGAAGAAATTATGAAAGTATTTTTGGAGAAATTAAGAATGAAAATTGAAATCAACAGATTAGCCGAGAAATGTGAAAATAAGAACTCTAATAAAATGGCATAGTTCAGGATGGGAAAGGGTGGAGTTTAGTGTATGAGAAGATGAGAGAAAAAGGAGGAATGTAGGGAAATTATATGTTGTTTATGACACAAAGGAAGAAGTAAAATGAGAAAATATCACGGAGGTTTAAAATAAGAAAGAGAAGAAAATGTCCAAAATTATATATCAGGTCTGCAGGAGGATTTCCAGTGGATAATTAGGTGAATACGAAGTTATGATTAGCCTTGCCAGAGAGAGAGAGAGAGAGAGAGAGAGAGAGAGAGAGAGAGAGAGAGAGAGAGAGAGAGAGAGAGAGAATGAAGGTGGTTTAATTTACTGTGTGTATAGTCAATGATTTCGGCAAATAAATCAGTTTACCGAAATTTTTAATATTCACACAGTCAACTTAAAGAGGTGAAAAGGTTAAGAATTCCTTGCCTCATGTAGTGTAAGAAAACCAGTTGTAAAAAAGAGAAGAGTGCGTAGGCAAGTAGTGATTAGAAATACGCTCTCTCTCTCTCTCTCAAGTTTAAATGTTGGATTGTTTTTCAGGCTGGTATCTAGCATCCTTTATGCAATTTACCGGAAACGACACTTCTTATGTATCACCATATTTCACTATACCCTCGTGTAATGTGATTATACCGTCGTGTAATGTGATTAGACGTGCACCTTCCTGTGTGCTGATTGTTTAAAGAGAGGAGCGTAAGCAAAAACATTTAACAGCATGTTATCTGGAGATCTAGAACGTAGAGAGAGAGAGAGAGAGAGAGAGGATCGGGATAATGCCGAACGGCAAAGAGCAACCTGCAGCTCTCTTGTACTTCTCCTTGGAATTTTATAGCTCAGTAAACTTTCAGATCCTGTTATCGGGTTTTGCAAAACTGTTCGCTCCACTCAGTAACCTATTTGCCTTTGCTGTTATAGGATTAGACCTTGCAACAGCACTTGCCGCTTCCATATTGAAATTTCTTCTCGGTTGCCGTTTCCTCGTTCCAATTTTGTGAACTCTGATGTCCTACTGCATCGTGCTTTCGTTGTAAATAAAATTTGCTTAAATATATTAAATATATGACATACATTTTGTCATATACTGATACACACAAACCAAACATAATATATATATATATATATATATATATATATATATATATATGTATATATACATATATATATATATATATATATATATGTATATGTATATACACACATATATAATATATATATATATATATATATATATATATATATATGTATATGTATATATATATATAATGATGGAAAACACAACGGCCATACAACATGCTCTTGAATTTAAATCTCGATTTCCTGCTAATATTTGGATGCTACTTCCACTGAAATCCTTTGTAACCCGATTAGGAATTGAAGTGCAGGACTTCCCATGCACATAGTATGCATATATACATGTATATAAGTAATGCTGGCTTACCTATTGCTATCCCCGTGTAAAATAATTTGGTTTTTGTTGTAAGTACGTGAGGGGGAATCTTATGAGCGATCCTGAGGGATTTGTCTCCCTCCGACCCAGAAAAAGAAAAAGTGTTCTTTTGACACGTACGGGAATATTTTCGTACCTCATCTAAAAAGAAATGATTCTCGTTACATCGACAAAGGTGGTGCTTTCATGGTTTCACGATGGGCATTCTCTCTCTCTCTCTCTCTCTCTCTCTCTCTCTCATACATCACTGATTTTAAGGCAAAGGCTTACCTTTACACATTCTTTTATACTGGGAAGTATCCTCTTTTCAAAACTAATTGTGATAACTGCTCTGCATAAAAATTAAGTTTCCACGTTACAATGAATAATGATCAATTGTGTACATACACCCTATATATATGTGTGTATATTATATATTATATATATATAGGGTGTATGTACACAATTGATCATTATTCATTGTAACGTGGAAACTTAATTTTTATGCAGAGCAGTTATCACAATTAGTTTTGAAAAGAGGATACTTCCCAGTATAAAAGAATGTGTAAAGGTAAGCCTTTGCCTTAAAGTCAGTGATGTATGAGAGAGAGAGAGAGAGAGAGAGAGAGAGAGAGAGAGAGAGAGAGAGAGAGAATGCCCATCGTGAAACCATGAAAGCACCACCTTTGTCGATGTAACGAGAATCATTTCTTTTTAGATGAGGTACGAAAATATTCCCGTACGTGTCAAAAGAACTCTTTTTCTTTTTCTGGGTCGGAGGGAGACAAATCCCTCAGGATCGCTCATAAGATTCCCCCTCACGTACTTACAACAAAAACCAAATTATTTTACACGGGGATAGCAATAGGTAAGCCAGCATTACTTATATACATGTATATATGCATACTATGTGCATGGGAAGTCCTGCACTTCAATTCCTATTCGAGTTATAAAGGATTTCAGTGGAAGTAGTATCCAAATATTAGCAGGAAATCGAGATTTAAATTCAAGAGCATGTTGTATGGCCGTTGTGTTTTCCATCATTATATATATATATTATATATATATATATATATATGTGTGATATATATATATATATATATATATACATATTTATATATATATATATATATATATATTATGTTTGGTTGTGTGTATCAGTATATGACAAAATGTATGTCATATACTGAAAGAGAGAGAGAGAGAGAGAGAGAGAGAGAGAATGTGTATGAAACCCCCTTCCATAGAAGCACGTCAATAATCACGGCTGCAGATTCTCAGAGATCGAGGGCGAATGTCAAATTTCGCCTGGAAACCCCCTCAACCCGTTGTCAGGAAATTCCGGCCGAGTCGCGGGACTTCCCTTTGGGAATAACGTTCCCCCATCTGAGATAAGGGACAGGAATATTGTATTGTCGATTTCTTCTTGAGCCGAACCTTCGAATCCGTCTTCTGCGACTTATTCCTGTGTTAAATTGTTGAAAAGTAACTCGGGCTGTACACAAGAGCATAATCGTCAATATTAAATATCAAATCCTCCTCCATCCTTCTCTCTCTCTCTCTCGTGCACATACAATTATAATTAGTCACTGAAAAATATCTCTCTCTGTTTGTATATGTATGTGTTATCTTTAATGTAATGTCATTACTGGGAAATATTTGTAAGTTTTATTTATGAATCACGATTTTTTTTATACCTGATCCCCTCGATTAAATAGCGTACCAAGGACCCATGTGATTAATATTTCACATTGTAAAGATGTCTCAAGAGAGGTGGTTAGTTCGCAGTGAACGTTAATTAGGAGACGTAACAAAAAAATTACGGCTCCATTTTATCAACGCCCGGGGAGTTTATGGGGGCGTTAGGATGTTTTATGGTAGAAAAGACCCTACTTTCGAATTCCGATTACTCTATAAAGGTTGCTTCACCGGAGTGAAGTTTGAGCTTCAAAAATGGAAGAAGTCTTTTCAGTATTGGCATAAATAACACACAGGTGCATTTTTTAACTTCCCTATAAATGTCAGTTGAGTGGATTTTTTTTTACGGAAAGTTGTAATTACAGTTTAAATGTTCAGAATTATAACCTCAATCTTACACATCAGAATTAATGTATTTTTTTTTACGGAAAGTTGTAATTATTAACATTTAAATGTTCAGAATTATGGCCTCAATCTTATACATCAGAATTAATTTTTTTTTTTTTTTTTTACGTAAAGTTGTAATTATTTTATACATCAGAATGAATGCATATTTTTTACGGAAAGTTGTAATTATTAACATTTAAATGTTCAGAATTACGACCTCAATCCTATACATCAGAATTAATGTATATCGTATAATCCCCTGTGTGGGCTTCATGTTGATTTACATATTAGGGTCACGCAGCTCAGTCTTGCAGATCAGAATGTCATATCGATACTGAAATGATATAGTAAGCCTCAGAATTCATTTGACAAGAATATTTGCTTGAAATTCACGGCGTAGAATCCTTAAGCCTAGACATTGCATTGCATTTCTTTGTCTATTACCAGAGGAAAATTCTATCAGTTGTTTGTAATTTGCTTTTCCGGATTAAAAAGCAGCGCGCTGAGTTAAATAAGAAAAGTTCTTGCAAAAGAGCATTGTTATACAATATATTGAAACGAAACTATCGTATAGAAATCTTAATTGAAAGGGAAAAGCCACTCTATCCAAACTGTCCATTGTGTGGCTGACGCGAAGGAAACGGCGAAGGATGATTCTCATTAATTTCCTTTCCACCAAAGGAAGAACGACTCTTGTTTGTGCTGTGAAGGGGTCGGGGATCCCATTCAGTAGTAATTGGTCCTTTGAGAGAATGAGAGGGAAGGAGATGATACTTGTAGCCCCACCCCCCCATCTCTCTCTCTCTCTCTCTTTCATTATATATATGTATATACACATTCATATATATATATATTATATATTATCTATATATATATATAATAGTATATCAAATATATATATTATTCCAATATAATTCTATATATATTTTATTATCTATTCTATATATTATACCTATATCTTCTATATTTTTATAAAGCATACGCTACACCTTGGATAATACAATAAATGCGTGTATGCATTTAACAAACCTTACAGTCTATATTGCGTATTAACCCACTCTTTGTTGCAAGATTAATGGACGTGGAATCTCTGAAAATCCTTTGTACGCAGCGGAAGGCTCGTTATCGTGCCACTTTTTTTATTAAAGATTCTTTGTCCAGGGAATTTGACAGTAAACCTACAGAAGGCCTAATGGAAGTGTCTATATCTTCTTTTATTTCTTTTACACTTCCCCTCTTTCCAAAATGGAAAGGGAACCTTTCACACTTAATTTCCAAAGAAACAATAAATGATGTCGGTAGGGAAGTCGGTGTGCCCTTGACTTGGGTTCTCTAGAATGCCAAGATCCCGACCATTTGGGTGAGAGGCGCCGGAGTTTGTGGAGATGTGGCGTCGCTCGTGACTTTCATCAGCGTCACCATCATTACCAGCTTCATCGCCCGTCACCCATCATCTTTGTGATTACCATCAACACCACCAATAACATCATCAACATGGCCACCGCCAACGCCTTCATCACCCTTCTTAGATTCAGCTCGGGTAATGTGACTGGAAAATGTCACTCAAGGACAGACAACTCTTATGGAGTCTCTCTCTCTCTCTCTCTCTCTCTCTCTCTCTCTCTCTCTCTCTCTCTCTCTCTCGTTTCAGATAGCTTAGGTTTTATCGGCCAAATATTTCTGTTGTCAACCGCGCTGGGCTCGACGAAGCATCAGGGGAAATTTATGACCGCATAAATCTGTTATAATTGTAGTCTGGACCCCAAGAGTTGCCACAGAGGCAGGTGATATTGCAGATACAGCAAGGACAGGAAATCCATTCCCTAAACAGCCCTCCTACCTAATACACTCCACCTTTGATACCCTCGAAATTGATAACCTCCTCCCCTCATGCACGCCATCGATTTAATGGCCCGCCGAGGTTCAGCTTGAGGGATCCTCAGTGCTTGTCGATTTTTTATTTTTTTCTTGACACTGCCAAAATTATTAGATGTTCGCGAGTTTTCGCTTTACAGCTTTTTCGTTCCGTTCTTTCTTGCTCAGTTTCTTATTCGATCCATGTAAAAAGCGTTCTCGTAACAAAGGTTCTGATTTTCACCATTTTTTGTTACCTCTCTATTCGATTCGAATTTCTCTCTTTCAGTAGATATACGCGGACTCAATCCGGTGACTGTAGGTTAAAAAAAAAAAATGTTCCATCCAAGACTTCGTTAAACAAGTTAAATACGGACCGAAAGAAAGCATCGCCTTCCTTTTATGCATGCTATGTCAACATCAAGAAAGACCCAGAAACTTCCACGACTGTTTTGATGTCAGCCCTGGAAAAATAGTGTCAATGATCACGTGAGAAGAGAAAATGCGACGGAAGACCTTTCCCATTACCTCACTTCCCGTCCTCCTCCTCCCTTTTTTCTTCTCTCGGTTCTTGCGAAAGAGCAATGATGTTCTCTTTTGACTGACGGGGAGAATAAATGTCATTTTCTCCAAGCGTCGAGGAAGAGGAAAGGGTCTTCTTCATGCATGCCGAAAGCACTGATGATGAAAGCACCCATTCAGGTTGAAAGGTTGCTCTTGAAATGTGTAATTTGCGGGGAATTTTATTGAGAAACTGGACCTTTGTTGGTGGGTTTCAGCTTCCGCGGTGTCTATTTCCTCGTCATTGCTATTCTTTGTAGGATAGTGTTATGTATCTTTAATTAAGCTTCGTGTAAAACAGCGTCGACGACTTTGGTCATTTGACACCAGTTTCTAGTAACAAATCAGTTCATCGAAGACGCGTAAAAATTTTATTTGTAGTTATGGTTGGTAGAATCGACGTCATTTGCAGTTCTGTGGTGTAAATAAAGCTGTATGACCGTGCTATGGTTTTCACGAGTTTTGTTTGAATTGTTAGTGAATAGAAATGACACCTTTTTGTGCTAAGCAGATTTTACACGATTTAGCACAATGATGTTTTATGTGCGGGATATACCAAACCATTAGATCATTCATGGTTGCTATGTCATACTCAAGCTCAGCTGTATTGAGGAAGAATAGTGCCAGTTATCTCCTATATTCCCCTAAACACACACAATTTGTTAACTATAATTCGGATGTAAAGGGAGAAAATGGCAGTGATACCCACCCATGTGGGCATTACTAGTTTTGTGACATTTGAAAGTTTCATTAATCGTATATAATGGCGTTGAAAGGTGGTTCATCTTGGTTGCAACATATGACTCTACGATTCCACTGTTTATAGCATTGTTATAATGTGTCTCATTATTATATTCCGATGCCTATGGGCCTGGCAGGCTAATTCCCTAGTCTGACCTAGGCACGGAGGCATCATCAGGGGGAATCAAACGAACAGTACTTATCCCTCAATAAACGATGGACTTGCCTCAGGTATGACCCTGCCTCAGTGGCAAGTTTTCTGACGTCATCACTGCCTCATGAAGGATCAGAACAGAAGTCAAAAGAAACAGAGACTTTCAGAACTTGGCAGGAGAGGAAAAGGTCCAGACATTCCTTGACCTGGTGCATCGGAGTTCCTAATCCGTAAAGGATATTTTCACCGTTAATGGAACCAAGGAACCGCCGCTGTACATAGGATGTTGTATCTTTTCGTACAAGGAAACTGCTTTTATGTTTCCCGAGACTTTTCAGGCGACGGTTTTATGAGCGCTATCACGGAAGGTCTCGGCTATGTTGCTTTTACATGGTCTGTTAGACATTTAGCCGGCCAGATAGAAATGGCAGACAAATATAGGAGTCTTATGCTTCCGTGTTCCTTTTTCCCTCTCTCTTTTTTTTTTTTTTTGCCTAACTTTATCTGCACTTTCATTTTATGATATTTATTATATGATAGTGTCAATTTGATTTTATCTATTTTAATTCTTGTAAAATCGTAAGTGGGTCGCGCTGTGAACCCTATTTGGAAATATTTTGTACGCCTGCTGTTGCCTCAGAATGGCGTTTTCTGCAGTTTCCAAAACTTAAATGACAGAACTTTCATCTGACAACGGAGCTCTGCCTCGCCATTATAGTTTCATGCGTGTAAGACTTTCATTATAATCCGGAGTTAGGTGTATTTACAAAAACGGTTAATTGCTAAAAAAAAAATAATAATAACTCGATTAAAAAGAACGTAATTTGTGTTTGGGAATGCGCATAATGTTGGCCCAATAAATGCACGAGTCAAATTGAACTTTCGTGAGAACAAGCAACATGTTTTTAGCTTTAAAAAATCTCCTGGTTTGTAGCTGGGAAACAAACAATTTATTTTAGAGGAGCTCCGACCCAGCATAATGGGTGTTAGTTATATATTTAGAGCTTTTAATATTTCAGTTGCTCCTATTTCCTCATTTTTCATACATTCCTAATGGGATTGAGATATTAGCAATTTTTGGCAAGTAGAATATTTTCCCCCACTGGAATTATTCCAATATTTTTTGTAATGTCCACAACTAATTATCTTTTAATTTTTTTTTTAGTTTGGAAGGATATTCGTTTAGAAAATTAAACTTAAAATTTTAAGAAAGAAAAGAGAAAAATATAAAAAAGAAAAGAGAGATTGGTATGAAGCGATAATGATTGAAACTATTTCGAGTGGAGGCAAAAAGGAGCCTCGCTTTCTTTCAGAACCCAGCTCAGGATTCTGTTTCTTCAAAGAGGAAAAATGAACTGGAGATAAATCATTAAAGATATGGCTTTGATTCTTTCCTTTACGATAAGAACTAGGCTGTTTATATGTAGAATTGAACTGTCTGCTTCTGTCTGTAGAGTCTCATCCTGGCAACTCTCTCTCTCTCTCTCTCTCTCTGAAAATATAGAATTGCTATTAAGCACTTAGTGAAAGGCATATTTCAGGAACGCATTTGAACACAAATATTAGGTCGTGATGTATATGGCTCTTTGTCAAGACTACATGGTCACCCTCCAAGTCTTTTCAGTTCAAATGGAACCTTGTAATTAAGAAAGATTTATGTCCCTGAGTAGGATTAGATTAGCCGTTTGTGCGAGTGACTTTCGACCAGAGCTGGGATTTGAATGGAGAATGTTCTGGGAGAAAGAGCTTGCGACGTCAAATATTCATCGTTCTTCCTTTGGCAATGACCCCGTTGCTCTTGTAAACGAAACCTGCTCATAGGCGAGAGACCAAGACTGTCAAAATTCCTTAGATCTAATTGGCCACCCGTCGGGTCAAACCAGTCTCAAACGTTTACTTTTTCAAGTTCGTCGATGCATAAATTTTCGTGGTTTGTGTTCGCTGAACACAATTGAATGAAAGAAATTTCCCATTTAACATGCGAAATAAAATCTTGGGATTTTAGAAGTAACCCTCTAAGTGTGATTATCTACATATACCATGCTAGAACAGTATGAACAACGATTCCATTAATGGTGTGCTGATTTTCTTTTTTGACAGTATGTTCCAGAACAGCCGTTTGGATTTTTTTTGCGAACTTTATAATGTTCCTTTTAAACTGTCGATGCAACTCAATTTGAAATGAACGAAATGCAACGAAACGAGCATTATGACAGTATTAAGGTATTGGATTCAACCATCAGCAATGTTTTAATTACCAGAAATTCCATAGGAACTCGATACTTAATTTTGAATTCTTTAGAAATTAGAAATTGTGACATTGTATCGGATACAGCTATATCAAGTAGCTCTTTAATTACCTGAAATTCCGTAGCAGTTCTTTCAGTATTTCGGAATTCTTTAGAAATTTTATACGAATAACGTAGAAATTCCAAACAACCCCGTATTATTGAAATCCTGTAGAAACGCGGCTGTGTCGCACAAGATTCCAGAGTCAATGTTTCCCCGGTGATTAAGAGAAGGCGAAGGTAATAATAAGGTAATAATAAGACATGCCTCGGAACGTCATGAGATCTTTTTCAAGCACTTCCATTACATGAGAAGCCAGGCTGATGCAAGAAGGAATAATGGAGAGAGAGAGAGAGAGAGAGAGAGAGAGAGAGAGAGAGAGAGAGAGAGAGAGAGAAATGTAAGCCATTTCGCTGAATGATTTGTAATCCTCGACGGATTAAGAACTTCTGGAGTTATTTCTTTAAAAAGCAATGCTTTCGACGTCTTTCAATTCGTGAAGATCTAGTGACGGCTGTGATTTATCAAAGGTCTCCTGAATCCCCCGAGTGATTTGAAAGTCTGGTGAAGCTCTCGCATTAGTGAAGGTTTGCGACGCCTCTCAATGAACGAAATTCACGTTGAATTAGTGGATGTCTTGTGATGCTTTTTAGTCTAATATTAAACGTTGGAGCATCCTTTGAGTTATAAATAGTTTTATGACACCATTGATTTATCGAATATTCTCTGTCGTCTCTTGATGTCGTTGAATGTTTAAAGGCCTTAAGAAGCTTAATGAATTATTGAAGGTTTTGAGACCCTTTGAATCATTGGAGGTCCCTTTGATCTTATAAGTTCTTATTACAGACTTTTTTTACAGCTTTTATTTATTATAAAAACTATGGTCTGAATGATTAAATATTCTGATTCAGTATCTTCCGACTCCGTTGATAATTACAGGTCGCTTTTGATGTACTTAGTCTTTGTAATCCTTTGAATGATAAAAGATCTCGTGTGATTTTGATCAGAAATGAGTATCATTTCAAACTTGGTCCCGAATCTGGTTTTATATGAAGTGTTTTCTTATGTAATCCTATGAAAACCGGGAAGAGTTTCTGTAACCCTAAAGGTGCGTCCACACGGTCGAACAGTGTCCGACGGACAAACATTATTACCAATTAACAATTGTTTGCCAGTCTTTGCCTTGTGAGCAGAGTAAAAAAAGGAGTGTTATACAAGTTCATCTGGTACCACTGTTTGTTGCCAGATCTACTTCCACCGTTTCAACGCTTATGACGTCATCCTGCTTCGCCTATGATATGGTAACAGTGTTTGTCCGTCGGACATTGTTCGACCGTGTGGACGCACCTTCAGGTAACACAAGAAAAGAAGTTTTTTCAGCCGTTCGGAGAAACAAAGTTTAACATGGCCTCGTAAAATAAAGAAAAAAAAAAGTAGGAAACTTGTAGAAAGCTCATTTCCTTTCAATTGCGTTGAAAGGCTTTAAGTTATATAACAGAGGGAAGGGCCAGCCCAGCCGTGGCTGCCGAAGTTTCCCTAGGAGAATATAAAGGGTCAAAGATAGACCTTTAAGCGGAAGGAAGGAAGGAATGATCTAGGGCACCCCGTGCAAGATGTAGCGGGGAGTCGGTAGCAGTATCTCCTATGGGCGAGATCGATATCCTCTGGGAGTTGTAGGTACCATACACACCAACCCAAAAGAAATGTTGGCCCTGTGGTACGTGTCTCGCAAAGAAAAGAGGAAAGTGAATATGTATACATTTTTTCTTAAACATGTTTGTCCTTTTAGTCTTCTTATTTTTTATTATTATCCTCTGTTCCCATTTTTTTAAGACTTAAGTGTCGTTGGTGTTGATATATTAGGGATGGCATTTCACACACACACACACACACATATATATATATATATATATATATATGTGTGTGTGTGTGTGTGTGTTTATATACATATATTGAGGTTTTCCCTCCTTAGAGAGGCTAGTTCGAGAGGGTGTTGCCAATCCCTTTAACTGCTACCCATCACAGTTAAATATCCCCCCCCCCCCCCCCTCTTACTGGGATGCGAACTTGGTGTACTCGCTGGTGAGGAGTTCATTGACCACTGAACGACGGGAATCAGTGTGTGTACATGAGCATGGTTAAATGTCTTCCCGTAAGCTGTCACTTCAACACGCAGTGAAAGTTTGTTTATATATACATGTCTTTGGCAACGAATGTGCTTAGTACGCGTGTATGTGTAAACCCTCTTGACGAATTCGTGGAAAGTTTATGCGACCAGTCTCTCTTGTATTCCTTCCCCTCTTCCTCTTTTTTCTTGTTCTGTATTTTCTCTTCCTCATTCTCAGCCTTCCTTTCCATTTTCCTTTTTCGCTTTTTAGTCCAGTTCTCCGCACTCACCTTCTTTCTGCATTTCCCCCTCTTCTGTCTTTTATAATTCTCAATTTCTAGCTTTCCCCCTCTTAACAACATTTTCTTTTCTTTCTTCCCTCCTTCCCATCTTCCTCCAATTTCGCCTTCGTCAATCTGTAATCTCATGTTCCCTGTGTATTTCCCCCCTTATTACCCTCCCTCTTTCATCGGTCTACATTCCCCCCACCCCTTCCCACTGTTCTTCCGCACCCTCTATTTTCGATGTCCCTTCACATTCGTCTGGGGTTCCCAGACGCATTGGCCTGGGGTAACACGTCCTTGGAGTCAGCAGCGCATTTTGTGAATAGAATATAGATGGTCAGCATTGCGTAACACAAAGCCCCACCACCACTACCACCGCCAGCCTGCGGAGCTTTGCTGCCAAGTATTAATTCCACCCACGCCCAGCAAGCAGCCTTGGGTTAGGGAAATAGGTCCTGGCGCCTTTGGGGCGATCGAAGATATGATTTTGGGGGCGAGACAAGGACTAGATTGCAGCTTTTTATGGAGTATGTTGCTTGTCTCTTGGACTTCTTTCAGTGTATTGTACTTTACGGGTGAGCGCAGACTCGCTCGCGCGCAGTGTAATCATGAAAAATTGTAGCGATTATGGGCAGCTTTTGTGCTTCATGAATAGATGCTTAGTACTTCAACAGAATATGTAATTGGCAATCAAACTTGAAAGGGAAGACAGATCATTTTTACTCATTTTTCCCTCCTTATTAAAACTGTGGAAATAAATCAATTCTTCGAGGAGAGGAGGAGAAATCGGCATGCCTTTGGCAGTGGGATGTTAATGACGTTTCCCGGAACGGAAAAGATGAAAGGGTTACATTTCAAGCATACGGTCTGGTTTTGATGATTCTCTTATTATTACTTTTTTCTCGCCGTATACTATTGACTTTTCTTCTGCTTTTCTGATCATACCTTTCTTATCCCCAGACTTCATTAACTGTCGAAACCTTGTCGATTTTATGTTAGATATTGATTTATTTGCAGTAATTGATAATCCCGAGTCTCTTTGGAAATGTATGATTTCATGAATATTGCACAGCAGTTGACCATCACTGTGGTGAAGGCTTTTGTCAGTATTACTGCAATATTCTCAGATCTGCGTGAAGTTTGAGTAGTAAGGTTCCCCGTGGAGCCCTAGGTTGCAACATTTTCTTTAATTTTTTCTTGCTTGTCACTTTTCAACGTTTTGTCACCTCAGAGGCTTGGGGCATCTCGGATTCAGTGGATTACGTTACAAATATAAATTCCTGTTGCTTTCGGAGAAATTTCGAAGTGACAGTAATTGTGCCAGAAAAGGGAAAGGACAGAGGGTGAAAAGCAGCAGATTTGTGTCAGCAGAAACTAAGGTATCATGGAAACTGGGTATGAATAAATGCATATTCGCCGTCACATGCATATAGTACATAGCACTTTTTAGTCCAGTCTGCAGTTGGATGGCTGCTGCTTGGGAAAACTGCTTGGGAAAACGCCACACACAAGGACCCCCTTAACTAGAAAATGTTTGTACACTTACACACACACGGATATATACATAGATATGTATGTATATGTGTGTACTCACATGGAAGCATTACTCACATGGAAGCAATGGTATTAGTCAAGCAAACAGGATACCGCAATGTTGACCTAAACATACAAATAATAAAACATTTGTAGACAACTCATTTACGTTGTTTTACCGAGTAGAATGAGTTGTCTGCAAATGTTTGATTATTTGTATGTTTAGATAACATTGTGATATCCTATTTCCTTGATTAATACCATTGCTTTCATGTGAGTACAAAATTAATAGAAATGCCCGATGCAATATATATGCTAATACATATTAATTTTCAAACGAGGAAACTTGGCTCCCATGATTAGCAGTCTTCTCATACATAACTGCCAAATAATTAGAAAGCAAGGGAAATAAATTGTCGCCAACCGTGATTAAAAGCAGTGTAATGAATTAGAACTGATGGAAGGTTTGCTTCCCTCATATAATAATTCGAGAATTACCACTTGCCTTATTAACAATTCATGAGCGCTGAAACATTTTGAGCCTGATCGATTTCCTTTGGATAATTTTCCGATTTTTCGGTGGTGGTCATTGCATAAATGGGTCATAAACCATCTATCTATCTATAGGTACAGGAGAGAAAGAGACAGTGAAAGGAACTGGGGCGCCGAGAATTCCACTTTTAACAACGAAGTGTTGTCCTTTCATTATTCCATATTTACTTTGTCCATTGCCGCACACCAAAAACACATTTGCCAAGCCATTCGGAATGTATCTTTGGTGTAAGAGGTGGTGTCGCTGTAGTCATGAATTTATGGTATGGCAGCTTGGATTGTATATTTGATTAGTAATATTGGGAGTCGTAGAAATTGGATTGCGTACTAAATTGTGAATAGAGGCCAAATTTATTATTATATTTTATGTTTCATTACAGTCACAATATTAAAAAGACCCTTCAGGCCATCCTGCGTTCAGTTGAATGACCATTTTTTTTCAAGTTAAAAAAAACGGTTGGATAATAGTAATGTACATATTTCATCGTAGTTCAATTAATGCTTTGTATCCTCTCTCTCTCTCTCTCTCTCTCTCTCTCTCTCTCTCTCATCTCTCTCTTTCCTCTCTCGGCTTCTCTCTCTCTTCTCTCTCTCTTGGCTTTAATGGGTAAGCTTGCTAAATGTTTTGTGTTTCTCGTGAAGCATGTTTTGCCTATCAGGTATTTTCAAGTTTCCGTATAATGTGAGAGAGAGAGAGAGAGAGAGAGAGAGAGAGAGAGAGAGAGAGAGAGAGAGAGAGCCGTTAGTTATCATATCTCTACTCTCTTCAGTTGCTTTGAAAGTCAAAAGCATAAATGACAAAATTTACGTCAGTCAAATTCAAATTTCAATATTTATTCCAATCGCCCTGAAGTCATTTTTGTCCTGTAATGCGACTTGACCCTCTCACTAGCGAGTTCTGCATCTTCCATGAAATACATCATGTAGTTCTCATACATTTTTATATCATACTCGAACCGAAGTTATGATTGTAGTTTAGAAATCCTGGTACGTTATCTAGACGATGAATATACGCCCATCCTATGAAAACTTTCACAATTTTCCTGTTGATTGTTTTCGTAGCCTGGTTAATTAAGAAGATAGAGCGTATACGATGACAATGGTTTTTGTTCCTCCGAATCATATGTAGCTCTAGATATTGCTTTCTGAATGCGTGTGCGCCATTGTGGAGTGTTTTCTAGAAGCAAGACTCTTTGTTCTCTCGGTTCTTGTCTGTCATCCTTTGCTCGTGTTCACGCGTATGTTGCTGCGTCCTTGCAATGGCAATGTCGGCAATGTCAGGTTTCTGAGGGAGAGAGTGGATAGGCCAATGGGAAATGAAAAGTCTCTCTCTCTCTCCCATCCATCCTTAATGTATAATATATATATATATATATATATATATATATATATATATATATATATATATATATATATATATATATATATATAATATATGAAATATAAAACACCGTATCGTGCTTCTCAGTTATCAATAGAAGGATAGAAGGATCCACAGTAATAATCGTGTTTATCAAAGCTTCATAAATATTTCTACAAATATATTTCTTCTTGATAAAGAAGAGTATTACCATGGCTCAATATATATATATATATATATATATATATATATATAATATATATATATATATATATATATATATATATATAATTAGCAGTGTATATATTATTCAGAACTAGCAACAGGTGATCTTAAAACGGTGGTAGCTTCTGTTCCGTAAATAAAGAATTTAAATTAACGTTCTTCAGTATCCCCTTTTTTATATCAGATGATGCATTTATTTAAATCTTTATCATTAAAAAATCCTAGTTTTGTGTCTGATGAATACCTGGACTCCAATAAAATGAGTTTCTAGAGAAAACCTTTGCAAACCTGTGTGCTCTTGTAGTGTCTGTGGCTTTCTGTCGTCTGTCTTTTCATGTGGACCATTTAAAAGTCCTTTCGATGTCCTTCAACCCGGTAAAAGGATTTCCTTTCGTTTCATGCAAAACTACAGATATCCATTTTGGCTTCATATTTACATTATGAAAATGAATAGTATTACATAACACACCAAAGGTAGTAGAAGATTTGGATTTTACGAAAGCACATTTTATGCAAATCTCTCTGCAATTCAGCTAACTTTTATCTCTTTATCCACAAGATGTTTAACTTTATACAACAAAGAACTTTGTATGTAAATCCCCATATAAATGAATAATGGGTTTATTTAGTAATAATAATGTCGAAAATGCCCATTGCGAAAAGCATTTACCACAGTATAGCGTTGCTGATAGGGTAAAGGGAGTCAATGAAGATTAAATTGTGAAAGTGTTGATGAAAGCGGCTGAGCTCTGGACAGAGAGGTATTTGAATATAGATTGAACATCAGAATTTTTCATGTTGTCATCGGAACCAAGTCATGGAGAACCTTGTCTATGGCGTTGCCGAGAAATTACATTATCATTGTGTGGTAAAATATTTTGAATGACCTTGTCGTGGAGAGAGAGAGAGAGAGAGAGAGAGAGAGAGAGAGAGAGAGAGAGAGAGAGAGAGAGAGAGAGAGAGAGAGAGAGACGTACATTAATTAGTCGTATTTAGAATATCCTATGAATGTCTGAATAGTTCCGTCGTCCATATTGAGTGAGCATTACTGCATCATGACCTCCTTGTTTTTAATCGAGATACTTTTTTTGAAACAGCACTGGTCACGTTCCCTCTCTCTCTCTCTCTCTCTCTCTCTCTCTCTCTCTCTCTCTCTCTCTCTCTCTCTCTCTCTCTCTCTCACCTCACGTCTTGCTGTGACCCACTGAAGCTAATCGATCAATGAGTACAATTCACAGCTTAAGAAATAGAAAGTACGAGCCTTGAACTGTGGTCCTATCGTCGGTGAGGCTAGTGTGATACTACCGAGTCAAAGGAGAGAGAGAGAGAGAGAGAGAGAGAGAGAGAGAGAGAGAGAGAGAGAGAGAGAGAGAGAGAGTGGCAGGCAGGTTTTAAGTCAGCCAATTAACGTAACTTTGTGGTTCTTTCAGTCCTGGCTGATGAGCTATTGCAATTAAAGTCTTTGTGTGATCTACTAATGTTCCAAAGGCTCCTTGTTATTTCCAACATCAAAGTCTTTATCTTCAGTCATATTTTGTTGTTTTGGAATTTATTGATGAACGTGGTCGAATGTCAGTTAAATTATTTTTGGGTGAAGTAAGTATTGTGACGCAGTTTGGTTGGTGATTGCATTTGTGACTTGTGCTTCTCCTTAAAACGATATTTTTATTAATGGCTAGTACGTTATTCTTGAACTTTTTACAAAGATGACAGATTTTTTTCCTTTTCTTGAACGTAGATTTATACATTGAATTAAAGAACTACGTTCAGTTAGCTATTGATTTTTTTATTTCACTATAACCATTCATTTAACTATTGTATCAAATTAGTAGCAGTCACTAATGTTAGATTCATCATGTTTTTCCAACCCATGGCTTACTAGTAGCTACAGTGTACAGTATATCAGTGTCACATCTTGATGTAGTTTGCTGTCCAAATACTCTTCATTTTCATTGCATGTGATGATGAATTATTTACATGAATGATTCTATTACTGATAACATCGTTATTTCTTTAAGAAACATTTTTTAAAGAGAGCTAAGGTCCTTTAAGAACAGAAAGTACTCTGCTGTTAAACACAAACTTAGTATAGTTTTATTACATTTTCTTTGTAATTTATATTCTACCACTGACTGTACTATTAAACACCCTGGTATTATTGTCTAATTTCCCTTGCAGGACCGTCGCAACTTCGTTCGCAGTCCGCCAACTGGAGTGAGCTTTGAATTCGACTTGGAAGCTTTCCTACCAGTAGCCCAGGCCACCCTCGCAGCCGATCCTAACTTGGAGAAGATGCGATTTGAACTTGTACCAAAGACGTAAGCTAACTATATGCACAGTAATAGAAACATTAAAGACAATGTAAACAATTTGTAATATTCAGTAACTATAAGTTGTGTGGAAGTCCTTCAATGTAGTCATGAAATTATTCTGGAGCCATCAATTAAGATGTAATACCACAATTAAGTGAAGCTAGTGTAAAATGTTACAATGTGCCAGATCCATGTTCATTTTGTCATTAAGGGATATGGAGAGGCTAATGTAGTGGCCAAAACTCCAGTTACAATTAATATGACCAGAACAAACGATAGCCATCTTTCATCATCTTAAATAGTAAATGGAATAAAAAATTTGAAAGCAACATATTATTTTAGCATAGAAACTTGATGAATAATCCACATGACCCAATCCCTGTATGCAGAGAAAGCAAGTCAGTATTATTCATTGAATATATTGTAGTATGTATTTATAATCTTTAACTACCAGAAATATATAATTTTCTAAATAAATTACAGTAAATAAATTTTTTTTAAATTTTCATAATAATTTCAGGACAGATGTTTTGAACTATATAGTTATTATTTTGGCACTGTAGTTATGAAACTAGTAGTGGATTGGGAAATAAAGTCCCTGCATTCTAACTTTTATTTTTAATAACTGAATTCAGTTCCAGCATACAAATAAATTTATGAGGTATAACGGATGTTAAGCAATATCTTGCTTAAGTGTGGTGGTAATTTCTCTGTGATTACATATCAATATGTAACCCATATGAAAAACTAAGAATAGTCTTATGAGTGTATGCACTATATTATAAAACAGGTTTTGATGTGGAAAATCCAATGTTAGGAAGCTGCTGCGAGTCCTCAAAGGAGCTACACTCTCAAGGTGGCCCCAGGGCTCCATAAGACAGACAAACCAATTACAAAGAATTCTCTTATAGTTGGTCTTGGCCAGAATAGTGCTTGTTGACACAGTAATATAATATAAAGGACTCAGGACAGGAGGGCTCTCTCCTGTCCTACAACGACTAATGGGGGGAGGGGGGGGACCATGAGAGTGTAACTCCTTTGAGGATGAACAGTGGCTACGCTATCAGAAATTTTATAAACACTTTTTACACTTTCACTTCGTAGTGATGCAAGAAACGCAGTACATGTTCTAAATAAATCAACTTGTGCTGTTTTAACAACTAGATATGCTATATTATAACAACTAGATGTGAGATATTTGTGAATTTTTTTGTTTTTCTAGCATCAATGAAGAGGCATTCTGGAGGAATTACTTCTACCGAGTTGGTCTCATCAGGCAGAGTACCGAGCTCTCATCCTTGGAGAGGGAAGGCGTTGACGCCTCTAGCAAATCAGCTGCTGATGGCGATAAAGGTAACTTTATTTGAGTAGATTTTAATAACTTCATTTGTGTAAGCTGTGAAAATTATAACTTCATTTCAGTGGATTCTGATAAAGGTAATTTTATTATGGATACAATTTGTTGGAATAACTTTTTTGTCTTTCAAGGGGATAGTAAAAGTAACTTAACTGGGTTTGAGTATTATAGATGTAATTTAATAAGCTTCATTAAGTTCATTTAGAGGAATTCTGATATGGTAAATAGAGTGCATTTTGAAGAAGATGACCACATGTGTGAATTATTTAAAGGTAAATTCTTTCTACCAAATTTTGTTGAAGGTATCTTCAAGTTAATCTTGATTTTAAGCAGGACAGGAACATTACTCTCCATAATAAACTCAGATCTGTATCATAGGTAATAATGCCTGGATTGTGTCAGAAGTAGTCTCTTATAATTATACAGTAACTAGGAAACAGCAGAAACTTCAAGGCCCAGGGAACTGCAAGCTGTAATATGAGAAATTTATGTAGTGTAATAAACATAAAGTGACCTGTTGTTTACTGACTACAGCTGTAAATATGGCAGCTATTATCTATAGATTTTAAGGAATTAGGTACTGTAATTGTTATTGCTTCATGGTATAGTTGAAGGTTTGCAGTTATATGGTTGCTGGTCCAGATACTATCCAAGGCCACTTTTGGGTCACATAGTTATAAGTACATTGACTATTTATAATGGAGAGAGGGCAGTCAAAAGTATCACCATTTTATTCAGCTGGACTTCATGACAAAGCACTCAAATTTGAGTTATACTGTATGGGTATTATTTGCATTAGAAAGTAATTTGCACAATGAAGTATTTTAGGCTGACCACTGAGTCAGTTTTTTGACTCTTAGGAATAGTTTGAAGGATTTGCTTTTTAATCAGTGGCGAAGTTGGACAGCTTGGTAGGAAAAATGGGTGGAAAAGGTTGAAAAATAAACCGTAGAAAGTAACACAGGTGTGGATGAGGGTGCTTGCAAATAAACCTTTATGCACATAGGGTACAGTATTACTATAGCATGAAACAAACCTAAATAGATGAAGTCATGAAAACTACTCATCTTCCTTAGTTTACCATGTATTCCTCTTTGAGCATGAAAGCTTTGTCACTCAGGGATAATGTCTACCCTTTATTTACAATCTGGAACCAGAGTTCACTAGTGTTCATCATCGTTCAGTAAGAAGTCCTTCAGTATGTTGTCATGCTCGATTCATGGCAATATACTAATTTCAATCATCACAATAAAAGTATGATAACTTGTGAAGTGCTGCTGTACAACATAATTCTTGGAATTTATTATTCTTGTATTGATTTAGTTGTAAAACAATCTTCTTATAAATGTTTTATATCAGGTTTCTTTTATGGTAGACAGGAAATTAGTTTATCCACTCCTCTCTCTCTATTTTTTTTTGGCCGAAATGCTCCTCAGATTTAGTACTGTGCAAACCCAAAATGTTTTTAAGTGTTTTTTTTTTTTTTTTTTTTTTTTTTAATAAATAAATAAATCTATGGAAAGTTGGCAGTTATTCAGTGAACATAACATTTGACTTTTTGAATATACAGTAATTATGTTACTTTTTAATTCGTTATTTGACTGCTCCCTGAAGGAAATTCCTGTATAGATAGCAAAAAACTTTACCTTTGTGATTGTGTATGCACCCTTGCAGGAAGCTTGCCATCATGATTTTGTAGAAGTAAATAATCCATGTGACACTGCCTTTTCTCAACTATACAGATGTCAGCCACTATTGAAATGAAAAAGTCAGTTTACAGCAAGTTTACTGCAGAAAATTATTCATCTTTTGAGACCATGAACACCTAACACTTCTTGTATTTGAGGCACATCATTAATATGTGACACTGCCTGAAGATGAACTTAGCCACTATTATTGGTCCTTAGAAAAGAAATGAGAATTAGTGCTTTTGGAATGACTCCTCTCTAACATCTCGTATTAATTTGTTTATGAGTGAAGTTAAATTTTCAGTGTTTCATTAATTAGTGGAGTTGGACCGTCACTTTGGTTACAGTGCTAAATCTTGCATTTCCCATTTAAAAGTTTTTCAAACTGTATCAAGAAAAATATAGCATCTGACTTTTATAAAGGTTCTTTTACAAAAGTTGAAGCATTATCTTTTGCGTCTCCTTATTGGCAAAAGACGTTGGCTGTCTGAAACTTGCAGCCTTGGTAATGTTCAGAAGTTAGAAAGATTATAACTCAATTCAGTGCAATAATGTCCATTAATTCTTGATATCATTATTAAATTGGATGCAATAAAATCTTCTATGAAAACTTACCATTGATGCTGTGATGTTGAGACAATAAGATGTTTATTCATCTTTAATGATGTTTGTGCATTTTTACAGGTACAAAGGGAAAAGATGATGATGTAGAACACCCTGATAGTCCTAGTCATGGAGGAGAGAGCGAGTTTGTCTCAGATTCCTTCCAACCATCATCAAAGGATCTCGAGGAGGTGAAACGAGGGATTTCCAATTTGACAAAACCCTCTGGTAAGTGTTCAGTTGAATTTTTATCAGCTTTGTAAATTATGAGTCAAGGAAACGTTTGTTATTATGTCAGGTAGCAATAAAAAAATTATTGAAACACAAATAATTACTTGGTCAAAACAAGTACTACATAAGCCAAAAGGATTCTCCTCCCACCTGTCTTGGATCCTTGTATATTACTGAGTACTAATCAGATATGTTGAGTTTGAAAAAGGAAGAAGTGTTTTTTTTATTACTACCGTAACTCTTTAATAAAATGGAGTTTTCAAACAATTCCAATTTAACAAAGCTCTCTCCTTTTTTGTATGCAATGAGCCATGTAAATTATTGTTATTAATAATAAATAACTTAAATGAGACAATGGAGTCACCCAAAAGATTTGTTCTTAAGTGAGTGGAAAATTATACAAGTAGAAGCTTAAAGAAGTTTGGCACCATGGAAAAAGAAACTGTAGAGAATTTACTAGTTTGTTTTTAATAATTTTGTTAAGTTGTACCCACAGAAACAATTTATGGATTTTGTCACTTCATCCATATTTAAATGTTCAAATCTGTATGGTGCTCATTGAGTTAAATAAAAGCTAACCCAAAACTCTAACAATGTAGTCTTTGTAAAACTTACATATCTTTTTAACAGTGTAATCACACAAAAATTTGTTTGATGCAGGATGGAAAAAAAAACATAAACACAATTCTTTGATGCACTGTTTCCATTTTATTACTTGAAAATTTCTTTTACAAGTTTCTATTGTGATCATTTTAAACTCTGCCATTATGGCAGCTGAAAGTTAAAAAAAGGTACAGTCATTAAGGAAGTCTGGCATTTTAATGAAAGATTTTCTCGACTCATGTTTTTGTTACTACAGTCTAAATCTCCTGACAGACTAGATGTGAGTTTTCAGATTTATATTTTTAATTTTTAAGTAAAGATTTGCTGTTTGTACTTGTAAATGAAGGAAAAATAATACTGTTGAGACTAATAAATGGAAAACAGGTATGGATTGTGACCGAAATAAAGGCTAAGTGTAAATTATAGATTTATACTATTGATATTCACTCTTGGTACCCATTGAGTTCACATTTTGCTCTTAGTGAGAACTTTTTACCTTAGAATATTTCTCATTAAATAACATTTTGAATTCAAAATCTAATACATAGTGGAACTGTGTTTGAAGTGACATAATTCCACCATCTTACTATTCTGGTCTGTCTTTTATTAGTTCAAAATGATGAAATCACCTGTTTATTGCAAAAAAAGCATAGGCATGTTTATGAATTTTTATTACTTTATACCTCATCACAATACAGCTAGAAGTGCTGTAATATTGTGTAAGGTATTCATTTACTGATGAGCATTATTTGAATTTTGTGTTCAAGCGAGTTGCTGCCTCTATTTACAGATCAGGCAATCTACAGATCTACATGCTTTAACTTTGTTGAAGAAGAAGGTCTGTCCTATTCTAGTCAGACTGGATTCATTAACTATTGACACGAATTTTGCTCCCAAAAAATATTAATAAAGGACCAAGTGTTTTAATGGGCTAGCACGTTTTGAGTTTTTTTTTGTTTTCTGTGCTTAAAAGCTCTCATGTACTATGACCTAAGTTTTAGAAGTAAAGTACTGTAATTTTATATACCATAGTGTCACTGCTTTGAATATTACTGTACCATACCAGATGTGACCAAATCACACCATGTTAATCCTTGAAAATATTGCTAGAAATTTTCAACAAGGATTTCCTTTTAGCATGCCTTTAAAACTGTAAATGGAAGTACAGAAAAATTTATGGCTTCAAGTATTAAATTTTTCAATTACAGTAGGCAATGCTGTTCAGTCTTTAGTGTTGTCTTGTCAGTAAGAGTTACAGTTGGTCCTTTGTTTTGAATAAAAGGATGTAATAAAAATATTATACTAACATGCCCAGGTATTTTTCTTTTAATGGTGACTAGTTGTTTGTCAAAATTGGTAATCTACATTAAGTAAACACCCTCTATTTTATTTCAGGAGTCAGTGAGATATCTAAGATCTGTTAAGATAGCCAATAATACATCATAATTGAGTGTATGCAGCATACCATTTAATCAGGTGTTTTTATATATACAGAATAATCAACAGTTCATTAATAAAGCAACACCTGCAATTAACTGAAAAGTACATGGTTAACATATGCATAGATGATATGAAATAAAATTAAAAGTTCCTGACTACTGATGATAAAAAATAATATTTACTTCTTGACACAGACTACCATATGCCGTCTCTGAAAATTGAGTCCCCTTCCCCTGGTAATAGCTCTTTAAGCTAAGGGACTTTGCTAATTTACTCACAAGTTTATTTTGAATCACAGTTAATTCTTGAGAAATGGAACACATATACTGTATATCATATGTAATAACTGTTTAGAGGGTTTACTTTTGCAGATTGCTGGGGAAAATGCATTTTTCTCATGAATACTACCGTTTACTTTTAACAGAACAATGAATTTATTTGATGATGATTAAAGCAGCACTTTGTTTATTAGGAGATAAACCATTAACATAGACTTACAATAGGTAGATAAAATTGTTTGGAGTCTACATTAGTCATTCCAGGTAATACTGTACTTAGCAAGTTGCTTTAATGTTTGGCTATTTTACAAGCTCAGAAATTAATCGTGATCATAGTTTTCTTAACAAAGGAGTTCCTATACATGTTCACCCTTTCCGTATCCAAAAAAGAAAAGCCATTTCCCTTTATTCAGGGAATACTTTTACTATATTCTGTTCAAGGCTGGAAAAAACTTGCCAGCCTTTATAGTTTCAAAGGCAGCTGTTCAAGGTTGGAAAAAACTTGCCAGCTCTTATAGTTTCAAAGGCAGTATACATCTGAAATATGAAGAAATTTTAATATTAAAGCTTCAAGGGAGCTTATGTAGGAAAACATGAATGTTGGCTTATTAGGTTCACTTAAAGTTAAGGTACATAGTAGATTAGCTTTTGATGACTGCAGTCATTCTTCACTTTTACACTGAAAATAATCCAACAATCAATGACTGGTGCTGTAGGTGTGTGACACTAGGGAAATGATGGCTAGGCTAAGGTATAATCATTTTAAGGATTATTATTGAAAGAAATTGGAACAGATATGATAATTTTTCTGTTGTCCTTTGTCACTCTTTCTCTATGCCCTTTGTTCGTTCCATTGTCATTCTAATAAAATATAAATATACAGCTACACTAGTTTATCTGCTTGATCACAATTGATAAATTAATTTTAACCATTTCAAGTATGATTGCACATTGCTATATACATTTTTGCATCTTCTGAACACATTCCTGTAAGGTGATTGTTGTTCAGCGCAAACCATCCTTGAGGTAGATTATACAGTGATGGAAAAAACATACCTCACCTCACCCATGGAAAAGTTTAAAACATCCATAGCCCCATTGATCCATTAATTTGCTAGGTAGGAAAATTTTGAGATGGAGAATATAGTATAGGAGATTTACAGATTCACAGCAGACTTAGTGCCTTTTCTTACAGATGCTCACAAGCTTTAAAGAGCGGCATGCCAGAGTACTTAATTGTGACAATTTGTGGCCTGCAAACAAATTTTTGAGTGTGCATTAAGGCTGTTTTTCAACACTTTATCTATTCCACTGGAGCAGCTTTCCTTTAGACTAAATGTCTGGATGCTGTTTTCATTTCATCACATATTTTTACCACAAACTGTATTTTTTGGTTGTTACACTTTTCACTGTATCTTGTTGTGCATAATCTTGAAAGCAGTAATTTTAACAGTTTCCATAGTTATAACTGTGTGATCAACACCCATTCTTCACTTTTACACTGAAAATAATCCAACAATAATACCATCCAACTTTACAAATTTCATATTTCTTGAGTATTTGTTTTACTTTATAAATATCTTCAAAGCTTCACAGCTTTTGGTTCTTCTGTTCAAATTCATCCTTTCTTCAACATTTACGTACAACTATCTAGGGGGGTAATGTAAAATTTTAGTTTCTTGTGCCTCTGCTTCGCTTTTAATCATTATTATTAATATTATTACTGTTATTTTAGCTACTTTTCCCTGTCAGAATTGAAATGCTGATAACATAAACTTCCAGGTTACTTTTAATGTTATACATCAACAACAAAAATTATTTTTGCTCAGTATCTCAGTGTATTCCATTCATTAAACTATTCTTACACCACATTTACCTGCAGACTGTATAGAACATGATATAGACTATAGAACATTATGTACATAAATATAATGATGAAAATAAATTTTCTTATTATTCTGAACTGGTGAGCTTTTGCATCTCATTTGTATCTGTTCCTTACTATACCTGTAGCATAAGGGATGCATCAATGATGAATTTTGTATTGTTTTTCGTAAACAGTACCAGAAGAACTCTACATATTTAATTTTTTTTAATAAACACTTTTCATAATCTGAAAATTGATGGATGTGCTGCTTTATCATCGTCAGAAATGTTGGTTGTTACTACTGTTCTCTTGCCTGTATTCTAATATAAAAAATAAAGTGTTGAATTTTCTGCAAAGCCTGTAGTTCAAAAATGTCAGTTGAAACACTACTAATCTGTTTTTCTCTAACCAATATCGCGACCAAGTTATTCCCATAAACAAAGACCTTAACTGTACAGTACTCCGACTTAATAGATTAGCTTGTCTAACACTGTATTTTCTGTATGTTTGTAGGTTAAACTCTAACACTTCCTTTGATGAGGGCTGCTCCGCCTCATGGGGTCAGTATGAGTGACTACTCAGGTGTGCGTGTAGGCAGTGGATGTCACCCTTTGGAGGAGCTCAGTTTTAGGGAAATGACTGAGAGTGTATGTGGCCTTCTTCCCACTGCTCTACTCTAAATTAGTCTTAAAGGATCCAATGGTTATTGTTGTGTTAATAATTATTATATATTAAGGGTTAATCCATCAGGAGCTCCTTAATTCATTACAGTATATGTATAACAATTGATTTGTCATTGAACTGAATCATTGTAAAAGCTATTTTAAATTGCTGATCACACATAATCTCTCAGCAGATTACCTGAACCTGATGCTTTCCTCCACCTTATAGATCCTCTTAGGTGAAGAAGTGTAGGGTTGATAACAGTGTCGTCGTTGTTGTCTCATTTCAGCCAGCCCTCCGCGGTCCTAAGAGTCGAGACTGCTCGCTCGATCCTCCTTTTTGTCCTACTGGCACCTCTTGGTTTTTGTATGCGAGAGAGCAGCATGTAGATGTTTCTTTTTCAAACTATAGATACTTTGATACTTAGTGTTGCATTAGCATGATAGAGGGTGAACATCAATAAGGGCTGTCTTCTTTCTTGTTTTCCATGAAGAAAAATTCAATTGGGCTTTTCATATTCATAAGGGATGCTATAGTTGGTAGGTCATGCTTTTTGTATTCTATAAATTTTACTTCAGAATGAATGAATGGTGAAAAAGGAGTAAGATTTTTATGTATTTAGAAGACTGGTAGTTATATATTTCCCCATATCTCATCAAGTATCTGATACCTTTCTATTAACAAGTACTCGTTAATATAAAGCCAGTAAGATTTTTGATGAGGTGTTTACTTGATAACATTGCATGAAATAGATGGCTTTTGTGTCATTTGTGAGCAGTCTATAATTTATTTTTATTTAGAATCATGCATCTGAATTTTAACTAAGCACTTGCATCTTGCTAAACATTTTATTATCAATACGTACTCAGTAAGTATTAAATTTGTAAGTGTCCTTCAGTTACAAACAAATACTTTATACAAGTGCCCCAGTAAAATGTTTTTTAGCTCCCAGAGACTGACATGGAGTTGCCAAATGCTTACATATTATTATCCCGAATTTAAGATCCATTATTATCCTCCATTGTCAACCCTTTCCCTGACGTAAGTATGTTAAACATAATTCCCAAATAGTGACTTTATGATGCAGGAAGGAACTTTTCTGTGGACAAATGAAGTATAATTTTTTTGTTCACAACCAAAATACTCAGTGAAGTGGTTTATAAGTAGGTTGCTAGGAAGGTGGTGGAAATAATCATATTACTATTCAACTATATATATAGAATGGGTCAAACTTTTAAATGCTTGTATGACATTTCAATAAAATATTATAGTGTATTATGTATTGAAATACATTTCCTTTTTGCTAATCTCCATAGACTGTAAAAGGAGTCATTATTTCTGTCATCAAGAATTGGTTTTAAACTATACATACATTAGATTTTCTGAAAATCACAAGCTAATAGGAATATTTCTATAACTTTAAACAAGTGAAACTTGCAAAAACCCAAGGTTAACTAGATGCATCTGTACTGATTTTAACTCAACTATAAATATAATTTGCTCATTAGTTTTGAGTTCAGATAAGGGCTGATACTTTTAACCCAGAATGATTACTTTCTGAATATTGCACTAATAAACATTGACACATCTCACACTGATGAATATACCTGAAGGTGTATGTTCAACAAGAGTTAAAGGTCTATTTTATATCTAAACATTCTCAGGTCATACGAATTGAAGATGTTCTCATAATGGTAAAATTGTCAAAATCCTCCACTAAAGTATCTTAATCTTCCTGCCTTGTATTTAGCCACTGAATTTCACCCATGATTATGTGATTGGTTACTTCATTATTTAATATATGTTTCACTGCACAGTTATATATTAGAATGATGGCCAAACTGGAACATAGTTTATTGAAGTCTTTTCAAATCCTTAATATTAAATATCATCGGGTCAGTTGTTCCTCCTCTCTACACTTTTTCTGTTTCATGAAAATCTTAGATTACTGCAAATGCTAACCTGTGGCTGGAGGTACAAATAACACACCCTTACTTACACCTCTCATGCTTTTCTAAGAGCACAGTTACAGGTTTGTATGTTTCAGTTTGGTCATCACTAAAGTTACACACAAGCTTCTGTCCTAATTCACCTGTTCCTCACTCTTGGCTCACAGTGCAAGATATTGCTGATTGTAAACTTGGTTACATATTCAGAATGTTAACTTTGCTAGCATATTTTAATGTAATGAATGTAGTTTGTTAGTTTATTCAGAAAAAGTTTTTAAAATTAAGTTAACTGTTTTTACACAAAAAAGACGTAAATGTATATAACTTATATTTTTTACTCTGTATTCAATGCATTCCCCACATTTTAATTTCTTATATACCTTTTGATATATTTTAGACAACTATATAGAAAAATGTACTGTGGGAAATTAATTAACATTTTTAAATATTTGGTATGAAATGAAGTTCAAAGTGTGGGTAGTAGTACTGCTGTTTTACAAAGGTATTGAAAAAGTTGTATTATTTATTTTATCACATTACTTGAGATAGCCAGAAAAAACTAGCAGAAAGGCCTTTTTATATTATTATATTGATTCACTCTTGGTGACTACAAATTTTTTCACAGGCTTTTTTAATTTGATAATTTGTATAAACATGCATTTTTATGTATAAATGTACGGTGTTGCATCTACTGCAGCACCACCCTTTAAAACTAAGATTGTTCACATTGTATTTTTCAGTTTTATTTATAGTAATAAGTAGTATTTGAAGATCTACCAAATGAATAGCAAGGACATGTATTGGAGAATGTTTACTTGACATATGAACCAGTAATAGATGTGATTTCTGAACAAGTTAGAAATCCTTGAGTATACATGAAAAATAAGCAAGCCTTAAGATTGTGAAGCAGGAATTGAGTGTGCACAAAGAGAATAGAACTTTCCTAGATGAAGTAGAAGATAATGATCAGACTACAGTGCTCAGTATAAGTAACCTAATAGTAAATTATGCAAAAAGTTAAGATAAGCTGTAGGCCCCGTTGCTACAAAACCAGTTGGTTCCTAGCCACGTAAAAATATCTAATCCTTCAGGCCAGCCCTAGGAGAACTGTTCATCAGCTTAGTCTGGTAAAACTAAGATATACTTAACTCAAGATTATGACTGGTACTGTTAGGAGAGTCATATGAAAAAGTTTCTGAGAAATTTATCAAGTAGCTAGAAGGCAGTCCAAGACCTCTTAAGATTTAGATGGTTTGGGCTTTTGATGAAAAGCTGAGAGGGAAGGTTTGTCAGAAAAGTTGTAAGTATGGAAATAACAAAATGAACACCAAAACGAAGTCCCAAGAAAGTTCAGGAAAAAGAATGTACATAAAGCTGTACAATAAGTGCTTACCAAGTAGAAAGCACAAAAAAAAAAAAGTGGTGTGACTCCTTTCTGGCCTTATGTAGCCAAGTACAGCAAGGGAAAATTTCTAACTTGAAAATGTTCTTGATGATGGTTATAATGACTGATTTATTTATTTAATACTAAGAAAGGCATGTTGCTAGAAATTTTAATCTAGATATCATCATCAACAACATTGTCAGACTCCCTTAATGAGGATAAATTTGAAATGAGCTTTTTCCATTAGCTGCTCTTTTGTGTGTTACCTGCCTGAATTCCCAATTGGCTTTGACCTTCATTTATGTACTTTTCCAGTTATTTTCTGGGGGTTCCTATTGGTACTTTCATATTTGCTGTTGCTGTTCTGAATAAGTTACTGCTCTGGCCTTTCTCATCATAGTCATAATGATCTCTACCTTTGAGGCCTCAAATTTGTTTCATGGCTGCTCAACACATGTACTTTTATTAATAAAATCTGTCAGTGTTTCAGCATTTCCACTGTAACAAGTTAATGTTTAAAGATTCTTAAACATTAAGCATTATGTTGCATAATTTCTCTACTGCTTCCCCTCCAGGTTTGCTATTCAAAACCTATATATAATTCCCATCACAATATCATAGCGAACTTGTGTATTACTAATAAACACTGGAATCTTTTTCATTGCATTCCAAAGCTTTCCTAAAAAAATCCTGTTTAGCATTTTTGGTGACTCAATTCGTTATCTTTTTGTGTATTCATTCAAATTATAGCTCATTGGTTGCCCTGTCACATTGGATAATTTTGTTTGGTCCAAATGCCATTCCAACAGAATTTATCTTTTCTCTATGACTAATAATATAGTCAATTAATTAATATAATGTAGCCCATTATAAATTTTAGTGGTCATGGAAGAATGCCACTGGAGTATTGCTATTGAGAAATGTTGGTTTATAGTTACATACTGATATTGAGAGCTTACCATATAGTTTATATATTAGTTGTACAGTATGGGCTTTCCTTAGTTTGTTTTTATTGAACTTTCAAAAAAATCTTGCAATTGTGTCTAATGTTGGGACACAGAAAAACGTTTCTTGCTCCAATTATACATTTAAGAAAAAGAGAGTATATACTATTACTACAGGGAATGTTGGAACAAATTTATTGACAAAAATAACTAGGCAAAAGTTTGATGATGTCTGCAAGATCAAGAATAATAGAATTTTGAAAGGATCCTGTATTGCCCTTTTGGAATAAATATTAGAATCATTACAGTTGTTTTAGAAAAAGAAGCTTCAGGGCAGCATTAAGAAAATTATTGTGGCATTATCTTTAAATTCCATTGTTTACTTGCTATTTTTCAAACAAACAAATTATTTCACTTTTTTATGATAATTTCTCAAGAAAAAATGTGTTAGTCAAGATATTTTACTTAATTATATTATAGAATGATAAAGTTTGATTATTTATCCTTATAATACAATGACATAGCTTGCCAACTACTACTATATGTCAGTATTAAAGAAAGTTTTAGGAGTTTATGGAATTCCTTACCTTTGGTTATGCTCCCAATCCAAAATGATCTTGAGGTGTTTTTACCATAACAGTGAGTTGAAAGTTACCTTATCCTTTTAAATTTTATAATCTATTACTGTGATTATCAGTGTTTTTAACATTTATAACAACTTTCCCCAATACATACTGTACTTTGTAGGGTATTTGCAATTCTTTACAAATAAGCTGTGAAAGAAAATTTGATAAGCACCTTTTTTGTGATAGGCCAGATACAGTAAGTAAGATACAGCAGTACTACTCCATAGAGGTCGCATAATTTTTATCTATTGTCACATGTGAGCCTAGAGTGAGGGATTAATGAGCCATTGTCCTTGACGTTACGTTATTTGTTGTTGTGCCAGAGGAGGACTGGGAAAAGGAGCTGCGTGAAGAACTTGGAGATTTGGGCGAATATGAAGTTGTAGGCGGAGCTGGGAAGGACAACGAAAAATGGGAAGAAGAAATTCAAAATATGATTGATGACGAGGACTCAGGAGACCTGCGATAATCAACACCCATGCAAAAATATACCCCACCATACTTATCCCAGTTAATTATATTTAAATCTTATATATTGAAAACATTTTTTTTTATAACTTGCCTTTATTGAACTCAAGGGCATTACAGATGTCTTTTCCAGTTCTGTAATATACCAGTAATTTTCATAATATAAAAACTATTTTTGAATCATACAACTACTGTATTCAAAAATATCCAGTTTGAGAATTATTATGAATCACCATGTACTCAGTCTTATTATTTACAAATGTATAAAATGTGTAGGATTAAGAAAAGGAATAACTTCATATATGGAAACTAGGATTGCCTTGTAATGGTTTAAAATGAGTTCTTTAAGCTATCAGTACATGCTATAAGAATACGATAAATAAAGTTCTGAACAGTCAAGAACAAATTTAGAAAATAGAATACTTTTAACTATGACTGATATATCTTCCATGTAGTTAATAATTGGCCACTTTATTTTTATTTCTTAATAATATAGAGTCCCTATTGGACTCTGCAACTCTGCTAAGTGCTTTGCATTTGGAAATAGTTTCAGAAACCATTATGTTAGCCAAAAAATTATTTTTATGGCTTTTTATTTTGACGGTTTACTTTTGCTGTTGTACAGATGGTAAATGGCCAGTGAGCCCACCAAAAAGTTAAGTAGCCATTGTCTCTCTCCTCTCTCTGGGTTTACATAAGGCACTGATACTCACACAGGACATTTATGACAGTCTGAGTATGGCTGCTTTATTACTACTGGACCTAAAAGCCAGAGAGACAGAGTGTATTCGTGGTGAATGTTTCATAGTATAAAGAATATTGAGAAAATGTACGAATAGAAATAATGAAATGTTATTGTTTGCTAGTAACTAGATAAAGTTTAAACTTGTTGCAGGTTTATGGCACAATATAAAAGAGTTATGTGCATATGAGTTTTCATGAAGCCACACAGCCTATTCTCTTTTCAACAATATTACGTCCACTGTACTAACAGAAAGTGTGCCGTACCCAGAACTCAGAAGAAAATGGAATTGTAATTAAGAGATTTTATGGCTTGTTGAATTTTTACGCTGACACTGCTGCAGAATTTTGTTATGATATAGTTTCCAAAGAATTAGTACAGTACATATTTCCATTCTTATTGATATAGCAGACCTATTTTATTTAATTGGTTATTCTGCCTTACTATGTTGTGGAATGTAAAAAAAATACCAAATAATGTGGCCTTGTCAGATTGCTTTGAAATTCTGATTTATTTATCTTATTTAGAGTAACTGTGTTTCTGCAATGGCAATATTTATTCTAAACCATATCTCTCTTTTAAATGCTATCAAAGGTCGGCAGTGTATTGCAGCTTAGGTAAAGTATCACAGGTAGCTTTTACATCTTTACCTTGCATTTTATGCAATTTGTAGTATTCATTTGCTATTCTGATTCCATGATTCATTTAATGTTTCAGACTCCATATACTTGATAAATGAATTTATATGACCATTGTTATAATACGGTGTATTTTCTGGAGTAGTTTGAGAACCCAGATGTATCATGGGATGTATCAGAGAATTCCAGGTAGTCCCATAGGAATCTCTTAACTGCCAAGTTGAAAATTAGCCACATACGGCAGCAGTAGCAGCAGCTAGGGTCTGCTTTGTATAAAAAGGACTTTTAGAGCTTTCTTATTGGTGGTAAGTTCAAAGGTGGCATTCAACTGAAGCCACAATACATAAAAACAATTTCTTTATGTCAGGGTTGGCCGAAAGGCCTATGTCAGATGAAACTTATTATTATCTTATGTGGTATTGGTCATGTTATCAAGGATATGCATGAAGCAGGAAATTGCTTAATTCAGTGTGCATACATACAGACTTACATACCTACCAATACACTCATATACACTTGCACAAGCACACACACTTCTAAAAGTATTTAGCACTTGGTGAGATGAAGAGACTTAAATACTTGATTAAGAGTTGAAAAAGGTGGTTATGAAGCCATTTTAATTATCATGTTTAATTCTGATTTCATTATAAATGTGTGTGTGGGTTATCATGTTCATAAAGTAGGTTAATATATTTTTTTCAAGTTTAGTTTACCTGTGACCTTTGAATTGTAGTTTTCTTTTTATAACTTTAGCAATTATTTCAGTTTAAAAAATTGTCATAATGTTAAACTGTATATATATATATTGAAAAGTGTATATATACATACATATGCACATACATATACAAATATAATATATACATTATTGTTTATCAAGGATTTTGCATTGATAGTTTTTAATCAAAGGTATTTTCTTGATAAACCACATTAAAAGAGATTAACCGTTTTAACAAATATTTATAATTGGCTCTTTCAGATAGCTTTATTTGACATCACCAACATGTGTGAATGAGATCCTCTGTATACGTGGTGTACGCAGCAAATGTTTTCATCCAGAAAAAATAAAACAAATCCCTTTGAAGGGCTACTGCAGAAGTTATCTTGAGAAAACTTCACTTGTTTGATTAAAAGTGCTCTAACCTAACAGCAAGGGCAAATTTAGTCTTAACACTGGACCAAAGGTCACTCAAGAGGGTTTCAGACTCGGTGATTTTCATCACTCATTATTATGAAAGTTTCTCTCACTTTTTGTTATGATATCAAGGGTTTTGCCTGATATGTGTCGAGGTGTATTGCTTCCTTGGGATTTTGTGGGCACAGATTATATAGAATCTTTGTTACGAAATAAACAACGCCTAAAGCTGAACCCTCTATCGGCTTCTTCAGATATTGTTAGCAGTGATGTTTCAGTAAATCCATAGTCATGAAAGAGAGTACGTTTTCTTCTCAGGATAATGTTATGCTCTGCAGTCTTGTTTTACCTCTAGCAACTCTTAACAATGCATGAATTGCAGAGCAAGGTGTAAACCACTGCAAAGCTCTTACCACTTTTCATCATAATATCCATGGCAAAGTATTTGAAAATAGGCAGTACGTTACCTTGGCAATGGTAAATAAATTGTTATCAAAATTTGAAGAAGCTGAGAGTGACCGCACCTTTGCCAGCATGCTACATCACTTCGTCTGTTGTGTGCTGGTATGTAAGGTGTGCCTCAACGATGTAGCTAGAAGGATGTTGTGTGATGGTTTGTTTGTATGTATGTTTGTTCATTGTTTGGCAGAGGCTTTCTGCCATGTGATGTAGAAATGTTGTCCCTTAAGTATGTTATACTATGGTACCTGTGCCCAGTAAAATGGATTAAGTATTTTGTATATTATTTTCCTTTCTAGTTTATAAGTTAAACATTGATACCAAGCATTATTTCTAATTGTGACCATTAATATTTACACAAAATTATTTAGTGGTTCATAAGTTAATAATGAGTATTAGTTAAGTAACTACATTTTGTAATAATACCATTTCCAATATTGAAACTCATTATTCAGTGCCTTTTTTGACACTGATAGATCATTTGAGGTAGCCGAAATATTAAATCTGGTTAGCCTACCTTCTTGTTTAAGAAAAATAGATGTGATCGTAGTTCCCAACTGTGCTTGACTTACGAGCCTTGGTTTTTACTAAAGGCTAGTAATACTTCCTTAGTAGTATTTTATAATCAAACAAAATGTTTTTTGTGATTCTGACAGTTACCAAGTCTGGGTTCTTTTCAAGTGTTAAAGGATGTACATTCATGCAGATCTACTCCCAACAGGTATTACTGATTTTAATAATGTACCAACTAACAGTAGCCTATATGGTACATCACCTGTACCTGGTGCTTGGAAAAAGACCAGGTATTCAAAGGTATGAAAGTGTAGCAATATATAATATGGATTCCTTGCCAAGAAGGAGGACCTTTTTAAAGGAAAAATCCCTTTTTCTGATAAAGTAACTCAGTATTTCATACAAAGTATTATGCGATAGTCCTATTTTTCCTACACCTACAACCTAGCACAAACAAACCCCTCTTTACATGGGCTGAGAATAATTTTAGTTGCTCATTAAAAAGGCAGACTCTCACTCCTTTTTAAGTTGCATGGCATCAAAAAGGCAAGCTTTACATACTTCGTTAAATTTCTTTGAAATGTTTCCTTCAAAGAAGTCTTCGAGTGTATGGTGTGGTTATTAGAGGAAGCGTTCCTGAACCAGTGAAGCACAATAATTCTGCTGCCAGACCAGACATATTTAGACAAGTCACTGTAAAACCACAAGGAAAAATATATTTATAGGTTTTTGTGTTTCCTCTTCTTTATTTGCTACACCCTAATAGGAATCCAGAATCAAGAAAATGGTCGATAACTTGTGACTTTACTTTGGATAAAAAATTCTTGAAACGCTATTGTCACGAGTGCTGGTCATGCTGAGATATAGTTGGGGAAGGGCAATAATCCCATAGCCAGACCCATCACAGTTAGGCAAATCATTTTCAAGCCACAAAGAATAATACATACTGGTGTACTGGTTTCTGTGTTGTATCCTATTCTTTATTGCCAACCCTATGGGTATTGTGACTAGACTTCTGACCAATAAATTGATCTGGGTTGTCAGGATTTATCTTTTAGGAGCTAAGCCATTTTATCACCTGTCAATTTCTTTTGTAAGCTCCTTTGAGGACGAACAGTGGCTACACTATCAAAGAACAGGTTTTGACATAAGATAAACTTATATTTGGTAGCTGCTGTGACTCCTAAAACCCACCCATTTTCCCTGACGAAATAGCATGGAACTGGGTGGTACATTCCTCTTGCACAGACCTAGCATGTAATGAGGAAGATGGGTGACATATGTTGTCAAATATATGCGAGTGGGACACAGAGAGTCAAGGTAGTTGCTGTAGGAAAGGAGATAGAGTCCTCCTGTCCCGAATCCTTTATATTCTATCACTGCCAACAAGCACTATTCTGGCTGAAACCAACTACTAAGAGAGTCCTCTGCAATTGGTTGGTCTGTCTGAAGGAGCCCTGGAGAGAATGTTAAAATCTAATTTAAGCTTCTGAGAACTGCACTTACTCTCAGATGTATATTATACTGAGTAACATACTACAGTACAGCCCTGGTCTTGGACCATATCAGAACTACATAATCGGATTTCAACACAAAATTTCAAGTAAATTTTGCATCAGAGCTCAAACAAAAAACCTGAATCCAAACCGATGAACCATATGATTTTTTGTAAACAAAAGTGTTTCTGTCATTCGCTGCTAGTTGGTGGTGTTGTTTGAAGCCAGCTGAATGAGTCCCTACTGTTTTGAGCAAGTTTATGCTTGTACAGGAGTATTTCCAAAGTTTTTGTAGGTTTCTGTACTTTATTTTGATTCAATCATGGGTCCCAAGACTGGCATTGCAGACAAGCAGAAGAGGAAAAGAGTAAGAACCACAATTAAACTTGAGGAGGAGATTATTGAAAAGTATGAAATAGGTATTTGTGCGACTGATTTAGCATCTCATGTTTAATATATTTTATTCATTTACTGTAATATTAGGGTTAGTTTTTAAATGTTTTATCATTAGCACAAAGTTTTGTGCCTATCCAGTACGGTAGTACATACTGTACTTAGCCTAGCCTATGGGGCTCGGTTAACCATCGGTAATACAGCCACGTTGGACATAGGCCAGTTTTTTTTTATACAGTATACATTTAAAAATTAAAAAAGGACGTCTAATACGAAATGTTATTTAACTCTGAATTTAATTCATTGTAATTTAAGTGTAATGTTTTGTATAAAAAGGCAAGGTTAGGGTAATAACAGGTGATCAAGAGCAGATTAATCCATTTTCATTTTCAGTTATTCCTTATGGAAAAATTTTTTTCGTATCTCAACTGAATCGCATCTTAACGCTTCTTCTGGATTGGATTAGTGTCAAAGTCCGGGGTTCTACTGTATTTATTTTGCTTTTGTAATACTTATACATATATTTTTAATGCATTTTTTCTTACTCCATTATTTAAATGGAATTCCTTTCAGCTGTCATTTTTATAGCCCCTCATATCATACTTAAAACAAAAGGCATTGAACAAAATATGTCCTGATGAGCTTATCCAGGGTATAGAATATTTGTCCAACTGAATAAACTGGCAGAAATAACTGAAGCTCAATAAAATGTTCCTTTATTAAGACAAAATTAACTCATTACCAAGGAGACTTACTACAACCTAAGAATTTGAAGAATTCTACTGTTATGAGTTAACTGAATTTGGTTATGATTGGGAGAGAGAACTTCTAGAAACTTTTGATATTGGAAAGAAAATATACTGTACGTACTGTGGTTAGTTGATTTGAAAGTGAAAAGGGAGTCCTTAGGAGGTCAAATCAAACCCTCTCCTTCTGAAACAATGAAATCCAAACAGTCAAACTGCAAATGTCACAATAAAACTAGAACCCTTCGAAAATAATATCCACAATTCCTTTTCTTAAATGCATGAATTGCAGAGCCAGGTGTAAACCACTGCAAAGCTCTTACCACTTTTCATCATAATATCCATGGCAAAGTATTTGAAATAGTAATAACTGCGAAACCTTAAAGACTGAATCTTTTGTGGAGCAAACAACACTAATTCATAAGGTTGGTTTGTGTGCTAACTTATGACCCAAGTAACTGCTACGTACTAAATTTTTGTAGGAAATCCCAACAAATGACAGAATAGCCTAAGATTAAAAAAATGTTACCCAAAAAATGCTTTTTGTTGCTGAAGAATAACTAAAAAAATCTATTATAATTTTACACTCGGCTAAATAAGACATCAATGCAATCATTAAATTCATTCTATTTTCAATTGCAATAGTTAAAGTTCTCTGTTAAAATACAATTTATAAATAATTGAAAAATATCCTACTCTACTGTTGAAGGTCAGTAGCAATAAAATTCAATGTGTGCAGCAAATGTCTGAGTAACAAGAAAAAAGTGATGGGTGGTGATAGGCAGGACTGCTTTATTCACCGATGTGTATTGGTTTACATATTTATTCCACTTTGCTTAAAAGATGTAAAGTGATAGGAAAATTAAGAACAGAATTGAAGATGCAGAAAAGTAAGCATCATTGTAAGTTTAACAACTGTCCCTTTCAGAATAAAATCATTAAATACTGAATACTCGCATCAAAGGCTGATTTTTCCACAACTTGGCACTGGATACAATTTTCTTGTCATTTCCTTTTTATCAATCACCAATAATCTAATCCACACAGAAGGTCCAAATGAGCTTCTGTTTAAAATATACGAATAAACACGTACAAGTACACATACACCTCTAAACGAATTCTATAACTCAACTTTTCTCAGACTGACTTGACGTGAATGGAATTTCTAACCTTTCCCTATCCTTAGTATCCTTGGCCCTGACCTTGAAAACCTCATATCATTTCCTAGTGAAGACAGCCAAGATGATGACACTCCCAAACTCTTCACCAACTCAAAACTTGCAAAACCACACGAATCTGACACCTGCTCCGACCTATCTCCCACCTGGCTTCTGGGTTAGGCAGTTCGGCCATGACATGCATAACAATTAGGATGACTCCATTCTCGGTGTTGGTGATTATTGGAGGGGGATTAAATGAATGATTCTCCAGTTTTGGTAGCTGTAATCAAACGTATCACTATGGTTATAGTCCTACATAAAAGGAAAATTACCCCCTTATTTTTGTTTGTATGGTTTTTTACATTGCAGGGAACTAGGGGTCATTCAGCAACGGGACCAACGGCTTTACTTGACTTCCAAACCACGTCGAGAGTGCACTTCTATCACCAGAATTACACATCTCTCACCCCTCAGTGGAATGACTGAGAATCAAACTCGCACCCAATGAGGTGGCGACGCCAACACCTTACCGACCACGCCACTGAGGCGCATTACCCCGTTATGAACACTATGAGTTGGGTTGCAGTAGAAGATGATAATGATATGGCACAAAGGAACTTTGGCATTATACTATTTTAAAGCAACATTTTTTATCTTTTTCTGTCATTCAATGATCCTATATATTAATCACTCGACCAGCTGTTTTAACTCGTGCTATTCAACAGACGCTGTGATTTCCATTAGGCCCACTAACATTACTGGTAGTATTATTTCGCAAAGTTTACCATAAATTATGTGCCCGATGATATTCTGCATGTTTCTCATAACCTACTCAAGACTTTCCTCAAAGTTTTATGACGAAATGCTTCCGTCATGTAAAGAACAAAATAATTCCCTTAAAAATAGGTTCACGTCTATTCCAACAGAAAAGTGCATTTTTTAAAAGAATCATTTTGGACATTGCCCTTTGAAATATGTCAAGCACCCTGAAACTTCACAACAGGGTCTGTTCTTTCCCTCTGACCGTGGGGAGAGAGAGAGAGAATGTCAACTCCTCTCTCATTTCCTTCCTTTATTACTTGTTCTTTGGAGAAGCAAAATGCAGACTTATTTGTACGCGCACAGGCATGTAAATATTCATGTATTTACAAACGAATATTAAAAAAGGCACGTTGATAACTTTGGTAAATGTTACTGGTAAAAGGAAAGTCTAATCTTACATAAAAAAAGGAAAGGAAAAAAAAAATTTTTTTATAGCATAAACCATGAGAAAATCCATACGCAATGGCAAATGAAGTAAATGTTTACTTTTGCGCAAGCTGATTAAAGTAAAATAAAATGTGTATATATTCAAATAAAATTGGTTGTCAGAAAAATGGCAAAAGATAATGAGATATTTAATTATATGGACGGGGATGGGCTTACGCAAAACATTCGTTTGATTGCAAACTCCATAAATTCTATGAGAGAGAGAGAGGTTGTGAAATTATATCAATATTAACCAGGTGATCTAATGATTAATCTTACCTACGAGAGTTTTCTCTGCGGCGAGAGAGAGAGAGACGTCACGAATCTACGGACTTCTATTGCCCCTTTTAAGTATCCTCTGCAACGCTCGTAAAGCTCTCTTCTTCTGAGGGCATCATCATCATTTATAATAAAAAGGTAATAATGTCTCTTTTTACCGCTTCGCCCGGAGTAATATTCGTTCAATGTCTGGGGCTAAAACAGCGATTTTGTTGAAAAGCCCGGTCTTAACGATATTTCATCTTTTACAGAATGCAATTTCGACTTAAACACGACTTAACGGAATTTTTTTTTTAAATAATATAATGGACAGTATATGGTAATCCACATAAGGTGTTTATGGAATGAACGGGGTGCAATTTGGAGGATAGAACGAAGCACACCATTCATTCTATGCTTGATGTGCAATCAACCTTCTAGGGTCTCGTAAATCCTTGTATACTTTACTCTTTTATAGTCACACCAGGCGTCGCGCGCAGCAAAAAAAAAAAAAAAAAAAAAAAAAAAGTAGATGGTGATATGAAAGACACATTCTCATTAGTTTACCATTAAGTCAAGGAGCACAGAAATATGAAGTCCTGTTTTATTAAGGAATTGAGGTTTCCATTTTATGAGGGAACAACTACTATAAAAAATTCACGCAGGCGACATTCATTATCTCTCAAGCAAATTAGCGACACACTGCTTTGTTCCAGTTATATTAATTAAATTACCACCTGAACTCCATAAATAGCATTTCAAGACCCATTATCTCTTGTGTGACTTAAACCTATTTCCAATGAAAAAATGACAGGGAAGAAAACCCCAAATCATTTCTCCTTGACAGAAGACGAAGTTTTTCGTTATCTTTCCCCGAAAAGAAGAAAGGAAACTGACGAAGAAAAATGAGTTAATCTTATCGGGAGATTTTCTATAAATCGTTATTTTATTTCAATGAGAGCGTGAGAAGAGCCGGTTAAGCAAGGCGGGTGTCAGGGTGCGATGACTTCAGGCTGCACGATAACCATCCGTCGCGTTCGATAGCTCGTGCTATCGTGGAAGTCCTACAAGAACTAAAGGACGGTCATCACGTTTCTAACGGGTATTTAAATATTTCTTTTAATATATTTTTGTGGGAACTAAGTCGTTCACATGAGTCCTAGCACTTCAATATCCTTTATTCAACAGCGAAGTCCTAAAATTAAATAAACAGTGAAGGACACTCAACAGAAAGTCTGTACTTCAAACATGCAAGATGCTAATAAATAATTAGATAATTCGACAAACAGCAAATCTGAATGGTGTTTTGGCGTTACTCTAAAAAATAAACCGCTGTTTTCACTTCATAGACAACTACATTGTGAAAAAGGACGTGTATTTCGATAAAATCATACATAAGACTTGCATATTTTAATGACAAATTACCAAAAGGAAACTAAACAACGACGAGCCTAATTTCAGTAAGACAACTTGAAAGCTGTGTACGATAACGGGTAGCAAAATACCCCTCCAACCAACCAGATCGCGTGTCTGCTACTGTCAGCTCACTGCTGATTCTGCTAAACCGAAGACCAGTGTCCCAGTGGTCCTTGGAGAGTGAAGGGGACGCCGCTCCTCCTCTAAGTCCGCCTCCACACGCGCTCCCTCTCACTTTCAAATTGTTGACCTCTTTTTAGTTTCGGGCTGAATTCGAAAACGAACTGGACGTCTACCGAACCAAGAGCCCCCGCCGTACGGTTTCGTCTATCTCGTCATTGATTTAAGGGTGTGTGCGTGGCCATGCGACTGATTTTCAGGCAACCATAGGCGGTGTTGTCGGAGGACTTTCAATTATCAACGCAAACGAGAACGGTTGAGAGTGAGAGAGAGAGAGAGAGTGAGAAAAAGTGTTCTTAAAGGGCATGCATCCAACCTCTCCCTTTCAAACGGCCACGAAAACAACAACTAGCAGGTTAGTTATGAATGAACGCTTTAGTGTACAAAATTTGACTTCGCTCTTGACTCGGTCTCGAGCACAAAGCAGATCTCTGTTTCTTATACTTTGCTGTTCGCTGCTGGGAGAGCTGGCGCATTGCAAACACGTGGGTGCATTTACGTCGCTCCCTTGACGGTCGTTTTCGAAGTCGCCTTAAGAGAACACCAGTATTACGTTACTGGAATTAAACTTTCACTCAAGATTCTGAATTGATGAAATCATTTAAGGATTATGACCACTGTTATGTAAATTACGAGCAGAATTCTGCACGTTATTAGAATCATTATGAACCTACGAACACGTTAGATTAATTACACACACACACACACACACACACACACACACACACCACACACACACACACCACACACACACACACACACACATATATATATAATTATTTATATATATATATTATATATATATATATCTATATATATATTATATGTGTGTGCGCAAAATAAGTTCGATTGATGCGTATTTAAAACTTAAAAGAACACAATGTAAAAAAAAAATTTTCGATTAATACGTATGTAAACACTTATAAAGAACAAAATGTAAAAATTCATATAAACAAAGTTTCTATACATCAAAATCTACTTTCTTCGTGTGAACTACGCTGGAACTACAGCACGCCGCTTGATAAAGAAGGACGTTGTAAATTCGAATCCACTAAAAATTAATAATAATAATAATAATAAAAGTACGTTTCTGTTTTGTAACAAGTTTTCAAAATCGTAACAAAGGTTAGACTACAAACGGAATACAAAACAGTTAAACAATAATATTGTGATGACGCATTTTTGAAACAACTAAATTATTCACATTATCACGAAGTCAAAGGCAAAACCCTCTTTAAAAAGCACGTTCTCATCCTTATCTTTCCTAAGGGATGAAGTTTTTCCACGGTTTCACGATTACTTCAGCGTAGCTTGTACTTATCATGCCATTAAAATGTGTTTTTTTTTCAGTAGTATAAGTAATCATTAACATTTATGGATCATCTCAGGATAGCGAACCCACTATTTTTCAAGACAATATCATACCACTTTGATATTATATATATATATATATATCTATATATATATATATATATATATCATATATTATTAAGTGTGTGTGTGTGTGTGTGTGTGTATATATATTATATATATATATGTGTGTGTGTAATATATATATGTGTGTGTGTATATATATATATATATATATATATATATCATATATATATATATATATATATATATATATATATATATATATAAATCAAAGACGTATAATATTGTCTTGAAAAATAGTGGGATCGCTACTGTTGAAATGATCTAAATTTATTTTGTCAGTAGTTGAAGTCACTATTAAGTTTTGATGACGAGAGGGACTGCAAATAAAAATCTACCATCTAGAAAAAACAAGACAGCACAAGGGCATAATTTTATCCTTCATAAAGAGTAATAGATGAACTAATTAGCACTGAGTACCCAAGGGTGATTTTTATATTAGCTCGCAAACCATTTTTGATGTCATCGTTACGAAACTGGAAACTCGTGTCTAAACAGACGGAGTAACATCAAACCACAATGGTTTTGAGTTGTGCGAAAATTAGAAACCTAGGCGATGCAGTATTTATAAATGGTTCTCAATAAATGAATATTGGTAGATACCATGACGAATTATACATTACTCTGTAGATAATAGCCTTTGGAATAAACACTGCATCTAGTTATAGTGGCCAGAATACAGTTGTTTTTGCAGGCCTTCAGCCTCGTATTGCATGCGAGCGCTCTTATGAATAAGAAGCAACAGACTTCATTTGCATACAAAACGCCGCTTTCATAAACGGGAGGGAGACGTCCCGCAGGTGCATCAAACATCTCATTCTAAATTAACATAAATGTTCCCGGTTTCCTTCCACTCAATTCATTCCATTTTGGTTAGATATCCCACCGTCTCGGTGCTGAAACTCTTTGGACTTGGACTTCAACGGGGCGATACGATTAGCTATTTCAGTGCTATCATCCCCTATGGATATAGAAAAACAAGTGATCCACTGGCATCATTTGTACATTTTACGTATCTAACACACCGGGAATTAAAGAGGAGGTTTGTTGCAGTAAATGAAATAAAAAATACTAAATAATAATCAGTGTTTGTGATTTAATCACAGACGCCATGAGCTCAGTAGAACAATGAACGAAACATGAGGTGATACCGACTGGTTGTCAATCTTTTTGCCAATGACATACTTCTTGGCCTTATCTAAGAGCCTCACAAGATGAAACGAGACCATGAGGGAAGAGATAAGATGGTAGGTCCCCATCACAAGGGAAGCTATTCCTCCGCCTCTTGAAAGGGGGAAGGTTATTATATTAATCAGGTTTGCAACAGAATAAGTAACTCGACATCCAACCGTGCCCTCCAAGGATTACTAGCTTCCTAACCCTTTTAAAGTTTGATGGTTATACACACTGAATCTCTTTACCTTCAACGTAAGCATCCCAAAAGACGAACGACAAAATGCAATGATGAGTTTTGAGCTTATTGGGAAAAGGCCATTGGTGGACCGTGTCAGCATTTATTGCTGCTTTGGTGGAGTGGCGCAGAGCGAAATGACCAAGGTGTGCTTAATACGGTTGCGGCGACAGACAGCTGCGTTTTATTGCTACTTTTATTAACTTTGTGCAGAGGACTGCACATTATGCATATATGCAATGCTGTCATACTCTTCTATTGCACTGCGGCTTAATCAACTTCTAAAAACGCCGAGTGGAAATTTTACGTAAGAAAATACGCAAATGATAAACACGTACAGATGTACTCGTAGGTACGCTCACAAACACGCGCGAGAAAAAGGGTGCACGAAAGAATGTTGACGCATGCACGCATGATCGTGATTTTCGTCTTGGAGTCACAAGTTTACAGCCTGGAACAGAACCAAATATCCCATTCAGATACTTTTCGGCAAATTGAGATTGGCAAGAAACGTTTATGACCCACATTTCTGCCTGAAGAGGGAGTTGGCGGATGGCCAACAAATACCGTGATTTCATCGAAGGACAAAAACCCGGGATAAAAATACTCTTATACTCGAAGGTCTGCGGATGGCCAACGCTCTCTGTAAATCTATGTCAGGTCTCTTAAGAGCTCCGAGAGATCACAATCGAAGGGGAGACAGTTTGTGTGAAATGATTCGGGTCTTTTACAACATCTTAAAATCATATGCTGCATTCAACACTTCGCTACTTTGTCCTTGGTTTCAATTCTCGACCACTCTTTCTTTTCCATCTCACCCCAACTATATTCGGAATCTTACGCTGCTCTTAGCTGCAGAGAGCTGAGCATGATCTCTGGAATGAAAAAAGGAGGTTGGGAAGAGAGGGGCGGACGGCGGAAGGGTTGATGTTAGGGGAGACACGACCCAGGTAACGTAAATGGCTGGAAAAAAAAAATCCTTGTAAAATTTAATGCTTGGAGAAAATGTAGTAAATTCTAACCGAGCAAAACTTTGGTCAAATTTCAAAAAGGGGTAACACCCCCCAAAACATATTATACTTCAAAAAAATATTTTCCTAATTTTCCCAGAAACATTCTTTTCACGAGAAACGTTTCCATGTATGGGTCATTTCTGTCCCTTTTCCCTCTGAGGGCTATTTCCTGCTGTCCTCCAGGACAAGAGCTGAATTTAATCCTTAGTCTTGACAGTTTCCAAGTTATACCAGGTATGAGTAACTTCTGATCCATGTGCAAGAGACCTCTATGCTTTCTGGAACTGAAAGTGTAGACAATACTTTCGTGAATAACTTGACTTGAACCAGTCTCTTTCTATACAATGACACACATCGATCGTGGAAAATAAAATAAACTTTGTCGTTGTTTTTCCACTCGACCTAAAGGTTCTGCCACTCAAATATCTGCTCCTGGGTGTTATGTTGTTTCTTCAGCAAAGAAAATCTGGAATTACCTCAGGGTCACTTCACTGGGTCGGTTCTCTTACACGTGAACATGTAGAACAAAAAGTTTAGCAGAATTTTCGAAATTATGCTATAAGGTCGTAGACTTGAATCAGAATGTGTTGTGTGATGCTATGTTATCCAATTTTTAAAAAAATGTCATACGCAGTTGAAGTACGCATATTGTATTGATCGTTACTTCAAATCGCTTTATAGAATTTTGTAATAACGAAATATTTATGCAAGAGACGCACGAACTGTATGGGTTTTTTGTTTTCCAGCAACTGTTCAAAACAAAATACAACGTATTCATTTGTTGACCCCCTTCGGCGATTCGGTACTCTGCAAGCAACGCAGCAGACGTGAAGTTTCAGTCACCGACCTACACAAAGTTGAAGACAGAACAGTACCCCGAGCCAATCGAACGGCCAACTGTAGTACCTTTCTTTGATTAGCCGCCACATGGGAATGAAAGGTTTATCGCATTAGAACTGATTCCCCTACGATAAGGGGGTTTGTTCGAAACAAACTTTTAAACTCCATCCGGTTTCGGAGTTTCACCCGCGGAGAATTTGATAGAAAAAGGAGTTAGTACTTCCTAGGTCTATAGACCTTGAGTACTATAACACAGGTGAGGTAGGTTATTAGGTTAGGGGCCCATTTAGATGGAACGTGCGTACGAAACCCTCGCGCACTTTTAGAGGTAACGTTGAAAGTTTCGTTGTTTATTCCGTGAAAAAGCGCGTACTTTTTTTTAAAGATAGACAACGTTTGACGATATCCAGGTTAAAATTCAAATCATCACGGGTCCCGAATGGCAAAAAGGGCTCGGCCAGCAAAAAGGGGCGGGAGAGGGTGATCTTTACACCGGGATAACTTTTTTCCTTCCTTCAGTAACTCCATTTGCAGAGCATACCTGGGATTTGGATCCCTCCAGCCTAGTAAAACGGACACGCACGGACTCACGCACAGACACACGCACACTGCGGATGCGGGAGGGCGGGAGAAAGATCAATAGGTTCCCCCCCGTACCTCAGGTTCCCTACCCCCATCCCCCCTTCCCCCACCAGGATCCGTTTCCTCCCGTGCGACTCCTACCTAGAACCCGAGTTTCTCTCCTTTTTCTTTCTCCTCGCCCATCTTCTTGTCACCCATCTTCTTCCCACCCAACTCCTTGTCACCCATCGTCTTGCAAACCATTTTGTCGTCGAAGACCTTTTTCTCACAGACCTCGCCCACTTTCCCGTGACCTATTGTGTCGCCGACCTCCCACCCATGTTCCCACCCACCCTTCTTGTCTCCCATCTGCACGACTGCCCAGTCACATTACGTCAGGTGGCATGGAATGAACAAGAGGAGTATTTGACCTGGCTAAGGCTTTTTATGACCTTGCTTTAAACTCCTCTGCGGTCTCGTAATTGCGCGTCATAAATACAAAAAAATCAACAATCTGGAATGTAACTTGAAGACGAGTCTCTCTCTCTCTCTATGGCAAGTTGAGTGAGGCACGGTAAACGAGTAGTTTCCTCAAATCAAAGCCCCTATCATTTATTACTGCATTACTATGGTAACCGAATACTGTATACTTATTGCATATGAACTGCAGGGAGAAAGAGAAAACAATGAACGGAAAGCAAGGGCATACATTTTCTCTCCTTTTTCGACATGCCACACCGAGGCACCGGATTGCTAGCCTCGGAATGCTAGCCAAATCGGATAGCTCAGCTGCCAAATAATTTTGAAAACCTGCCCAATGAATAGATTCTCAGACAGAAATTAATATCGCACTCTTCCGAAAGCCAGTTTTTTTTTACGGGACTGGGTAAATTTGCTAGATGTACACTTACCAGTTGGTGTACGCGTACTATCACGCTTCGACATATCAGAAACCGAGCTTGACGACCGAGTATTCTAAAGATTTGATAGACCTCCAGCTCTCCTCGCCACATCCTGGCAATTGCTGGTTTGGTGTAGTGTTCGTCTCTTCTGTTCCTGAGTCTGAACTCTTGAAATCATTCATGAATCTGAAGTTTTTTTTGTGTGCGGCTTTACCTCTGGATGCTTACAAACTCGAATGAAATGATATATTCACCGTTTCTGGCTATGATCTTTACCGGCATTTGAGTGAAGATTACGTTTTGAACCCCCTTTTTTCAGTGAGATTGTTGGAAATCATCTTAGTTTCGCTCGCACAAGCAAATCCCTGCTTGGGGAAGGAACCCCCCGACACAAACCTATCAGTTGATGTGGAATACCTCAGACTAGGAAGCCTATCTACTTCTGCTTTTTTTAAAAACTGCTCTCTTACGAAACTTTTATTGAAATACTTATGTAATTTCGTTTACTTTCACATTAATTTCCGGGAGATTTGTAGAAAAACTAAATGTCAATCCTACAATTTACTGGCAGTCTAGCTTAAACATAGACAAACAGAATTTGGGATTTCATTTTTGGAATATTTAAACACTGCTGCGATGAGAGCAGTTTTTTAAAAAGTTGTGAATGGTCACCCCTCTTTAAAAGATGGTTTATAAGTATATATATATATATATATATTATATATATATATATATATATATATATATATATATATATATATATATATATATTCAGTTGTATTCCACATACGAAAATGAAAATTGTATGTCTCAGAAAATGCCCAACAATTTCGTCCTCAATGTACCTCTTCTTGGAGCGTTCTACTACCTCTTCGGGACCCAATAAGACCGCTGTCACTCACACCAGATCCCGAAAGTTCGCCAGAAGTGGCAGTAGAGCTCACTTCAGCGTATAGGGCAATGGCATATGGCACTTATTGGCAATCAAGTCGCGAATCGAAGCGCTTAGCGGACTCTTATTGCTAAATTCTCCTTCACTGGGGACCTGCGGAGTAATGAACGTGTTTTGCCGCTGGATAATTATCTCGCGTCTCATGCCCACAAGTTTTGTTGGAAGTTTCTAACTTGAGTAAATATATGTCGTTGCACACATACCGATAAAAATTAGGGCAATATGAGTCTGTAGAGACGGAAAGCCCGACATTAGGGCAAAAAGAGAACACAATGGGCGCTGGGCAGGGCCAAGGCAATTTCATTCTGTACCCTTTACATGCGCCTAATAGTGAGACAGACGTCCCTACCCCAAAAGATTATGATATTTAATTATAATAATAAAGGGGAAGAAGAAGACCCCTACCGTGTGAGCATCGGTGGAGGCTACACAAAATATCAGATTAAATTTTGGGTACATACGGCATTTATGATAACTCTCTCTCTCTCTCTCTCTCTCTCTCTCTCTCTACTCTCTTCTCTCTCTATATATATATATATATTATATATATATATATATATATATATATATATATATATATATATATATATATATATATATATATATATAGTATATATATATTGCTATGGAACAGAAAGGAAAAATATACTACAAAGAATGCACCTTAATAAAGAACAAGTCTCCAGAATTAACTAAAAAAACTAACTCGACAGTAAAGACAAATATTTAAAATAACAACAAGAAGTAACCACCACAGCTCCAAACTTTTGTTTGGTGCTGGAAACGCGACTGAACCAGTTTCCACTGAACAATCAAAATGCTAATCCTAACTCCTGTTTGGAACAACCGGAAGTGTATACTTGGCAGTATGCTAAAACACAAAAGGCCTTTTGTCCTGACTGCAAACATTTCTTTTAATATATTACGAAAAGTACAGCTCCGACGGAAATTCTCATTACGTTATATACAAGCCTTTTAGAGAAAACGTTCTCAAATTCAGAGCATTTGCAAAAACATATATTAATAAGCATCTCTTCGAATGGGTCCTTGTAGTAAATATGAACATACAATTATATACTTTTTCCTTTTATTTCTCAACCTGCTGAATCAAGCCGATGTTGATTTTATTTCGTATAGCAAGATGAGTTTTATATAAACGAAGATTATGGTAACGAATGCAGAGCAGACATCACAGTTCGTCGAATTAGGTTAAAATTTTGCTATCTCGAGACAATTAGATTTACTCTGAATTCTCATAAGCAGTTTTACAGCAAACATTACTGTGAATTCGATTGATGTCTACTAATATGCAAAACTATTCAAAATAATTCTATAATAACACAAATAACATTCACGAACATGACATTTTTTTGTCATATAAAACGCAACAGAATAGAGGCGGGAAATGCTTAGATAAAAAAAGACTGTATCCTTTGAAGGGAAGTATTTCGCTGCGCAATGTGATGCTCGTTTACGCGGACAAACGTATTTCTCTACAGAGGCAAGTCACAGAACACCGACTATATGGTAAATGATACACAACTGTGCAATCCCCTGGGTGCCATGCATTAACAGTTAACCATTTCGAAAAATTCTCGCGTTAGAATTTTACAACAGGGAATTTAATGCAGCGGAACTCTGAAAAAACCCTCGGTATAAATCATTTTTATTTTAACCAGCTTAATGCTGGTCGTTTGGCGATTTTTTTTTTATAACACGCTTTAGGCACGGTACATGATCGAGTTATTTCGACCCACTGTCATGCCAAGGACTGCCAACTTACTTCAGTTATGTGATACAAAATGATTAACATGAAATTTCAAAATCACATAAATATTGCCTTGCTTTTGTACAGACATGTACACGTCTAGTAACGATAACAGCAATGAAATGTAACACGCATTACGTTTTGTACCTTTTCATGTTAGCTTGTAAGCGTGCGTTATCCATACCCCCACGACAGTAGCAAGGCCTGCCTCCAGCATACATGATGAGATACCGTCCGACGCCGTCCATTAACTTAAAGTCATCTCATAACAGCCTCCCAAAAAATGCAAAAAAATTCTTATCCCAGGTAAGTCGACCCTGAGGCAGACATTAAGAAGTCCCTCTCGTCTCTCGCAAGCGCTCTTTATCCTTTTTTCCTTTCCCCAGATAATATTTATCTTTTTAGTCTTCTGTATGATAATAATTAACTTTTTAGTCTTCTGTGAAAGAAAACTACTTAGATGGCTTTCTCTGCCCTTCTGCACTTTTTCTGTCCGCCCTCAGATCTTAAAAACTAATGAGGCTAGAGGGCTGAAAATTGGTATGTTTACCGTCCACCCTGAAATCATCAATCATACCAAACTGCAGCCCTCTAGCCTCAGTAGTTTTTATTTAATTCAAGTTTAAAGACAGTCATGATTGTGAGTCTAGCAACGCTATAGGACAGGCCACCAGCTTGCCGTGGCTGAAAGTTTCACGGGCCGCGATTCATACAGCATTATACGCTGTGCAGAAAACTTGATTGCGCCGAAGAAACTTTGGAGCATTATTTATTTGTTTTTATTTTGATTCTAATACGTTTGGCCCGTCTGTTCATCTAATGTATCCTGCTTCTCGTTTGTTAATTTACGATGTTTTTTTTTCACCCTGTGTTCATTAGCTTTTTTTTATGTATTAGTATTTTTCCTTTCCATAATCTCTATTTCAAGTCAGAATTTTTCATTTTCATTGTTTTATTTCATGTATTTCCTTTGGTTCATGACGGTAGGGTATAAAAAAAACCCTCCCGTCCGTACGGTTTACAACGTCATAAATTACATTTCGTAAACTTTGAAGCAAATAATGTAATATTGGGTATAATCTATTTCGACAATAAAAGCTATACATTTAATTTCGGAAGGGAATTTCAATCCATTTCACCAAAGAGAAACATTACAACGTTACTGCTGATGGATGGAAATCAAATTCGCTGTCATAAATCTAAAATTGCCTTTGAAACCATATTTAGACTTTTTCATTTAAAAACACATTGCATTCATCGATATAGTAAACTAGCAACAAGCCAATTTACGAACTACAGTACACACACAAACACAAACACACATATATATATATAAATATTATATATATATATATATATATATATATATATATATATATATATATATATATATATATATATACACAAAACAGTCCAATTAGAAAATATTATTATTATTATTATTATATTATTATTATTATTATTATTATTATTAACCGTAGTAGTTTCATATAAAGCCAAGGCCTTGATAAGAAACACGTCAAATGGCCATAACTTCCAGGAATACTTCTTGAAACGTTACGTTCCAGCCCACGCGAGGAGGAGAAGAAGAAGAAGAAGAAGAAGAAGAAGAAGAAGAAGAAGAGAGAGAGAGAGAGAGAGAGAGAGAGAGCCGCAGAGAATAAAGACCCGGAATTTCCAAAAGGCAGGAAAAAAAAAACATATTCCGCGAAAAAAATAAAATGAGTAGAAGATTCATGACAGCTTCCACGGAAGGAATGTGCTGCAACGCCATATTTCACGCATTTCCAAGAATGATCACAGACATGCTGCTCCTTTCAGGGCAAAATCCATTTATTGGAGAGTGCTACATTTCCGAGAGAATTTATAGAGAGAGAGAGAGAGAGAGAGAGAGAGATGAGAGAGAGATGAGAGTAGAGAGAGAGAGAGAGAGACTACTACAGACATGTCTTTGAAGACACCTTAGAACTATGCTATACGTACACAGATGATGTATATACTGAGCATACCTAATTTATCTGTAAGCATACACAACATGCATAAATTCACAGGTCGTTTGTATCTAAACCAAGCACGCCGAGTGTCAAAAGCATATGCAAGGACACGCACACAAACATATAATATATAATTATTTATATATATATATATATATATATATATATATATATATATATATATATATAGTATATATATATATATATATATATAAGCGAATTTCACAGGAAAATGATAGTCAGAAATCCAAGCGCTTTCGTCTTTACTAAGACATTGTCAAGGAGCGAATGAAATACAATTGTAGAGAAAGGTCTCAGGTACACAACAAGATCAAGAATACCAGATGGTTAAGTGTCAAAAGGGTAAAAATTAAAAAGAGATAATCCAGGATTATCGGATATCACACGGTCACAAACCTAAACAGATTGACCCTAACCGAAATTACAGTTTCTTTACAGTCCAAAACATGTAAAAACTGAATATATTAATTTTGTTGCTTATATTTATCTACAACTTTTTTCATAATGAAAGCATCAAGTTTACAAATAAACCAAGACTTAAATTCAGAACATTTTCTTTTATATGGATTCTTGATGAAACAAGATTCAATGATATTCCTTTTAACTGTGTCATTACATGGGATTAGGGCTCTTGCTTGACTCCAGTTAATAGGATGGTCTAAATCTCTCATATGTACGAATAATGCATTCGATATTTGCCCAGTTCTCACAGAATATTGATGTTGTTTGAGGCGTTGTGAAAGAGATTTATCGGTTTGTCCGTTATAGACTTTATCACACTTTTTGCAAGGAATTTCATATATACAGCCTGGAAGATCTTTAGGAGAATTTTTGATAACTAAACTCTTGACATTAATATTACTGAAAACAACAATCCTTTCATCACAGGGTAATTTTAGAATGTTATGCTTACTAAATTCAAGTTTGTCATTAGTTGAATAAAATGTTTTTCTAGCTCTTTTCCATGCCACATCTACAAAGGTCCTTGGGTATTTAAGTTTCATTGCAATATCATAAATAGTTTTAATTTCAGCGTCAATAAACTGTGGGCTACAGACACGTAAAGCCCTTAGAAACATCCCAGAAAAAACCGAGAATTTAACATTTTGATGGTGATTGGAGTAGTAATGAACAAAAGGGGCAATGTTAGTTGATTTTCGAAAGACTGAAAAGGTGAAATTTCTATCATTTCTATGGACAGTTACATCAAGAAAATTCAAATTACAATTTCTTTCTTCCTCTACAGTAAATTTTATAGAAGGGACTAAATTATTGAGATTATTAGGGAATTCCTGGAGATTTTCGTGAACTGGCCAAATACAGAAGATATCATCCACATATCTAAACCAAATAACTTTTTGGGGCAAAATTCTTGGTAAGAGTTTTGTTTCAAAAAATTCCATGTAAATATTGCTAAGAACAGGAGATAAGGGATTACCCATAGCCATGCCAAACTTTTGTACAAAAAATTCCCCATTAAAACAAAATTTACTATCTTTGATACATAACCTTATGAGACTAATGAGGTTTGCCACACTTAAGGGAATGTCATGACGTTCTAATTCCTCCTCCAAATATTCAAGTATGTCATCTAAATGTTGTCATCTAATGTTGTCATCTAAAGAGACAACATTAAAACTAACCATATTAAAATCAAAATTCAAATTTAAACTATTCAATTTGTTTATAAAATAACATTGTTTTTAACATTCGTGTTAGAAATGTTTCCTACCAAAGAAGTAAGAATTTTTACAAGCCATTTAGATAAATTATACGTAACTGAGCCCACTGAACTAATGATTGGTCTGATAGGGTTATTGATTTTATGTGTCTTGACTAAACCATACATATAAGGTAGGGATGCGCATTGCGGTGTAAATTGTTTAATTAAATGGTCCAAGCCCATCAAAATGGATTTAATTTGTTTATTAAAATGGGAGTTCACTGTCTGTGTAGGGTCAGACCTCAGTTTCGTATAAGTATCAGTATCCTTTAGCAATGTCATTATTTATGAAGTCACGTGCATCTACTGTGATTTTTTAAGCATATATATATATATATATATATATATATATATATATAGTATATATATATATATATATATATACACACACATATAGTATATTATATATATATGCAGACATCCACACCTCTCTCCTACTTATAGTTTACCTGGAAAAGTGGAATTAAACTCTCCCGATGATCTCAAGAGCAGTTCAAGCAATGCCAAGCAAAGACGCAAAAGGAAGAACTTTGACAAAGTCGTTTGAAGGATTACTGCTTAAAATGGGTACCCTCAATTCAGCAGGATTAATACAACAAACACTTTTTCTTCCCCAAGCTTTATAAAGATGAAAGGTCAGGTAAAAGATCATGAGTGCATCAAATAAACTCAGTATTTACGGCCTCGTATACCAAAGAAAAAGAACTGCACATTCAAGAAATATCAAACAAGTACGAGAGAGAGAGAGAGAGAGAGAGAGAGAGAGAGAGAGAGAGAGAGAGAGAGAGAAATATCAAACAAGTACGAGAGAGTCCTCACCCATCCAAAGCAACCAAGAATAACAGATCTCACCCACACAAAGCAACCAAGAATGACAGACCTCGCCCACACAAACAAGAATAACAGGCCATTACGTTATGTTAATTAATTAATAAAGTATAAGATTCAAAGGAAAAACCACTCACCAAAAAAAAGAAGTTAGAAAACAGACAGCACTCACCACAGCACACCAACAACAAGGAATAAGACAACATCCAGAGAAACGTTCGACGCGATGCTCAATCTGTTATACCAAAACAGGATTCTGACTCTAAGGGTGAAGGTGATTTGATTAGGGTGCATACTCAAGTACCTGAACCCCTTATTCTGAGTCCCACAGGCATTCGGGGAACTGATGTCATTAGTACTTGTACTGCCGGGTAAACATCTGGATGCGCGTCGATTTTTAGCAATACCTCTTCGAAGAGTTTGTGAATAATGAATCTTACATAACCTAATCCCAGTGGTTTTCAAGTGAGAGACTGTAAGCTGGATGATAAGTGCTCTACTCCAGTTTCTATGGGAGGCAGAAAAAAAAAGCGACTCTTGGGTTTATTGAGAGAGAGAGAGAGAAAGAGAGAGACTCCTGAGGGCTTACATGCGGTAAGTGACCTACAGGAAACACAAAGGCGTTGTGAAGACACGCTCCTTAAACCTTTGTCCGCTATTCAGATATGGGGAAATGGGGTTACCTTGAGGGCTCTCTCTCTCTCTCTCTCTCTCTCTCTCTCTCTCTCTCTCTGTAAACCTAGACATAATCTTTCTCACGCTGGTAAGACAACTATCTACACATTCTATTCTAGGGTGGAGTAAATATTCTCCTAGTCTCTCATTGGTAGGGTAAACCAGTAACGTGAAAAACCACATTGTTACCTTTCATTCTTTGTTATGTTTTGCAGAAAGTATATAAGATAACTCTGAAGGTTCATACATGGCGGCTATTTTTCTTATATGCTCGATCCAACACTAATTTTTCCTTTATCTAATTAGTTGCAGAAGGAAACTAACACTATCTCCAATGAGAGTTGAAATGTTTTGGAAACTCGGGTGTTATCATTCATTAATAGTTACTATTACACATAAATACGTATATACATACATAAAAAAGAGTAAAATGTATTGTCTCCCCAGAACTCGTAACTCTTGGCGAATCGCACTAATAAAACGACCGTATCGGGGCGTGTATGCTTTGCCATTATTTTACCCGCATCAATAACATCAGTAAAACTGTCTCTGTATTACAAATAGATTGCACAAGCTATTACCATCATTCACATCGGCGAAGGAACCGTTATATGTCTTTTTAAGGTCACTAAATCTTGTCTTTCCTCAAGACACCTTTTCAATAGCCTAGACGAGAAATTGTCTAGGATGGTCAGTATATTTTTATATGACGTCAGTGCATTATCTCCGGGAAATTGGCCAGGAAACGGAAGAGAGAGAGAGAGAGAGAGAGAGAGAGAGAGAGAGAGAGAGAGAGAGAGAGAGAGAGAGAGAGAGAGAGAGAGAGTCTTCTTGCCTGGATGTGACGACGATAAAATCCTCATTGGAATCGGCTCCCTGTAAATGGTAGAAAACGTGAGAGAGAGAGAGAGAGAGAGAGAGAGAGAGAGAGAGAGAGAGAGAGAGAGAGAGAGAGAAGGAATGCACTGTTTGTCCTTTTACTTGGGCCTAAGACTGAATGGATGAGATACAAGTTACCATCGGCAATTAAACAAAGTTACCCCAGGGTGACATGACGACCTCAGTTATATCATATGACCTCCGCTTCGTTCTGGTTCTAATAAGATATTAATTATAAAAAAAAAATTTATTTTCTTCACGTGGATCGACTTATCCGTGTGTTTTCATTTGATAATTTAATACCTTCGAGTAATCATATTTTAGGTAAATATTCAATATATTCCCCTGCTGCACCAAATCGAGGCCAATGCTGAAAATAAAAAGGGTGAATCCAGCAACGATTACCTAACGCACGAAATAGTAATCACTGTTACTTCATAATTACGGGCCTTTTTTAACTCCTCAGTGCCTCTCGGGGTCCCATTAGACTTGGCCTTGAAAACCCTTAATATCTTTGCCTCCAAGTTGAATGCAGGTCATAAGCTCAAAGAGTAGAAGTTCCATTTTGTGTCTAATCGCTGTCAGTTGCGTTGTTCCAAAGGATGGTGTGTGTGTGTGTGTGTGCCGAAGGCTTTGTCCGGAGTGGAGGTAAAAGTTATCCCCAATTCTTATCTTCCCGAGGATTTTAAAACTTCGGGAATCCATTGCTATAAATGGAAGATTAATATTTCCGCATTTCATCGTCCTTTTTCATAATACAATAATGTAAACTTAACTGTACTTTTACATATTCTGATAAAGGAATAAACTAAAAAAAAAAGGAAACTCTTAATAACCGTGTTCTAGATTTCCCTAGTTTATATCGTGATAGTGAATATAACGAAGCAGCTCTAATTTCCGTAAAATGCGAGCCAGACCATTTAGAAAAATTAGCTCGCACGCCATACATCCTATCGAACAGATTGACGGATGTTAGGCACCTTTTGATCTGGTCGGTGCTTGGAAGGGTGACCACCAAGAAAAATCAGACGCGGTGAGCAAGTCAGCCTTTTGGCATTTTGTGAGCTAGGGTGAGGTGGCTTGAAACCTCACTTTTAAGAGACTTTCCTGGGAAAACGGCAATTTGAATGAAAAAAAAAGGAACGCAATGATGATGGTGAGGAGGAGGAGGAGGAGGAAGAATCAGAGAAGTGAGAGAGAAAAATGAAAGACAACAACAGCATAAAATTTGTGTTCTTCAAAAACACATCAAAAAGCGATACTGGCTTCGTTATCTGTAAATGCATTCCACCCTAATGGCACTACCAATGTAACGAAATGCAACCCATTCAAATTCATTATACCTCGTTATAGGCTATTATAATAACAACGGCCTCTGTAAAACGTTTTATTAGGCCTCATTGTTTGAATGGTCACGAATAGTGAAACACACAATGGGACAGAGAGATAAGAAAAGTTATTTATTTATTTTTTTTTTACTTCGGTTTATCTTTTATTAACTACTGTTTTTGTCTTTCAGTCCCCTTGTAAGTCAGATATTCTTTCTTACAAGAAACAATTAAAGAAAACTGTTTTTGCCTTTATTTGTTTAGACTCTCCTTTCTTATACGAAACAATAAATGAATTAATAAAAAATAAAATCTATCTATGACATAAAAAAATTGAATTTTCACAATAGCCAATAAGAATTATTCCAAACCTGTCTGGGTCAAAATTTCCCCTAATAACCAATAAGCAATCATAACATAAAAACTCCAAAAAAATGGTTATAACAACTCCACATTTCCAACGCTGCATTTCACTGCATTTCCATTATGCTAACAAGTCCGAGAAAAAATTTATATCCCTTTGAACGGTCTAATACCAATAATGCTTGTTTTCCTTTGCAGGGGAAAGAATGCTTGAGACCGAGCTTGCTTGCGTGCGTGGGAAGCATTGGACGCCGACGGAAGGAGAGAGAGAGAAAAAGAGAGAAAGAGTAAATCTTCAGAAGTACCGCTGCGTGGGCGTTGCTGCTGCTGCTGCTCCTCCTTCGACGCTGCAATGAGAGGTGCGTGTACACCAGCAGCGTCGATTTAGGCGTTCCGTGGGTCCTCCCTTTGAAATGATGGTTTCTGGAAGAGTTCTCTGACGTGAAAATGGACTGAAACGGGCTATTATTAAGCTGTCGGTGCGATAGTTTATCGAACGAAAACGGATATATAATGACACTAATGTTTAATTTTGGAAACGAACATTAAATATATAACGTCAATAATGTTTAATTTTGGAAAGGAACATTGAAAATATATAACGACAATAATGTTTAATTTCGGAAAGGAACATTGAATACATAATGACAATAATGTTTAATTTTGGAAAGTAGCATTGATCAATCTTTTGTTATATATCTGATTTTCAAACGCCGACTCCACCACTGGCAGCATGATCGTTTACTGCGTACGAATGTATCTCTTACTAAGCACTATCATCAAACTAATATAACATATTCAACTAATAATCAAAACTCCAACTTTGCCTTTCGAAACAAATAATCAAAATCCCGCCCATCACCTAATGCCGTGATTGTCTCTTAAAAAAAAAAGGACAAAAATGTGACACTGGAAGGATCAAAGTTGAGGAAGATGACCAGCTTTTAGCTAATGCAAGGCGGAGAAAAAAAGGCCTTTTGAAAGAAAACCTAATCGCGAGCCTGACAGTCACCCGTGCACTCGGATAAATGAAGGAAAACGAATGCGACGTGGCGCTGCTGAAGAAGGAGAATAAGAAGAAGAAGCGGAAGGACGTCAGGAGAATAATGACCTGCCTCCCCTGGCTAAGGATGCGACGCCCCTCCATCCTGGGGGCGCGTCCCATGATTGCAGGATGTCTCCTGCTGATTACTGCCTCCGTCATCATCACTCTGCATGCAGGTAAGTGCCTCTCGGATCTCTCGCTCCGAGGAGAAGCGACAGATAAAAAGCCATTTGTCCTCGTTTCGTTTTGTTGACTCTCTCTCTCTCTCTCTCTCTCTCTCTCTCTCTCTCTCTCTCTCTCTCTCTCTCTCTCTTAGATATTGGCTTCCGCTTTTTTTTTCTTTTTTTGGAGGGGAGGTTTTTCCCTGATATGCATATCTACAAAAAAAAAAAAAAAAAAAAAAAAAAACTGCCATTTTTCTTCTCACACGAAGTAAATGTATAAAATATTTACTTTAAAACAAATGCTTCAAAAAAAAAAAAAAATAAAAAGAATCAGGCTGATATGCCTATTTATAGCCAAAAGAAATATTTTTTGGCTTCACAATCATTTTCTTCCACAAAAACGCTATATGAGCAAATGAAAATATAACAGCAGTTGCAACCGGAAGGGAAAAATTTCCCTGCACGTTCAAGAACACGAACAAACCAACCAAGGTCGTAAACAGCCCAGGCGTATTATGATGGTCATGACAACTTTACGACAGACGAAAGGCGCATACAATCGAGCAAGGGTGCCACTCAGACGAAATGTACAAGCGTAAACGAGTAATTAAACTCTGGATACATTATTCATTGATGGACACCCCCACAACACCAACCGCGCTAATGAGGGGCTTAGTACGTGCCTCGTCGAGCCATTTTTTTTATTATTTTTTTTCTATCTCGAAACTTATCCGACTGCTACTTGTAATCTTATTATCCTTCTTTAAACTATGCACGAATTCATTGTTGATTTGTTGTAATTATCACTAATCATTTTCAATCCTGTGTATCAGGCATAATTTTTTTTTCTTTTATACCCTGTTACAATAAATTTCTCGCTGTATAATCATAGTCGATATATCATAGAAGCATGGGCATTAAAATAACTAAGAGAAGCTAAATGGAAATCTTCAAGATGGAAATATTCGCTAAATCACAGTTTCTTGCTCAAAGGGCGGTAAAATGACGCTTTCTGTGGGGGAAGACACACCTATATTTTGTGAGACTTCACTTCCGAGATCAAACCGAACCAACATCCTAATAAAGATCTTCCAAATTTACGTCAACTTTTCCGAGTGCCACAAAAGAAGACTCAATCATCTTCGGGAGATAACGAGGGGATCTGGGTCTCCAAGCGGGAATTATGCTCATTGCGTGTCCTGTTTACTTGGGGATTATGCTCGCTCCATGGCCCCGTACCCGGAGGTCGTCACAGAACGAGGACAAACGCGTTTCGTCGATAAAAAATACAACTCTCACACGGCACCCAGGGTGCCTCGGTAAAGATACAAACAATCCTCGGTTCAAAGGCCTGCGGCAGACAACTTCGCATGACATTTACATAAATTGTGCCCCGTGTCGTTCTTCTATTTTGCTATTCCTAATGATGAAGAGGTGTCATATCTCTGCGCGCGAGAGTGCGTGGGCCCCCACGTGGGAGTTCTTAATGCAAAATCAAACGCCCACATGCATGTAATCCGACGAGGAAACGGAATTTACCTAAGCCCTAAAAATCCACGAGAGATTCTAAAATTTCACTGTAATCCCTGGGCAGAGATTCGAAAGGACTGGCCTATATAGAAATTCCTATAGAACAATATTCCATATGTCAGGTGAATCACCACAACCCTCGAGGAATTAATGTCCAGAAAATAATTCAGTAGGCTTTGCTTCGATTGTAATCACTAAAGAAAAACTACTTTGCTAATTATCTAGGACAAAGGCTTATCCTCAATGCTACAATAACCTGGTGTCATTTTCATTTGATTATGACATTCAAACTTACCTTACATATTGGAAGATTCAAAGATTATCATCCACTTCAGATCGCTTCTAATAAACCTTAAAACATTGTAGTGGACATGACTCACCTCTCCTAAAAGAGTGAAAATAATATATATATTAGTAGTAATTTTTAAGATATTGAGGTAAGTTACAGAAAAAGACAGAGGAAAAAAATTATCCCGATTGTCAGCCAGTTTTAATTCTTGTTCGTCTTCATTTTGACGTAATTTTCCAAGCCTTTGGCATACTTTAACTATCACTATACTTCACCAATAAGTTTCTGAAATATAGTGGATACACCAGACGGTATAATATAAACAATTCACCCAATTTCCTCCACTGAAATCCGTCAGGCAACACTTCAACAATATCACCAAAATAACCTTACAAACAAACAACTGCGTTGATTCCCTTTCTCACTTTTCCTCATTCTCACACTGGACGAGGAGATTCTCTGGACACAAGAATCATGTCTCTCTTTCACCAGCATCTTTTAGCCCAATTAATCAAGCAGTCCCCCTCTCCCCCCCAACCTGCCAACACTCCACCCCCACATCCTGCCTTCCCAGACCAGCTCAGAGTGATTAATTCTCGTCCTAATTATAGCATGTTTTCCTTTACAATCCAGAGTTATCATCTGCCATTACAGCCAGAATTTTATCTTTCGGAAATCAGTACTGCTTAATATATTAGTTTATTGGTAATGATCATATGATAATACAGGACCTGTTTCAGAATACTAATAATATTCAATTATTTAATAACTAATTCTAATGAAAATATCAAAGCTCAGGTTAATCAACTCAAACTTTCCCAAGCAAAGGTCACCCTAGAATTAGTAGACCATCGACCTTTAACCCTTTCAGACACTCTCATTCGAGAAGGGTAATATATTACGGTTTATTTCTTATAAGCAGCACTTCAGTACATATAATCAATTGTTACGAATGCCAATAATATTATTATGGAAGCCATCAATAACTGAACAGTGGAAATTATATTACGCAGGGGCCATGATATGTTTTATGAAAAATACAAATATAAAATGACTGTATGATGAACTTGCTTCACCCTTACCCAGGGTTTTTGTAAAAACGTGAACCAACTTAATATAAACATATATTGTATAACTGTCATATTCTCTCTCTCTCTCTCTCTCTCTCTCTCTCTCTCTCTCTCTCTCTCTCTCTCTCTCTCTCCAGACTGAGAACCTCTGTTCCAGCTGCTTGACTGCTTTCAGCCCCCGATACTTTCATACTCTTGGTTCATCTCGACCAAACGCAGCTCTAAGAATAACCCCTTTGTTCGGTCATCTCCTTCAACCTATTCATGAAACAAGGAGGTGAATCAAATAAGAGTCAATAGGACCATTTCATCTATCAGATAACTTCCACCGAAAAAAAAAGGGCGGAGGTCATTTATCGATGACAATAACAAGCATTCTCATACAGGTTCTGATCAATGGCGTTGCTTTTGTGTTGACTGCATTGTCTTTCCAGATTTTGAAAAAGTAGACCACTCTTTTCATCGCAAATGTCGGCGATCAGTTCACGATTTACTGTTGTTGAAGATTGTATATAATTACTGCAGTGATATTCAGATATATTCTATACCTGTGACTCGGCCTCAATAGACGTCGACCCTCCTCTGCTTTTTTTTTTTTTTTTTTTTTCACATGACGTTAAACGATTCTCTTTTCATAATGGAATCTGTAAAGACTACATACTTTTTCATACGCACCATGAATTTTCAATATAAAGGAGAAACAGAAAGAGAAGCTGATAACCATGAGGAGGAGGAGGAGGAGGAGGAGGAGGAGGAGGAGGAGGAGGAGGAGGAATACAAAAAACGAGCAGCAGCAGGAGCAAATGCAGAACGCGCAGCAATTTAGCCACGAAACGTTCCACTCCATCCTTCGATATGGCAGATAATTTCGGAGGACGACTTTCATGCGCAATCGAGTATCATTTTATATAGAACGTTACGGGCCCGAAAATAAATAAGGAATCTTAAAAAGAAAAAAAGCAAATATCGAAATAACACGCGTTACTGCGAACTGTTGGTAAAAGGAAATACAGGCAGCAGGATAGACAAAATACGAGAATGATAACGGAAGTTATCGCGGATTGTTGGCAGAGGGAATAATGTGAAAAAGAAGATGGGAAAACACCGTAAGCATGACAGAAAATGCCAGAGTTAAATAACAATAATCACTGTCGCGTGTTGGTATGCGGAATCCGAACGCAGCAATGTACTGAAGTCACGGTTCACGCGTCCAAACATTACGTAAATGCAACGAATAAATAGAACTATAAATAAAGCCTCCAACGACGACTTCTCATCAGAACTAATACAGACGTGAAACCAACAATGATGGCACCCGTGGATATTCAGAATCAAATTAACATCTCTCGTGCACTTCTGGCTTTAATCAAAGTCATCCTGATAAGAGCAGACTATAAAACATGACGACAATGATAAAATTATAATTAATGAGTTGTTAGGATGAACTTAGGCTGTCACGAAGAGAGGTGTCTGCTGGAGTTTCGTAAGTTTTCAGCAGAGAGAGAGAGAGAGAGAGAGAGAGAGAGAGAGAGAGAGAGAGAGAGAGAGAGTGTTCCTTGATTTATAGTACATAAAAGGATGACTGTTACAGGGACTGGGATAAAGCCCTTATTTGCTGCCACCCCCTATAATGGCACACGACTGAAAGGTGTTTCATATATACGTGTGTTTGAGAGAGAGAGAGAGAGAGAGAGAGAGAGAGAGAGAGAGAGAGAGAGAGAGAGAGAGAATACCGATAATAGAGAAAAAGATTAAAGGTCGATCGCTCGTAACCGGTCTGCATTCGAAAAACCTTTCACATTTCAGCACTTCATTCCCTGATGTAAGAAGATGGCAACGACCGGCAATAATTCTCGCTAACGTACTAAGTGGAATTGCCTCGACGTGAAGAACTGCCTCCCATTCATCGCCCTGGAACAAACATTGGCTCCCTCTAGAGCGCATGCGCTTCAATGGTCCCTACTTAATTCATGGAGGGAATACCTACAAAACCGTACATTCGCGTGCGTACGTAAGAGGCCGTACATATACTGATGTATAAGAAGGCACTATCACTATACAGTGGAAAACAAGGACTTCCATCTACCTCCCTGGTCGAGACCCACGACAATTGTTTAACTAAGTTTAACTACCACGTTGACCTGCTTCAGTTATTTGGGTTTAAAATCCTTTGGGTGCAGTCAATGGGTTCAATGGGGACGTGACCATGTTGTTCCGTCTAGCTCGGGAATCGAACTTAAGTCCTCTTGATAGTGAATTAAGTCTTTACCCTATAAACTACCCAAATGTACGCAACAACGCGATATAGTATATATATATATATATATATATATATATATATATATATATATATATATATATATAATGAATAATTATCACATCACCGTGATTCATATAAATTATTATTCGAGCTACAAATGTCCTTTAATATCTAATTCGCTCTACCTCGGAATTGATATATTTTCATATATGTAAACCGAAGGGGAATTTTTCAGTTGATAATAATTTCGTTCTCTTGTGGGATCGAACCACCGTTCCAGCGGACAGGGACGAAATCCACACGACAGTAACGTTACCGATTCGTGTATATATTATATATATATATATATATATATATATATATATATCTATATATATATATTAATCATAAGCTTTTTCCTCTTAAGATAGGGTGGCCTGGAAAGGCGTTAGTCAACCGATCATGTTAGCAAAAATTGGGATGAAGCTGTCAGCCCAACAGATGTCTGGGCTCTCTATAAGTGGTCAGCTGATCGGGGGTAACCAGCGTTGCCTAGGCTGTTACATTTCTTAGGGATTACAATAAAATAACACTTTAAAACTCAGTCAGAAAATGAAATAGTATTCTTAGGATTAAATATTCACTGTTTGTTACATGGCATATAGGGGGAAAATGTAAAAATCTTAACTATACTCTGTTTTTTCCCATCTGTCCATCCGCCTCTGATGTTTGTGCATGGTAACACTGCGTCCCGGCTTTAAATAATTAAGGGTGTAATTCGCATACAGTAAATTATTAAAACACTTTTCAGTTGGAAATGTACACCCAGATATCCTTTTATTTACCTAAAACTTACACATAGAGTAACTATTTAAAGCCCGGGATGCAGTGTTACCATACGAAAACACCACAGGCGGATGGACAGATGAAAAAAAACAGGGTATAGTCCAGTATTTTCCAGCTTGAATATTCATCTCGGTTCCTCGGACTGTCTGGCAGAGAAGCGCTGTGGGAAGGCATACGATGAAAGAAGATGCAAAAAAAGCTTTTCATTTCCGGCAGAGGAGTTTCACCTTAAGGTACTGCAGTTTATTTAGGGCCGATATCTGATATAACATTACCCATAAACTTAAAGAGAAAGAAAAAAAGCTTTTAATTTCCTGCAGAGGAGTTTCACCTTAAGGTACTGCAGTTTATTTAGCGCCGATATCTGAAATAACATTACCCATAAATTTAAAGAGAAAAAATTTATAACAAAAAGAGGAGCTCGAACGCCCAACATAAACTCCGGCAAAAAATATAAGTAGAGAGCGCAACGTAAAATAAAATAAAACTAAAACAACACCCAACTCCTTCGCCGGTCAAGTAATGTTATTATGGCCGTAATTCACGTTAGTTTTTTTTTTTTTTTTCTAGGCACCTGAACGCTTTCCAGAACCGGTAATGAAAATTTATGATAACACATACCGCGCGGCCAACCAGATGATAGAACCAGAATCAGTAAAATCCTTCAAAAAGAAAATTTAAAAAACAAAAAAATAATAAAATAAAACAAAATAAAAAATTAAATAAAAAAAATAAAAAATCCGCAATGGAAGTGAATTCTTTCGGGGGAAAACTACTGACGAGAAAATACAACAGAGCTGACGACTTTTTTTCGTTCAAGAAATGGATGATACGTTCAAATAAAGGACTCCCGGCCTTTTGAACACTAATTATACCCAATTATACCCACTCCAGTGTGTATATATGTATATATATATATATCTATAATATATATATATATATATATATATATATATATATGTGTGTGTGTGTGTGTGTGTGTGTGTGTGTGTGTGTGATATATATGTGTGTGTGTGTGTTTGTGTGTGTGTGTGTGTATGTATAGTTAGGATAGATATCGTTTAAAGATAAACATCATGATGACTGTAGGTAATAATAACCTCAAGGAAGGGGGGAATTAAACTACATAACACCTTTAGTCCCTTGAAGCTGATAAGGAAAATGGTGACGGAAAACAAAGACAGTAAAATATAATGTATTGGAAGCAGGTAACCGTTCGGCTTTTTCATTTTTTTTATTTTTTGCATGGTGTTTCTACGTTGCATGGAACCAGTGGTTATTCAGCAACGGGGCCAACGGCTTTACGTGACTTCCGAACCTCGTCGAGAGTGACATTTTACCACCAGAAATACACATCTCTCACACCTCAATGGAATGCCCGAGAATCGAACTCGCGGCCAACGAGGTGACACGCCAACACCATACACCGACCACGCCACTGAGGCGCTGTAGGTAACCGTTCGGCGTTCCTTTTAGCAACCGAAAGGAGAACGTACTTAATCCACTGAACCACGCACCTAGCTTCGAAACTTGCTTTAGTTTGTTGCAACTTTCCGTCAGACCTAATCCTTCTGAGATAAGACCACGCTCGGAGCTCCATTATCTGATCATGGGTGGCATGAGGAGGAGGACGTAAACTTCTTCTTCTTCTTGTTTTTTTTTTTTAATACTGTACGTAAAAGAGAATTTCATGCAGGTAAACCTTCCTCTTGTTTTTATTTCGGATAATCCCCTTTCAACGGCTTGCGCTGGGCTGTACAAAAACTATTCCAGTTTCACGCTGCGAAGCAGAGTTGGGGGCTGGGGGTGGAATGACGAAGCTTGTTCAGCTGGTTATAGCGAGTTGGATGGAGGAAGAAGCTTAAGGATAATCGAGGTTAAGGAAACAGAGAATGGAAAAATAATTTAAGAGGTGTTTGGGGGCCTTCTGTCAGTATGAATAAATTATGAAATAAGGAGCATTCAAATCGATTATAAGAATACTTACTCCCTTCATGGTTCATTCATATCGATTAAAAGAATAATTCCCTTCATGGTTATGACAAATCCAAAAAATGAAATGCACGCACACGTACATATAAATACAGTCACACTGTTGGTCTTCTTCACGTAAGTGCTGACAATCATCATTAAAGGTATGGTTATCATAATAATCTTAGTTAACTTTGGCCGCGAATACCTCTAAGGTCTCCAGGAGATTATCATCTCAATACTTAACGTTAAGGCTATCTGTACTGGTAATTTGAATAGTGATTAGGCAGCATAATAATGTTCCATAGCGTTTGTAGTGAGTTCTGGAACGCGCTGCAGAATATACTAAAGCATTCATAGAATATCGAGCTGTTCAACTCATGCGTGTCTTCTTTTTACTGCTTCTACTGCAAAGTAAAACTATTTCTCCATCTCTGACCAAAGCCATTCCAAGTCCTCCCCGCACTTCACCTTCCCACACGAAAAACTATAGGACGATCTGAAATTGCGTTGTTTAGGAGAAGAAAAGTATTTGACAAAGAACACTCGGTGTTTCAGATGGAAATGGAAAGAGCTATTAGAGCGCCTTAGATGATTTTATTTATTTTTTTATTTTTTTATTTTGACAAAGTAGCGCAGGAACTCTGACTAGCTTAAGCCTGCGTCCGATCCTCGGCAAAAGTTTCTCTAGCAAATCCCGAAAGTCCGATCCCAGCAAATGCCTCAGAGACATCCAGAACAACGAGACGAGATACCGAGAGGTCTTTGAACAAATGGAAGTCGACGAACTTTCCCTTACTCGCATCTACAATGATCCAGCGTGAATGGGGGAGATTTTTATTAGTTTTTTCTACTACAAAAGGAATGTTGCACTGGATACTGAATATCTTAAGGGCCCCATTGAAAGTTTACTTCTGTACTTTGTAAGGAAACTATTGTTGAACAATACAATCAAGTTCTATATAGAGATTTGTGTAAATAATGAAAATACTTTCTTGATAATGATAAAGCAAATCCGATTCTGTATTGAGAATTGAATCTGATTTAAACATTACCAAAAGGCAAACAATATTGATGGAAAACACGTCACATTAAAAGGCTACCGAATGAATAACCGTTCAACAATATATTGTATAATTACATTTGCGGCAAAATCCTAACTTGAAGATAAGGCAACGATGGGAATTTATTGAAGTATACTAAGGATTAGAAGCAAAATAAAACATACTGAAAATGTGTAATCATCATGCTGACAAAACAGCCACGGCTCCCACACAATGAGCAAATGAATTCGGAGACTCTCAAAGGAATCTTTTTTTTTTTTTTTTTTTTTTTTTTTTTTTTAAACGAAGGTTCAAGTTACCGTCTTCTAGGGAACATTATTTTGCTTTAAAGAAACGGGATATGAACAATGACGACAAAAAACACTGGAAGAGGAGTCACATAGCGTTGAGCCACTACAAAATGAAATTGAGCAGAAAACAGACCATCGACGGAGGCGGAGCCTTTTCAAGGGGGTGGGGTGGGGGGAGGAAGAGAGGGAAAAAACTCGTGATGAAGTACCATAGGAGTGAAGGAGATGAAAGAATCGTCTAGAGGACAAAAGTTATTTTTTCTTAAAAGAACTTTTGATGATATACCACAGAGAGACGACTACTGTTTTTGCTAAGAGAGAGAGAGAGAGAGAGATTGAATGTTCCAAGGACACCACTAATCGTCGTCGCTGTGCTAATAGTTCATATTTTCCAATAAAGAATAGCCTAATGATATATAATCATATATTCTGAAGATTAATATCTTTGGCTTCAAAATATTTTGACGCAAATTACATTATGACTATGTTATCAAAAGCTACTTTTCATCGTGTGAAAACAGCTCCCCCTAATACGTTCGGTAGAAATATGTAAAAAATAAGGGATAAAATAACATCGTAAGCCTAAGTCCCCTCATCTAATTTCACAAACACATTTAACACAATTTAAGAGCTTTTATTCCTCACTTTATTATATTTTGAGATTGACATACAGAGTAAACAGGAATAAAAGGCAGGCAAGTAGTCCTCCTTTTGTACGAAAACGTAAACTAAATGAAAAGCAATTGTTGCAAGAAAATGTTCCCCTGTTCTTTGACAAAGAAACCCGTCTCTTCGCTTTACTACAAAGGCAAATTTACCGGGGATAAAAGGAACCTCTCACGCAGGTAAAATTCCAATGTTTTTCCACTGGATAATCCCCCTTAGTGGCAGGCACTAGTATGTCGGAAAAAAAAGACAGCCGCGTTGCGTGATGCAGAGCCTTGTTGAGGGAAATCACAGACGCTTGTCCAGCTGTTGGAAAGTGACGAACGAGGAAGGCTTGGCCAAACCGAAGGGAATGGTATAAATAATTCTTCGATGCATTTTCTTATCTGGTTGGGAAACAGAAAACGGGAAACGTCAATTTCGATTATGGAATAACAGAAAACGGGAGACGTAAATTTCGATTATAGAAAAACTTACCTGAACTACCACAAACTGATCATTAGACAGATGAATTCAAAAGGGCTTGGAATGGAGTGGACCAAAAATCCTAGGCCAAAGGCCAAGCGCTGGGACCAATGAGGACATTAAGATTAAGAGGGTATGAAAGGTGTAACAGGAGGAAAGCCTCGAAGTTACACTATGAAAACAATATTGTTAGGAGAGGGTGGAAGGAAAGATCGAAGAACGAGAATATGAACGGAGGTACAGTAGAAGGAATGAAAGGATTTGCAGCTAGGAGCCGAAAGGACGCTGCAAAGAACCTTAAGTAATGCCTACAGTGCTTAAGGTATAGAGGTATACTCATAATAAGTGTGCAAAAAAAAAGCTCTGTCTCTCTCTCTTTTATGTTCCCCTTCGAAGCTCGAATGTTTCCTCAAATCGCGTCTCTCTCTCTCTCTCTCTCCACGTTAAGTCGATAGTTAACTTTTTTCCACGCATTTATAAATTATTTGTTCGTAGTCATACTGAACCTTATTAATTTTCAATTAATATACATACATATATATATATATATATATATATATATATATATATATATATATATAGTATCTAGTCCAGTGTTGCATTTTAATACTGATGATTTTTTCAATCGGGATTCAACTTTAAAATCTATCGGTAAAACTATCACAATGTTCAAAACAGTCCTGGGTTGTTTCATATTTCTCAAATGTTACCTGAACAATTTCCCACCCCATCTATATATATTATGCAAAACATTATTTATTTTTATCACTGAACTTTGAAAGTGAAGGTCCTTTGCCATCGTGACCCAACTTTAGTCTAATTAGAATCTCTCTCTCTCTCTCTCTCTCTCTCTCTCTCTCTCTCTCTTCCTTTAAATGCATTTTGCTTCTGCTCCTCCCAGTGACCTTTCTTCGCGTTCCCTACCCATTTTCAAATACAACGTTGCTTCAGTCCTTAATTTGTTATGTCAATTCTTTCTCCAAACTTAACTCCCCTTTACTTTATTCACTCTCCTCTCCTGCTTCCATCCACTTGTTTTAAAAATACGATCCACTTCCACTTCCTCTTGCGTCCTCCTCTGGCTTATCTTTCCTTAATTCTTAAATAATGCAATTTTGCCTGCCTTTCACCCTTATCTAATTTGCTTTTTTTCCGGTTCGGGGGTTACCCTCTTTTCTTTCCCTCTTCTTCTCTTGTTTCCCTTTGTCTGTTTCCTCCTCCTCCTCTCCTCCTCCTCTCCCCCCCCCTCCTCCACCTCTCTTCTTCTTCTTCTTCTTCTTCTTCTTACTTCTCAATTAAGGAATTTTTACCTCCTCCTCTCTTCTTCTCCATTAAGGAAAAATTTTACCTCCTCCTCTTCTTCTTCTTCTTCTTCTTCTCAATAAGGAGGAAATTTTTTCCTCCTCCTCCCTCCTTTTCCTCTTCTTTTCTCCATTAAGGAAATTTTACCTCCTCCTCCTCTTCTTCTCTTCTTCTTCTTCTCCATAAGGAAATTTTACCTCCTCCTCTTCCTTCCTCTTTCTTTCTTTTCTTCTTCTTCTTCTTCTTTTCTCTTCTTCTCAATAAAGAAATTTTTTTTTTTTTCCTCCTCCTCCTCCTCTTCTTCTTCTTCTCCAGTAAGGAAATTTTACCTCCAAATTCCTCCTCCATCCTCTTTTCTTCTTCCTTCCTTCTTCTTTTCTTGTTTTTTTTTCTTCCTCCTCTTCTTATTCTTCTCTTCTTCTTATCATTATTAGGAAATTTTACCTCCTCCCTCCTCCTCTTCTTCTTCTTCTTCTTTCATTGGCTTTTCTCTTCTTCTTCTCTCAATTAAAAGAAATTTTTCCTCTCCTCCTCTCTTCTTCTTCTCAGTAAGCTCCTAATTTTACCTCTCCTCTTCTCATTCGGTTTCTTCTCCTTCCTTCTTCTTCTTCTTCTTCTTCTTCTTCTTCTTCTTCTTAAATTCTTTTCTTCTTCATTAAGGAAATTTTACCTCCTCCTCCTCCTCCTCCTCCTCCTCCTCCTCCTGCCTCCTCCTCCTCCTCCTCCTCCTCCTCCTCTTCTTCTTCTTCTTATTATTATTATTCTCCATCAAGGAAATTTTACCTCCTCCTCCTCCTCCTACATTTAAGAAATTCTACCTTCGCCTCAAGACTTCCCTCCTCAGCGTCGGTCGTCGCAGACTTTCGTTTACTTTTCATCATAACCTCCTGGATGTCAGATGGGGCCAAGTTTAGTCGCCTCTGTAATTAAATATACACCTTCTTCCTCCTTCCTGCTGCTCCGAGCAGCTTAAAATTTTTGGTGCGAGAATCTCCGTGAGAAAAACGAAGAACGAGAGAGAGAGAGAGAGAGAGAGAGAGAGAGAGAGAGAGAGAGAGAGAGAGAGAAACTGTGTCCTATATCTAGCTAAGACATATATTCCCATTCATCTTAAAACCTTGGTAATATCTAGACCTTCATGCCAGCAGTATTTCCCCCTATTTCTCTTCCTGCCCCATTATTATTATTATTATTATTATTATTATTATTATTATTATTATTATTATTATTATTATTATTATTATTATTATATGATGATGATGATGATGATGATGATGATGATGATGATGATGATGATGATGATGCGTGCGCTCATATGGAATAAGCCTAAAAAAGAAAAGTAACTGATGGAAAACCTTCTAAAAACTATAAACTGCCACACATGAGCATAACAGAAATACAAGAAACAGATATAAGCAGAGAAATATGCAGATATAAAATAAAAAAAATTAAGATAAACAAATCAGCAGTCAACAAACACTAAATATTTGGAGCCATAACAATTCGTTTATTACAAACGAGGTCTCCTTTTACGGGTCCAACAAAGACATAAATATATATCATGTTTCGTTTTCATGTCCGAAAAAAAATTTATAATGTCATCATCCCGAGTTTATTAGTGACATTAATCGAAAATATAGATGGCTCTGTGCTGGTCCGTTTGCCAATCTGTCAGCGGGGAAAAATCATTTCCCACGCAGGACCTCTTTCGACTTTTTTTTTTTTTTTACGACACCTTGACCAAACGAATATTCGTGCTTTCGGCTGCGCCAAAGCTGTGACGTATTCCGAGTGTGTTTTGGAAGCCTTTGGCAGCGAATCCATTAACCGTCTGATTCTAACCGGACTGAAGCAACTGAGAAGGGCAAGCTTGCCCAAATCATGCAAGGTCACCGAGAGAGAGAGAGGCGTAGGTTAAGGGGCAGCTCTTCTGAAATGAACGAGAGGTCACTGATTCAGGGAGCACAAAAGAATGAACAAAGTTCCATATTCGCTTTGTGAATGGTGCGAGGGATTCTTAGCCACGCCATTAGAACTTAGAAAGATTGGGAATAATGATCAGATTCTCCTTTACAAAAGATATTAGGAAGAACGAGAAGAATAGAGACCAGAACTTCCTCCACATCATTACATACAACTCTCGAAAAGTCAGACAAGTAAGAGTCATTTCAGGAAAAAAATCTAATATTGGTTTTGTTATCAACAACGAGAGAGAGAGAGAGAGAGAGAGAGAGAGAGAGAGGAGAGAGAGAGAGAGAGAGAGAGTTATGGTTATAGTTCTATGCCGGCAGGGAAACGGAAAAACAAAGAATTAAAGAGAATTATGGTAATAGTTCCTAGATGGAAGGGAAGCAGGAAAGCAGAAATAGTTTTGTTATTGTTAACTTTATCATCATCGCTCAAACCGACCAAACATCCACATGGCACAATCAAAAGGCTAAACATTTGCAAAGTACGCCTCCATGTTAAAGAAATTATCATGTGATAAAAACTAACAAACGGAAAAATGAAAAATACACAGGAATAAAAACAGAGATAACTCGGCGAACAAATGAATATGTTATTTTTGTTATACAAGTTAACATACTAATATATTACGACTGCTGAGAAAAGCTCAAAAGTATAGAAAAAAAAAGCTACAATGTGAAAGTGATAACGGTACCAAAGCTGACGAAGACGAAAAACTGTATAAAATCTTAGAGTGAGTCCAAGAGACAGCTGGCGATCTCCCAGCGACGTCCACATTTCAGTTCTAGATGGAAAATATATAAGAAGAAGAAGAAGCTAAAACCAAATAAATCCGTCAGAAAAGTAGCCTATGCCAAAAGAGTATACGTCGAGAGGTATAATATTCGCAAGATGCAGATTTACGAGATGGGTTCTGAAAGGCTAAAGATTTGCATACATAATGTTTTGAGGAAAAACGGATTGATACTAACAAGACTTTAGGATACGATTGGTTGTCTTTCAATAAGGCTTGTGGAAGTTATGCTGATGACAAAACCTTCGTATAAGAATAAGATGGATCTCCAAGAAAATGTTCTAAGATCAGTCACTGACGATAAGTTGTATGAAAGGAACTAACTGACTCATTCTAAAACGAATGAACCGGTGATGAGAGAGAGAGAGAGAGAGAGAGAGAGAGAGAGAGAGAGAGAGAGAGAGAGACTCTTAATGCCTTATCTCAAATTAATGAAGATATTATTGCGTCAAAGAAAAAACTTTTTTCGCAGATCATTTCGACTTTAATATTCTATTTATTTTTAGCTCCCGAAGCTCATTTGTCATTCACTCCATTTCTTTTCAGAGTCATTAAAAGAATTGTGGTTGGTGGGGGGGGGGGGGGGGGGGTGGGGGGGGGGGGGGTGGGGGGGGGGGGGGGGGGGGGGGGGGGGGGGGGGGGGGGGCGAGGGGGACTTGCCTGGGATTTCTCCCCAAGGAATTTTCAGATGGACGACTGACTACCCACGAATTGCCAGACGCCGCCAGCGTATAAAATCACGTGACCGTTACTGAAACTTATGTCAATGGGTCATAACGAGGCCTGAAAGATCACAGAGGGGTGTCGGCGTGATTCCTTCTGGAATGCTGCATTCAGTTCGATGTAATTTTTTTTTTTTAGAACGAATCTGATAAAAGATGGCAGTCAGGTCAAGGATTTGATAGGAGGCTAATGCAGTTTTAACTTTATTTTCGCGTGATCGAGAAGATTAAAAAACTACGAGAGCGTGCAATTTTTACCTTTCAACATTCACTTTATCTATCGACTCCTACTCGACTACTCATGCTGGCTTTCGAGCCTCACTGTAACCCATTGATTTACATCGTGATAAGAATGCCAATCCTCACCTTAACCCTCCTCTTTTATCCGGGTTTCAGGCGTCAACCTTCCGATTTTAGCAAATATTTTAAGATGAGGTTGCTAAGTATATGTCCATATCCCACTTTGGCTGCAACCAACTACAGTGGACTAACTACAACGTATCTAATTCACTGCTTAGGTCCACAGAGGCAATATATATATATATATATATATATATTATATATATATATATATATATTTATATATATATATATATATATATATATATATATATATATGTATAATTATTATTATCTATATATATATTATATATATTATATTTTACAAGCATTTTATATAAAACATTTTGGTACCTTGTTGCGAAGAACTGTTTTAAAATGATGAGTTTAAATGAGGTATTTCAGAAACAGGGTCACGAATATTGGCACAATTCCACGAGTATCAGATGGAGCAGATTTTGGGAATGGGCCAGATCCAAATGCTGGAATGGGAATGAAAAAAGGAATATAGAGAAACTGACGCAGAATTGAAAGTCACAAGTGTCATGACGTCGAGACATTTCATCTGGAAGACACAAAACTTCACTTCTCCGTGTGAAGGACATCAAGGCTTCGATTCAGAAGTAAGAAGGGGGGGGGGGAGGGGGGAGAAAAGGGGAATAACGACACAACGTAAGATAGGGATACTGTAATCACCCACAAACGGTTTTTATTCTTCAGAACTCGTAAGCAACGCTCCTTTCAGCATTAAACCGTTCATTTCTCCCATTTCCATTCTTTTCGTTGATTTACTTCCTAAGCTGCGTAAGAACATTTGGAATTCCAGACCCCTTCTTGATCGATCTTTGCATAAACGCTACAACACTGAAATATATATAACTAAAATAAAGCATTCCTTCACGTTTCTTCAAGTCCTTCTAGCCCCCATACTCAAAACTTGTTAATAGTTTTTGTACAACCCAGAGCTTCAAAGGTAATACAACCTGGGCTAAGAGAACACAATCACACCAACGCATCACAAAAATTCTGAATATCGTCGCATATTCGTTGTCTTTTTTTCATAATGCTCCTTTTCGAAGTAACCTGAAGATTGGATTCTAGTTCGGAAAAACGGGGTTTTTAGTACCAAAATAAGATGAAAAATGGATAGAGAGAGAGAGAGAGACCAGCTAAGACTACAAAGAACCTAGATTACGTATTATCCGCTAATGGGTCGCGTGCTTGCCCAACGGATAAACGTGAATTAGCAAAAGATCGTCATCGCATACCCCGCGATGCAGTGTACGAAGCTGTCAAAAAAGGCGACTTCCAAGGAAGAGTTGAGTATGTTCAAGCACGTAACTGCAGCGTCGTTTTCCTCCTCCTCCTCCTCCTCCTCCTCCTCCTACTGATCTGCAGCAGTCAATCCCCCTACCACCCGCCTCCTGCCGTCAAGGTCTCCGCCCTGCAATATGCAGTTCCCTGTCAACCTCATAAAACAACGAGATTTTACCCGAATTAAAAAAAAAAATAATAATAATAATGACAATTGGACCCTTCCAGAAGCGACGCCTGTTTTTCCACAAGGGTTCTCTCTCTCTCTCTCTCTCTCTCTCTCTCTCTCTCTCTCTCTCTCTCTCTCCTCGGGTGTGGGGGGTGTGTGTGGGTGGTGTGGTTGGAAAAAATGTGTGGTGGTAGTGGGGGTTTTCAAATTGCATGGGATTTTCGCTGGATTCGTCTGATACATATTTTCTATACGAGACTTTTTTTTCCGTCTTCAAGAGGTGCTCGCTATTTGCTATTAAACATACACTGATGTCTTTGATGTCTCCCGAGAAAAAGACCTGTTTCTAAGAAGGAGTCAGATAAAACAAAATGCCTTGATTAAATGATAAACAATATGCGAGGATATTTTATATAAAAAAAGAGTCATTAGGTAAGAATACTGGAGTCGCATTGCGCTGAATCCATCTCCTTGATTGAAACCTGCAACTAATGAAACCATAATGAAGCCAGTGACAGATGACATCTTATATTGGTATTAGTATTAATATTTGATGACGCTAAAACGACCAAAGTTCTGCAATCGTTGGGAATTTTTCTTATTTTCCAGATACTGTGCAAATGGCAATCCCTTCCATGCGACAGTACCTTCTCAGAATAAGTTGCGAAGGTAATAAAAAAAAATAAATAATAATTTATGAAAATAATTTATAACGTAAATGAAATAAAAAATAATTAATGACGTAAATGGAAGTGACAAAAAATCATTGATGACGTAAATGGAAGTGACAAAAAATCATTTATGACGTCAATGGAAATAACAAATAAGGAACGAATTTATTAAAAAGTTATTAAAGAACTCACGACAAAAGCTTGAGAAACAACGGATAAGTCTTAGCCCACCAAATTAGCAGAGCGAGATGGCGGAGGCAGCGTCCGGAAAGAATATCATCTAGGCTGCTAAATAAATTTGCTGACTATGCCATACAACTACGGGAATAGAGGATTTGAATAGGGTTAATATGGAGAAATATATTGTCGGTGCGGTGATATTAAGAGAACAACCACATAATAATAAATTGGAATCAATGAAAAAAAATAAGTAAAAAAATAAAGTACGTAATATCTCTACAAATACTTTCCGGAACAATTCATTATTAAGGTCCTGTAATTATTGTTGTATTATTACCTTAATAAGTGAGTAACACTCCATACATGTAAAGACCTACAAAACTATATAACACGAATTTTTTATCACAAACTATGAGAGGGGCCCTCAGAAAGGGTGGTGGCACTGAAGTCATGCAGTACGCGGATTGCTACGTCTGCAAATACAGGGAGCAGAAAATGAAGCACACTGCATCTTCGTATCCCATAAACTTGGAGGTAACTGTCCCTTCTGGCTGTAAAGTTTATGGATAAACGTCAAACATGCCAACCAAACAAGCAAGACCCGAGAGAAATTAAAACAAAACATACGTTCATCATTGTCCTTATCATCCCCCTATTTGTCATTTCCGTTCCCCTCCACCTTTTGTTTGTATTGAACAGCGGTAGTAAACAACCAGTAAACAACCATAAATAGCAGGTAAGTTATTGGTCCCACTGGGTGATATACGAGAAGCGTACAGTCAGTATTTTGCCCAATATATGGCTGCTGGATGCCCCGACTACAAACTACGTTTTTTTTTTTTCTTTGCACATGTCTATCCGCCTGAATATAGATGGCTATGCGTAACCAGAAGATCTCAACTTATTCTCCCAACACCAGTGCTGAGAGAGAGAGAGAGAGAGAGAGAGAGAGAGGAGAGAGTATATACTTCAAAATGCGAGAATGTACAATAAAATAACATTTTTATTACTCTAGACCGTGACTTGGGTGCGAATAAAAAAAAAGTTTCTTCACGTTTATAAAGGAGAGAGAGAGAGAGAGAGAGACAGAGAGAGAGAGAGGCGAGAGAGAGAGAGAGAGAGAGAGAGGGAGAGAAAATAAAACAGCTTTCAACGAAGATATATATATATATATATATATATATATATATATATATATATATCATATATATATAACATTAAGAGCGAATAAGTCTTCCGTTATACTCATGTTACAACCCATCAAGGCGTCTCCTGAAGAAGTCATATCACAAATTCTCGGCGTGAGACTTCTATTCTTTTACGATAGTTTTGCAACTCCGAAAATTCTGGGTGTTGTAAAGGCCGCCAATAGGATCACATACATTTTAAGCTTCCAGGAAGATATGTTACTCAGGGGGAAAAGTTTGAGAGAGAGAGAGAGAGAGAGAGAGAGAGAGAGAGAGAGAGAGAGAGAGAGAGAGTACATTTATCGTTAGCAAACTCTTAATCAAGCTATAAAAGCTCATGCTGAAAGGGTAATAAAAATCCAAGATCTCGGCTATTTTGTATACTGAACCACCAGTCATTAAAATGTGGTATACATTTTAACATATATGGATACGTCTACTGGATAATACAAACTTCTGAGAATTATTAATCAATAACCAGATGGTATCTGGTACCACTGAATGATAAAAAAAAATCACTATCGTTGCCTTTAGGAACGCTCTCCATACAATACAAATGTCGTAAAATGACTTACTACGTCACATAAGGTGCATCAGCTTTGATAACACCTTATGGTGGTGGTAAGTCAAATATGAAGTGAATGTGGTCCAGTATACGCGATCAAACGAGTTAATTTGTATTTTCAATAGAGAGAGAGAGAGAGGAGAGAGAGAGAGAGAGATGGGAAAGTTTGCCCAAATAAATCCCAGTTCCCGCATTTGAAATGCGTGCCAGTGATCTTCACCCCCAATTGATGACAAATGAGCTCCTTCTAAAGATGCGAGTTTAAATGATTAATGGAAAGCTCGTCGGAAATAGAGAATTCTACCTTCCGGTGACTGACTTTGAAAAACCTTTTGAAAAGTGAGTTTATACGTAAAGCAGTAATTTTGCCCCGACTATGAGAATAGGTAATGATAAAGTTATGGTTTTTTAAAATCAATTCCTATCCTCGATACATATGAAGTAAACAAAAACAAAAACTATCATGTTGAATTTACATGCAAAACATGACCGGTAAAAACCTCAACCATCTATGAAATTATTTCAGTGAAATAAAGTGCTAGCAAAGATTAAATGCATACAACAGTAAAGCACTAATTATGACACATTGGCACTCACCAGAGCAATGACTTATTATGACATTTCACGTCTAAGACATCTGCGTCAATATGTTTATAAATCATTCCATGCATTTCATTCCATCTGCTATCCCTCCTTTCTTGGACTTTTAGATGAACTCAGCTGAATTACGAAGGATAAAAAAAAATCACCAAATGACCTTACGTAACATCTCATATTTACACCGACGTCAATGGGTATAACAAACCCGGCATAACTTAAAGCCTAGACTGTGACATCCATGACCTGGTTAGGGACAGGAATAACCTGGTTAGGAGAACGGAGTAGCAATGAGAAAAGGAAAAATCGCCGCGATAATAATGTCTTTTCTGGCACTTCAGCCGAACAGATCTCCTTTTCCGTCCGGATACCAGAACCCCAATCAATGGAATTTCCAATAACGGGTCATTTGCATGTGCATCGTCGCCGTGATTCCTCCTCCTCCTCCTCCTCCTCCTCCTCCTCCTCCACAGCTGTTTCCTCTCTCGTCTCTCTCCTTCCACCATCTCCCTCCTCTCCCACTCACTCATTCACTCGGTCCCTCACTCTCCGTTGTTGAAGATCTCTCTCTCTCTCTCTCTCTCTCTCTCTCTTCTCTCTCTCTGCTTCACAAAAGGAGTGAAGGGCGGAAATGGAGACTGGAGGCCAAGGTCAGCTCGATAGGATGGCCTGTTTCTGGGATTCCACTCTCTCTCTCTCTCTCTCTCTCTCTCTCTCTCTCTCTCTCTCTCTCATACACGCCCGTATACGTGTTCAATCTCACGCTTATAAGTTACGAAATGCTACATGGATATGTGAGAAATTTACGTCAATAACAATTTAAATACAAACTCCTGATCAATTAAAAAACAAAATAATAAAACAAAAAGCGTCATGTATTACATAACATGAGACGACGATACGGATTTTGATGTAGAACAAATCAAGATTCTAGTCTGCACCTTTATAATGAATGAATAGCATCGTTATATTTCGTATAACTAGTTAATCATCTAAATGAAAGTCTAAAATAATTCAAATTTCTCCCTTGAATAAATGTTTCCCCGTTAAAAAAGATTATAAAAGACTATGAAAACGTATGGTTCGTAAGTCCTAAAATAGCACGGTAGCCGACGTCCACTTCTTGGAATCGGTTTCGGATACACGTAATTTCAGGCTGCGTTTTCAAGTATCTTCTACACATTCTAACGCAAATCAACACAAGTCGCGCTGAATATTAGAAGAAACACGCAACTATCATCATTTACTAAAGACCAGACTCTAACTAAAATTTACAACTGATAAAAATGTCTTTATGTGGAGGCAATGCCAGCAGCCACAAATATCTTATGATGAAGGAACATCTTTAGTTGGCTTATGAGACTAATGATTTATATGATGGCTATGAAAACGGTCTTCTCACAGTTTCTGGCATCTTTTAGCATCTTCCCTACCGCGTTTGCGCATGCGCAAAGAAGCCGATATTGGTAGAGAGAATGAAGGCGTTCGTGTTCGTAATCTTGCTACCAAAGACTTGCATCCTTGTTTAGGTGGAAAGAATGGACAAAAATAATGCTAATTAATTATATACAATTGTCAGCGTTCTCGAAAACGAGAAATATTTAATCCTTTCCTGAAAGCAGATACGATAACATTATTTAATTTTTTTTTTCCAGGAACCGCGTCGAAATAGTACAGACATTTGTATTTTACTTTTAAAAGAACTTTGTCAATCATCATTCGCCTATAAAGACGTTCCGATGACTTTCACGGTTTCACCCTTATCAAGTTTTGATTGTCTTTTACCATTTGCATAATACCTAAAGTCAATTGATCCATCTAAGCTAGTTTCAAATGCATTTCCCACATTCCAATGTTCTCAGGGCCACTGAATATGCAAAGGAATTCCTTCCCGCCAAGGGGATGATGCCCTGTTAACTCCTACTGTCCATGGACGGCAATGAGAAATGGCTCTGGACGTTTATATTTACTGTAATCAAACTTCTACCATTTTCAATTTTGTTTCAGAGTGTATTTCCTCTCAAACTGAAGCTGCATTACACCACTATTTAAATTCCCTCACGCCCTGTGTTTACTATTTTGGTTTAGATGACTTTCGATAAATTTCTATTTATTTTTCGGACGTGGCCCCTACACACCCACATCAAGAGAGAGAGAGAGAGAGAGAGAGAGAGAGACTCCGTAAGTGTTGTCTCTCCTTGAGTGACATTTTCCAGTCATACTACCCGAGCCGAATCTAAGAAGGGTGATGAAGGCGTTGGTGGTGGCCACGTGTCAAAATTCTTATTCTTAGAAGGTAACAGTCACTGAGAGAGAGAGAGAGAGAGAGAGAGAGAGAGAGAGAGAGAGAGAGAGAGAGAGAATTTGGAAAGGGCCGTAAGTCTGAAATAATCCAAAATGGGTAATAAATCTAAAAGTCAGAATCCTAAACGGACCGCAGATTAGAGCCGCGAATCACGGGCTGCAAAAGAATTAGTTTTATGGGGCGTCTCGGAAAATCTGAAATTCAACGAGAGAGGTCTAAGAATAACACTGGACGAAGAAAGAGATTTTTTTCCTCTCGTTATTCTTAACGAAAACCAAATTAAGATTGTACTTAGGAAATTTATCAACGAATTCCCTCAAGTATTATGAAGAAGGCAGTCTATAGATATTAGTGAGTGTTACTTGATATTTCCTTGGGAAGAAGTAATATTATATATATATATATATATATATATATAATATAATATATATATATATATATATATATATATATATATATATATATATATATATATATATATATATATATATATATATATATATATATATATGAATAACTTGATCACGAAGTATACAAAACGTGATGCTATGTATAAATAAAGGTATTGCCCCGGAAGAAAATGAAAGGCGAGAGAGCCAAGAACTTTCGGTCTAACACGACCCTTTACTTAGGCACAACTGATCATACAGAGCAAAAACATAGTAAAAGTAGGTTTAATATCCAAACTGACATTACAAGATTAGCATAAGGTCCATTTCACTTTACAGAAACGAGAAAACGCCTGAGGGCAAGATTATAGATTTTTTAGGCAGCCACACCTTAGAGGAGCACACACGTCGTCAACAAATGATTCATCCAGAAAACAATACATTTTGAAAAACGAGAAGGCATATACGCCTTAGAAACATGAACTTTACAAAAATGTTCCAAAAAATGGGTGAAAAGACGAAAATAGGATATAAAGAGAGAGAGAGAGAGAGAGAGAGAGAGAGAGAGAGAGAGATAATAACTATATACATGTGGGACTAATTAATTAGTAGTTCATTTATTTTAAGGTCCTTCATAAACATTTTACAAATATATGGGTCCAAATGGTACAATCCCAGACTAAGATTTAGGTTGTTTTTATTAGTGATTTGTATAATTGCTGATTCCAGTAAATTTGTTAAAACATAATCATTAGACCTGGCAATTACAGAGGTATCGCCCCAATTTATACGATGAGATTTTCCGCTCAGATGAATAAACAGGGCATTTGAAGTCTGGGCTGTTCTAACTGAATACATATGCTGCTTAATACGTACACATAAATTTTTACCTGACTGACCGACGTAAAAAGATGAGCAATCCTTACAAGGAATTTTGTAAATGATGTTGTTATTTGTTTCAGGACTATTCTTAATTAGCATATCTTTAATGGTATTGTTATAAGAGAACACTACATTAACACTAAACGATTTAAATACTGATTTTATGGTTTCTGCTGAATAAAGGACGTTCAGTCGAAAGATCTTGTAGAAACTCCGTTGTTTATTTTTCCTTCGTGGCTTATACCTTTATTTATGGATTTATCACGTTCCAAACTTTCGTGATTCAGTTATACATTATATATATATATATATATATATATATATATATATATATATATATGCTTAAAAAATCATAGTAGATGCACGTGGCTACATTAAATAAGCGAACACCACAAGAAAATATAAGCAAAAATCCAAGCGCTTTCGTCTTTACCAAGACAATGTCTTAGTAAAGACGAAAGCGCTTAGATTTCTGCCCATCATTTTCCTGTGGTATTCTCTTTTATATATATATATATATATATATATATATATATATATATATATATATATATATATATATATATACACACTTTATTTTTTAATAGGAAGTATTAGCGACATTCATCCGGTTCTGTCAACGTCTGATAGTGGGAATTTCGAAAAGAGAAATGAGAAAGCGGCCGGGACGTCTTTTTCAGACACCGTCTTCCTATTAAGTGAACGTTCACGAGGGAATTCCCCAGCCGATGGTATAATTTGAAGTTTCTCTCTCTCTCTCTCTCTCTCTCTCTCTCTCTCTCTCTCTCTCTCAAGATGTGGTCGCATTTCGCCAAGACTTATGGGACAATATTGTTGCAAGACGAATGCGTTTTCTGAAGAGGTATAATCCTTGAACGAGAAACTTTGGTTGGAGAAAGGCAAAACTAACGAGAACGTCTGATCTCTCTCTCTCTCTCTCTCTCTCTCTCTCTCTCTCTCTCTCTCTCTCTCTTCTATAGCCAATATATTTCTTTGTGGACCAGCTTTCACCTTCAAGACATTATTCTAATTGGTTTCCAGTAAGGAGTCTCAAGAAATGTGGCCGAGTCACGAAGCATCAATTTTCGTTCATTTTCTTCGAATCTTTCTTCCTACTCTCAAGCTCACTCTTAAATCATTGATTCTCTCTCTCTCTCTCTCTCTCTCAAATATTATGGAAAAGTTGGATTTTTTAATGTCAGAATTTCTGGAAATGAAAAAAAGAACAACATACCAGAACAGGAAAGAGACATGGGAAAATCCTTATTACTACCAATATTAAATGAAGGAGAAAACACGCAAACCATCATAGTGATGAATGCGCAGGGTTTAGTTACGAGTAACTCAAAAAGAAAAATAGAGTACTTAGAAGAACTAACCCAAATTGAAAAGAAAATAGATATAATGAATATAAGTGAAACCTGGTATTCCCAAGAGACTGGGAATGATGATCAAATAAAAGGGTTCCAAACTTATAGATCAGATAGAAAAAATAGGAATCAAGGGGGAACCGCAATATATGGGAAAGACAAAAAACAAGGAAAAATATATGAGAAATATAGTAACTCAGAATGTGAACTAATAGCGGTAGAATTTGAATCTGAAAAATTAATGAACATAGTAATATATAGACCTCCTAATACTAAAGAGTTTGACTTAATAATTGAAAAATTGGATGATATATGTAGAAATCACAAGGACTGGACTATTCTCCTATCTGGTGACTTCAACTTTCCTTTCGTAGAATGGAAAGAACGAATAGGAGATTGTGGTTGTACTTATACATATAAAAAGAGAGTAATAGTAGTGCAGAAGATAAGAGGCAATTCGAAAAGCTATTAGATATGCTACTAGAATACAACATTCAACAAATAAATCACCTGCCAACAAGAAAGGAAAATACTTTAGACCTAGTATTTGTGAACGAGATGAATTATGTTAAAGAAATAATAGTTTATAATGCGAGTATTTCAGACCATAATGTCATAGAATTAACAGTTCATTCCAAAGCAAGTGAAAACAGAGATAAGCAAGAGATGAAAAAGTGGGAAGGATATGGAAATACAACTTCTACAGTAAAAATATAAAATGGTCAGAAATAAATGAGAATTAAACAAAGATTGGGATAACATTTTCGTAAGCGATGACATAAGGGTAAATACGGAGATATTATATAAAATATTAGAGAAAATAGTGGATAAATATATACCGAAGAAGAAAAGTAAACATCATTCATGCATACCAAGAGACAGAAGGATCTTGTTCCAGAAAATCAGAAAGTGGAAAAAAGGTCTTGCAAAAGAAAAAAATGCATGGAAAGTTATAGAACTAAAAAGTAAGATAGAAAATGCAGAACAAAAGATTATACAATCAAAAGAAAATGAAAAACGGGACTTGGAAGAAAAAACCCTATTAAATATCAAGCAAAACCCCAAACTATTATACTCATATGCGAAGAAGATGAATAAAAGAAGAATAGAAATAGGCCCTCTGAGAATTGAAGGGAGATTAACGAATGAAAAAAAGGAAATTTGCAACATACTGGCAGAACGATATAAGAGAGAATTCACCCCTAGAATAGATAATGAAGATAATGATATAGAAGTAAGGGACGAAAATAGTGAATATTTAGCTGACATAGAAATTAATGAAGCTGATATTGTGCAGGCAATTAATGAAATTAAAAATGGAGCTGCTGCAGGGCCTGATGGAAAATCCCTGCTATTTTGTTAAAGAAAGTAGTTCATTCTATCGCAAAGCCACTTGCAATATTATTAAGACAAAGTGTAGATACAGGCAAGATTTATGATGAGCACAAATTAGCATATATCACCCCTACTTTCAAAAGTGGATCAAGACTAGAGGCAAGTAATTATAGGCCTGTGAGTCTAACATCACATATTATGAAAGTGTATGAAAGGGTAATGAAGAAAAATATTATGAAATATTTAATAAAAAATAATTTGTTTAATATAGGACAACATGGTTTTCGTACCCGGAAAAAGTACACAAACCCAACTGTTAGTCCACCGTGAGAACATATTCAAAAATATGAAAAGCGGAAATGAAACAGATGTGGTTTATCTAGACTTTGCAAAAGCTTTTGACAAAGTAGACCATAATATATTAGCAAAGAAAATTAGAAAACACAATATCGTAGATAAAGTAGGAAGATGGTTAAAAGAATTTTTACACAACAGAAAACAGGTAGTTATTGCAAACGATGAGAAATCGGATGAAACCAAGGTAATATCCGGTGTGCCACAATGTACGGTGTTAGCTGCAATACTGTTTGTTATTATGATTGAAGACATAGACAGTAATGTTAAGGATTCGGTAGTGAGTAGTTTCGCTGATGACACAAGAATAAGTAGAGAAATTACTTGTGATGAAGATAGGAACGCTCTACAAAGAGACCTTAACAAAGTATATGATTGGGCAGAGGAAAATAGGATGGTATTTAACTCTGATAAATTTGAATCAATAAATTATGGAGACAGAGAAGGAAAGCTATATGCATATAGGGGACCTAATAATGAGACAATCACAAATAAGGAAGCAGTTAAAGACCTTGGTGTGATGATGAATAGGAACATGTTATGCAATGATCAAATAGCAATTCTTTTGGCAAAATGTAAAGCAAAAATGGGAATGTTGTTACGGCACTTCAAAACAAGAAAAGCTGAACACATGATTATGCTTTATAAAACATATGTTCGTAGTCCACTTGAATATTGCAATATGATATGGTACCCACACTATCAAAAGGATATTGCACAAATAGAGAGTGTACAAAGGTCCTTTACAGCTAGAATAGAAGAAGTTAAGGACCTTGACTACTGGGAAAGACTACAATCCTTAAAATTATATAGTCTAGAAAGGAGAAGAGAACGCTACATGATAATTCAGGCATGGAAACAGATAGAAGGAATAACAGAAAATATCATGGAACTAAAAATATCAGAAAGAGCAAGCAGAGGTAGATTAATAGTGCCCAAAACAATACCAGGAAAAATAAGGAAAGCACACAGGACATTAATCCACTACGCTCCAGCATCGATAATGCAGCGTCTATTCAATGCGTTGCCAGCTCATCTGAGGAATATATCAGGAGTGAGCGTAGATGTGTTTAAGAATAAGCTCGACAAATATCTAAACTGCATCCCAGACCATCCAAGATTGGAAGATGCAAAATATACCGGAAGATGTACTAGCAACTCTCTGGTAGACATTAGAGGTGCCTCACACTGAGGGACCTGGGGCAACCCGAACGAAGTGTAAGGTCTGTAAGGTAAGGTAAGGTCTCTCTCTCTCTCTCTCTCTCTCTCTCTCTCTCTCAAGTACTAAAATATATAAAACTATTCAAATAACGAGATCCTGGTGATCACGCTGGGTTGGATTGTGATTCATGTTACACTATAAGAAGTACTATAAGTATAATTGTGGGAATTTCTCGTGTTGGGTTACAGTATGATAGATTTATGATATATTTATAATAGATCTTAGTAAGGGTACAGGTTACACGAAAATCCACCTACGGGATTTTTTTTGTTTATTTATTTTTTTGACAAAGTAGCTCAACTCAACTTCGTCACTTCTTCCTAGAAGTATCCAGACATGAGAGTGACAAGAATAAACCCTCCCCTTCTTTGATTCGTATTTATTGCGTCCTGGTGAAGACTTCCAACTGGCAAGAAGACTAGAAGGACCCGATTTCCTAACTAGAGCCGTTGCCTGGTGTGAGACATCCTGCGTCCCGAATGTCCAATTCTGTTCGAAAAAACTTTTTGTATTTCAGCTGAAATTGGAAGTGTCGGTAATATCCATCTGGTTACATCGGAGTTCGACAGCCGAGCAAGCGATCCGGAAGAGGAGGAGGAGGAGGAGGAGGAGGAGGAGGAGGAGGAAGGAGGAGGAACGAAAGCCTCTACTTGATAGTATTTCGTATTAAGCAGGAACTCACGAGGGAAATTCACCGCCGACTGCCTATGCTATTATCTCGGAGTTATTTTCATTTACTTCTCTTTTTAGAAGAGGGGGGGTGGGGGGCGTTTGGGGGGGGGGCCTTTGGGGGTTGGGGCGGAGGCGTGGGAGAGTAGCTACCACTTATGAGAGCTTCGCCGTTTCGGGACGCTGCTGTGAAGGTTCTCAATTTGCAAATGAGTAGAAGATAATTCCAGTATTTTCTGCTTGCAAAGACACCGCTATAAAAAATAAGTCAGCTCTCTCTCTCTCTCTCTCTCTCTCTCTCTCTCTCTCTCTCTCTCTTCTCTTCTCATTATATACAATTCCCAAAAGAAACGAGTGATGTCTTTAAAAAATAATCTATTACTCATTTATTTATCTTGAATTAAGTAGCACCCTAGTCCTATAAGCTTGATCACAGCTGGGCTCTTTCCTTACACAATATGGGAACTATGTAGGTACTGTATATATATATATATATATATATATATATATATATATATATATATATATATATATATATATATATATATATATATATATATAAGCGAATACCACGGGAAAATGATAGTCAGGAATTCCTGACTATCATTTTCCCGTGGTATTCGCTTATTTATGAAGTCACGTGCATCTACTGTGATTTTTTAAGCATATATATATATATATATATATATATATATATATATATATATATATATATATATATATAAATAAACCCTCGCGAGTTCTCAATCAGCCCAGATCCATACTAATCTCTCTCTTGACAACGTGGGTCACGAACCGTCCATAACCGAAGTAGAACCCTGAATTTTTCCTTCCGTAATATCTCTCTCGTCTCATTTCTTATTTTTTATGGCTCTATTCCGAATAATATATATATATATATATATATATATATATATATATATATATATATATGACCTTTCCTATAGGCACCAGAAATGTCTGTCTGTCTGCCCACGCAAACTAGCTTTGTCTGTGTGTGTCCGTCTGTACGATAGGCAGGAACGACGATTCCTGATCTCTCTCTCTCTCTCTCTCTCTCTCTCTCTCTCTCTCTCTCTCTCTCCGCGAGAGCTCTAGACCCCTATTTAGCTAATCAACTAATTCCGTGGAGATTTATAACACATCCATAGTAGGGACCCAATCTAGCAAAGTGATGGGTGAAGTAACTTCCCCTCCCCCTTCCCCCAAATGATATAATTCATGATACGAATACTGATATGATGATGAGAGTATAATGACGATGAGAAAACTAAGAAATGATGATGATGATGATTATACTGATATGAGAATATAAATATAATGATAAGGAAACTTCTTAGAAATGATGATGATGGTGATTATTATTATACTGATATGATGAGAATATAATGATGATGATGATTATGATTATATTGATACGATGAGGAAAATATGATGATGATAAAATACTAAGAAATGATGATGATGATGATTATACTGATATGATGAGAATATAATGATGATTATGACTATATTGATACGATGAGGAAAATATGATGACGATAAAATACTCTGAAATGATGATGATGAAAATTATTATAATGATATGGTGATGATGAGGATGAAAAGAAACTAAGAAATGATAATGATGAAATGATTATACTGATATGATGATGATGACAACGAGGAAACTAAGAAATCATGATGACGATCATAATGATATGACGATGAGAATATCATGATGATGATGAGGAGGAAATGATGATGATAAAACCACGATGACACGCGGATGATGACGTGACCACGATCGTACTGATGACAATGATGAGACCACAAGATTATAATGTCGATAACACGAATAATATGATGATGCGGACTAGAGGTATGGCATGGAAAAATGGAGCTATTATCTTGATCTAAATAACCTTTATTGATATACGTTAACGACGATGGTCTTAAGAACGAGGGTGATGTGAACAGTCCGGCGAAAAATGGCTTACTCCTGCATTTCAAAACACGCGAGGAAAAGCCTTCAAAAAAATAATAATAATTAAATAAATAGATAAAAATTTAAAAAAACCATTTCTTCATAAAAAAACTGAGCTTACATTTTAGCAAAAGTCTTCATTGAAAATAAAAGGAAAAAAAATAAACATTACAATTTGTTTTAATTAAAAAGTCATTTTTCTTCACACACTCAAAAACTTAGCTAACATTTTCTCCTGATTATATGGGAAAGCGTACATTAAAAAAAAAGAAAAAAACTAGCGCACGTTTTCTTCAAGAAAAAAAAAAAAAAAAAAAATATTGGGCCTATATTTTGTTCCCTCCAAAAATTACAAAATTTTTACCAAAATGAAGATACCCCATTCCCTGTCCAAGAAAAACTGCATATAAACCATATATTCCGAGATAAAACAATCTATATTTTCTTTCTCCCCCGCCTCATTTTAAGGTATTTTCCTCCTTACTAAATAACAAAAGCCTTAATTTTCGGTACGTCAGAAATAGAATATATTTTCTTTCCTTCCCAAGCAACAAGAGTCCCTTTAGTTTTTCTCAAAAGGAGACATAAGTATCCTTCTTCAAAAGAAACAACAGAACCTGGATTTACTTAAGAAAATAATTCAAAAAATACAAGAAAATAAAAAAAATATTTTCTTTACAATAAAATACAAATATATATATTTTCTTTCCCAAGCAACAAGAGTGTCTTTAGTTTTTATCAAAAATAGACGTTTCCTTCTTCCAAAGAAACAACAGAACCAGGATTTGATCAAGAAAATAATAAAAAAAATACAAGAAAATAAAAAAATATTTTCTTTACAAGAAAATAAAAAATATATATTTTCTTTCCTTCCCAAGCAACAACAGCGCCTTTAGTTTTTCTCAAAAGGAGACATAAGTTTCCTTCTTCCAAAGAAAGAACAGAACCTGTATTTACTTAAGAAAATATTAAAAAATAAAAGAAAATAAAAAATATTTTCTTTAAAAGAAAATAAATAAATATTTTCTTTCCTAAGTAACAACAGCGCCTTTAGTTTTTCTCAAAAAAGGACATAAGTTTCCTTCTTCCAAAGAAACAACAGAACCTGGATTTACTTAAGAAAATATTAAAAAATACTAGAAAATAAAAAAATATTTTCTTTACAAGAAAATAAACAAATATTTTCTTTCCTAAGCAACAACAGCACCTTTACTTTTTATCAAAAAGAGACATAAGTCTTCTTCTTCCAAAGAAACAACAGAACCTGGATTTGCTTAAGAAAATAATAAAAAAATACAAGAATATAAAAATATTTTCTTTACAAGAAAATAAAATAGTCTTTCCTTCCCAAGCAACAACAGCACCTTTAGTTTTTATCAAAAAGAGACAAAAAGCTTCTTCCAAAGAAACAATAGAACCTGGATTTGCTTATGAAAATAATTAAAAAATGCAAACAACAACAGTCCCTTCAGTTTTTTCTCAAAAAGAGACATAAGTTTCCTTCTTCCAAAGAAACAACAATCTGGATTTGCTCAAGAAAAAAAATAAAAAATAAAAATAAACCTGGATTTCCCTCCTAAGAAAACGCAGTCCGGTCCACAGCCTCATCAGAGACTAGTCCGAGAAAGCGACGGTCCCATAATGGCACTCGAGTTTTTTTCCAGCTTAGGAATTTCGGATATGAACAGGGCTTCTGGGACGCGCCGGACGGCCCACTGATGTTTAATCTCACTTTTGGGGGACTCCTCGTGCAAGGGAATTTATAATAACCGTAGACATGGACCATGGCTGGTCGTAATTGCGCTCGGGGTATCTAAACGTTAGGAGTTTAAAGTTCAGTAAGTGTAGTATGTATATGTATACGTGTATATATACACAAATAATGATGAAAATGGTCGAATCACTTGACGGTTATGCTATTATTATTTTTTTTTTCTCTATCACAGTCCTCCAATTCGACTGGGTGGTATTTATAGTGTGGGGTTCCGGGTTGCATCCTGCCTCCTTAGGAGTCCATCACTTTTCTTACTATGTGTGCCGTTTCTAGGATCACACTCTTCTGCATGAGTCCTGGAGCTACTTCAGCGTCTAGTTTTTCTAGATTCCTTTTCAGGGATCTTGGGATCGTGCCTAGTGCTCCTATGATTATGGGTACGATTTCCATTGGCATATCCCATATCCTTCTTATTTCTATTTTCAGATCTTGATACTTATCCATTTTTCCCCGCCTTTCTTCTCTTCTTCAACTCTGGTGTCCCATGGTATTGCGACATCAATGAGTGATACTTTCTTCTTGATTTTGTCAATCAACGTCACGTCTGGTCTATTTGCCCGTATCACCCTATCTGTTCTGATACCATAGTCCCAGAGGATCTTTGCCTGATCGTTTTCTATCACTCCCTCAGGTTAGTGCTCGTACCACTTATTACTGCAAGGTAGCTGATGTTCCTTGCACAGGCTCCAGTGGAGGGCTTTTGCCACTGAATCATGCCTCTTTTTGTACTGGTTCTGTGCAAGTGCCGGGCATTCGCTTGCTATGTGGTTTATGGTTTCATTTTTCGTATTGCACTTCCTACATATGGGAGAGATGTTATTTCCGTCTATCGTATTTAGAACATATCTGGTTCTTAGGGCCTGATCTTGTGCCACTGTTATCATTCCTACAGTTTCCTTCTTTAGCTCTCCCCTCTGTAGCCATCACCATGTGTCATCGCTGGCTAGTTCTTTAGTCTGTCTCATGTATTGTCCGTGCATTGATTTGTTGTGCCAGTCCTCTGTTCTGTTTGTCATTCTCCTGTCTCTATATTTCTGGGTCTTCGTCTACTTTTATTAGACCTTCTTCCGATGCACTCTTTAGCCACTCGTCTTCACTGGTTTTCAGATATTGCCCCAGTGCTCTGTTCTCGATGTTGACGCAGTCCTCTATACTTAATAAGTCCTCTCCCTCCTTCCTTTCGTGTTATGTATAGTCTGTCCGTATTTGCTCTTGGGTGTAGTGCTTTGTGTATTGTCATATGTTTCCTGGTTTTCTGATCTATGCTGCGGAGTTTTGCCTTCGTCCATTCCACTATTCCTGCGCTGTATCTGATTACTGGCACTACCCATGTGTTTATGGCTTTTATCATATTTCCGGCGTTGAGTTTTGACTTGAGTATCGCCTTGAGTCTCTGCATATATTCTTTCCTGATCGTGTCCTTCATCTCTTGGTGTTTTATATCCCCTCCTTCCATTATTCCCAGTTATTTGTATCCAGTCTCATCTATGTGTTTGATGTTGCTCCCATCTGGTAGCTTTATCCCTTAAGTTCTCGTTACTTTGCCTTTTTGTATGTTGACTAAGGCGCATTTTTCTATTCCAAACTCCATCCTGATGTCCCCAGATACAATCCTTACAGTCTGGATTAGGGTATCTATTTCCTTGATGCTCTTACCATACAGCTTGATGTCGTCCATGAACATCAGATGGTTGATTCCGTTGTCTCTTTTCTTGAGTTGGTATCCGGCATCCATCTTCTGTAGTACTTTTGTCATGGGAATCATGGCTACTACGAAGAGTAGTGGGGACAGTGAGTCGCCCTGGAAGATCCCTCTCCTGATATTAACCTCTGCTATTCTTATTCCAGAGCTTGTAAGTATTGTATTCCAGTTGCGCATTGTATTTTTGAGGAAGCTGATGGTGTTTTCCTCTGCCCCATAGGCATTCTATTAGCCATGTGTGTGGTATCATGTCGAAGGCTTTCTTATAGTCTATCCATCCCATGCTTAGGTTGGTTTTCCTTCTCCTACTGTTCTTCATTACCATTTTGTCTATCAGGAGCTGGTCTTTTGTGCCCCTACACTTCCTTCTGCAGCCTTTCTGTTGGTGGGGGATGGTGCTTGTCTCCTCTAGGTAATTGTAGAGCCTTTCACTGATGATACCAATTAGTAACTTCCACATTATTGGTAGGCAGGTGATAGGCCTGTAGTTACTGGCTATATTTCCCTTACTCTCCCTTACTCTTGTCTTTTTGTACTAAGGATGTTCTTCTTCTTCTTCTTCTTCTTCTTCTTCTTCTTCTTCTTCTTCTTCTTCTTCTTCTTATTGTTTTTGTTTTTCTAAGGGATCCACAATAATAAGAATGTTAAAAGTTCGTGTATAATTAATAACCACTTTTAACATTCTTATTATTGTGGACCCCTTAGAACATTGTATAAACTCTCGTGAGAGAGAGGTTTTCCCAATTATTATTATTATTATTATTATTATTATTATTATTATTATTATTATTATTATTATTATTATTATTATTTACAATGCAACAAACATCCAGCTGGAAAAGACGACGCGCAGAACCCCTGCACAGAATGACCAATTGTGGAAAAAGGTAGAAAACAAGAGAAAATAAATAGACGAAGAAACTAAGAAACTAATATTTAGGAGTTTGTGAAATATTAAGCTAATTTGTTTCCTGACTTATGAACTTACTTTGAAACTTAGGAAAATAAATTCAAATAAAGTTGCAGCAATCAACCTTCCTGCTCGTACGTAAGCTGACGAAGAAATAGGCCATAAATCGTAAAAATGACCATGAAGTATAGCATAGAATTCTATTCTTTATAAGAAACGCCGGGCTTATTAGTGTTTCTACACGCCCACAGATTCTTATTAAACGGATTAGAAAGCCTGTTTGTTAAAACAGAGATAAACATGAAGAAGGATTGGGATGCACAGATCACTGGCTAATCATCTCTGGGGACTCGAACTAAGTTGGAAGTTGAGTTGACGAGGATCTTCCACGAGACTGGCCGCATTGCTAAAGATACTTCCGCAACCAACTTCCCTCTCAGGAACTGAAGTGTGGATGCAGAATGTAGCGGAAAGAAAGGTGGATGCTGTATATGTGAATTGGTGATGACGTTTTCGTGGTATGAGCAGAATTTAAAAGAGGAAAAATGTGGAAAAGTGGTGAAAGGGTTGAAAGAGGTTGGTGTAGGTAAATAAATGGATGGGGAGATCGTGTTCTGGGATGATTCGGTCATGTACAAGTAGTCCGGAAGTATTGGGACGGAGGATGAGAGGAGGTCCTAAAAGGGGAGGAGATATATATATATATATATATATATATATATATATATATATATATCTATATATATATATATATAATATATATATATATTATATATATAGTTATGATTTATTATTTGTTTGTGATTTGTGTGCGAGCGTACGTAGAAATGTGTAAACATCTAAACTGCATTCCACAAACTAGTTACCAAGCTACGTCACAAGATGTTGCAGAAACAACAACCAAACTTAACAGAGCAGTTTGTTTATCATCCATATAAACGAGACACGTATGTGATTTGCAAACTTCTCAGCACAAAGCACCAGATTTACATAATCTTTTGTACAGGGCTCCAGTGTTTGACGAAATAATTACATTCACTAGATATCACACATAAATAAACACACACAAACAAAACAGAAACTTAGCAACAGCTGTGAATTTCTCAGGGTATGGGTTTCATAAGGGAAATAAAACGTTGTAATAAACTATTAACAGGTATAAATAAATATATAAATGCAACTGTACTAACGCCAATGACTAATAGATTCCAGAATGACAGATGGCACATATAAGAAAAAAGATGTTACTAAGAATAGAAGAGGTTTAACTCTAATAAAAGAGAGAGAGAGAGAGAGAGAGAGAGAGAGAGAGAGAGAGAGAGAATCTATAACGACAAAACCATGAGAATCAAATGACAAGAAAACTGGTAAACAAATATGTAGAAGAATTCATTACACGTGTGTCAACTTATGACCTGACGAAGAAGAAATGACCTCGTGGTACAGTCACGTAAACATTACTGTACCATACATGACCTAAATACTGTTCGTTAAAACTTGACACGGCATTTTTTCAATCATTCAAGACGTTCGTTACGTGCAGCACGATATATATATACATTCAAACGAGATGCAATTACCGGAGTAAAGTGTTGCACGAAAGGTTACGATCGAGATATCTCGGCGACAAGACGAGAAACGGGCGGTATTCTCCCTCCTTTATCACATGAAGGGTAATACGAGATCCGACCTTGAAATAACCCTTTTCCTTCTTGAGAAAAAGAGTTGAATAAAAGACACAGCGTAATTACTGACATCGCAGCAGATAGGGGAGGGAATGAGAAGATATCGCTTGACACGTCACCTTGTCATTCTTTCCTTAGCGTCCTCGCCATGTTTACGGTGTAGACCAAATGAAATGCAAATTAATAATAATAATAATAATAATAATAATAATAATAATAATAATAATGGAATGAGTCTTGAAAAAGTTGAAATGAGGAAACAAATCCACATTTATGTACATATATTTAAAGGTAAATCTGTACAGAAAGCTTTCTGTATAGATTTATATTTGAATATAGATGTACATATACGTAACTGTGGATATGTTTCTCCAATAATAATAATATAAACGACACGTCTTCAGAAGACTTGTACTGCTGATTTAACATTCAGTAACAACACAGAATCTGGAAATTGTGGAAGGGTCCCTTCTTACTCGGTCTTGAGGCTCGAACTATAAAAATACCTCGCATGTAGCAGGACCTTCTTTCTTTTTTTCTCTCTCTCTTTTTTTTTGGCGTACCAGCAATAACCACCTTTTTACGTCTTTTCATATCTGTCAGGATGCGAGCTGGCACGATCTTGCAGCAAATAACAACGAGTTGTTTGTGCTGCGTTCTTTAGCGTTTGTTTTTGGAGAGTGTGGGAATGGAATTTGGAATTTTAGCCACAGGCCAAGAGCAGGGAGATGTGAGGTCATTCAGCGCAGATAGGGAAATTGAGAGTAGAATGGTTTTAAAGGCATAACAGCAGGAAAACCTCAAAGAAGTTGCACTTTGAAAAAACAGTTAGGAGAAGGTGAAAGAAAGAGAATATGAACGGAGTTACAGTAAAATGAACGAACGGGGTTGCAGCTTGGGGGAAGAAGAACCCTGCCAAAAGAACCTTTTAAGTACTGCTTATAGTGAACTGCAGGAGGTGCACTGACTGCAGAAACCGCCACCATATTCGCTCAACTTATCATCTCGCCGAAACCTGAAAATGTATTGCAACTGCTGGTATCAATTCGGGTTTCTGAAATTCATTATTTGCATCCAGCTGCGAGCCCAAGGATTTTGCTCTCTCTCTCTCTCTCTCTCTCTCTCTCTCTCTCTCTCTCTCTCTCTCTCGTCCTAGCTCCTGGATTTAGTAATGGTCTCTTCCATTCTTTTCAAAAGGCTTTAGGGATAAAAGCCTCCTTATGACTTCGCAATACTTACGACGGCAATGCTCAGAATATACGAGATTTTGCTTTGCTTGAAAAGGAAAATTTAACGTTTCCCTCTTTTTCCCCTCAAGAATTAAATGAAGTTTTCTAAAAGGTGTTTCTAGACACTTCTCAACGGCTTGAAACTTCATTTCTATGGAAACGGAAATCTATCGTACCGAAATTCAAAAGTATCTTGTCATGATTTAAGATCGAATTTGCGCCATTTTGGCGATCTTTTCGTTTTAGCTGGAATGCGAAAATTAGTCCGAATGCCAAGCGCTGGGGCCTATGAGGTTACTCAGCGCTGAAATGGAAAGTGAGAGGAAAGGGTAGTAACTTGAGATTGTATGGAATATGAATGGAGGTACAGTAAAAGGAATGAGAGAGGTTGTAGCTTTCACTTCTAAGGATTACTGAAAAGTAAACTTGGTGTTCACTTCTAAGGATCATTGAAAAGTAAACTTGATGTTCACTTCTAAGGATTACTGAAAAGCAAACTTCTTGTTCACTTCTAAGGATTACTGAAAAGCAAACTTCTTGTTCACTTCTAAGGATTACTGAAAAGTAAACTTCTTGTTCACTTCTAAGGATTACTGAAAAGTAAACTTGTTGTTCACTTCTAGGATTTACTGAAAAGTAAACTTGGGTCTCACTTCTAAGGATTACTGAAAAGCAAACTTCTGTTCACTTCTAAGATTACTGAAAAAGCAAAACTCTTGTTCACTTCTAAGGATACTGAAAAGTAAACTTGTTATTCACTTATAAGGATACTGAAAAGCAAACTTTTGTTCATTCTAAGGATACTGAAAAGCAAACTCTTGTTCACTTCTAAGGATACTGAAAGCCAACTTCTTGTTCATTCTAGGATTACTGAAAAGTAAACTTGTTGTTCACTTCTAAGGATTACTGAAAAGCAAACTTCTTGTTCACTTCTAAGGATTACTGAAAAGTAAACTTGTTGTTCACTTCTAAGGATTACTGAAAAGCAAACTTCTTGTTCACTTCTAAGGATTACTGAAAAGTTAAACTTGGTGGTTCAACTTCTAAAGGATTACTGAAAAGTAAAACCTTGTTGTTCACTTCTAAGGAATTACTGAAAAGCAAACTTCTTGTTTCACTTCTAAGGATTACTGAAAAGCCAAACTTCTTGTTCACTTTCTAATTACTGAAAAGCAAACTTCTTGTTCACTTCTAAGGATTACTGAAAAGCAGACTTCTTGTTCACTTCTAAGGATTACTGAAAAGTAAACTTCTTGTTCACTTCTAAGGATTATTGAAAAGCAAACTTCTTGTTCACTTCTAAGGATTACTGAAAAGTAAACTTGTTGTTCACTTCTAAGGATTATTGAAAAGCAAACTTGGTGTTCACTTCTACGGATTACTGAAAAGTAAATTCCAATTTTAGACGCCATATTTGAAACCTTGCTTACTAAAACCTAGAAACTCAAAGCCTCATTTGGCAACGTTTCCTTTCTAGAAAAATAACGTTTCGCTTACACTGGCATGAAAGAGGGCATGAGCGTTTATGACGCATAATAAAAACTTCCTAATATGACAAAAACATTGTTGGGTTCCTACTATTTTCTAGCTTGTGGTTTTCATTAATCCTCATACGATGGAGATGCTCTTCTTATTTTTCTCCAAAAATAGGCATGTTGTTATATATGACAAAAAAATAGTTAAAATTACAAGACCTAAAAAAAATGTAAAATTAAACTCCTTTTCTAGCTAATGATTTTCATTAATCCACATAAGATTGAGATTTTCTTTCTCCAAAAATAGGCATGTTGTTATATATGACAAAAGAATAAAAGGTAAAGTTACAAGAGGCTAAAAAAAATCTAAAATTACATTTTTTTTATTCTGTATAGAGGTTTCTAACCATCACTTACAAGTCAACCTGCGTTATCAAGAGAGCTCGAGCCGCACACCTTCTCCTTTAAACTCAATGTACACCTCATTATTTCTTTATTCACAGAGATGTCTTTGTGTTGTCCAAGTTATTTTCTTCTTTACCAACCCACAATGTCACACCACCGTTCTAGCTTTCCGCCCCCCCCAACAAGATGTCATGCTCTATAAGTACCTGGAAAATCAACAAATGTATGGAGAAGTCCATTTCTTTATTGATATATTTCTTATGCATTTATCAATTGCTATTTAGTTTTGTCATCACCATCGCCCCCTCGTTAATATTCGTTTACAATCTTCATTTTTTTTATTCAGTTTCCTAATTCAACTTCTACAGCATCACAGGAAACTCATTCAAAAGGTAATCTTGAGTACGCTTCGTATTCACTTTACATACATTTCACAAACAATACGTTTCATGTCTATCTTGTGACGATATCACACGAGCTCGTATTCTGTGACGCCGTTCAGCATCGTCCTCCAATAATTTACACCACGAAAACTAAGCAAAAACGAATAGCAAAAAAAAAAAAAAAATGCTACCAGGTGCCAAGTTGCAAGAACATATGTTTCTGCGCAGTCATCTTTACTTCTCTTTATTCCTGTTATATTCCTAGTGACGTTCGGTTAAGTGTCCTTACCCCCCTCGATATCGATATTGCTTTGCATACAGGACGATGAGGGGCTGAAGGAGAATTTATCGTAATACGCAAGTGTGTAACTTGAGTTTTTTTTTTTTTATAGCCTACGAGGCTGATACCTCTTCAAGTGAAAGAGAGGAGATATAAGACTCAAGTCTTTCTTTCTAAGCCGGGGAGTAAAAATATAGGACATGGTTCTCCTTTCTCCCTACGCCACGGAGAAAGTTTAGGTCTAGGACATCATTTCTTCCTCTCCGTAAGCCAGTTAAAAAAATAAGACTTACTACTTCCTCACTAAGCCACACAAAGAAAATAAGAGATCGATCTTTATTCCGAGTCCAAGGAGAAAAATGGCCATCATTCCTTCTTCCTTGTGGCAGACTGGTTACCAAATAAACAAGTAATAAATTTTCGGCGCAGTCGAGTTGTCTGCACACCGTGTAAGAAACTCTCAGCCACCACGGCCCGTTAATCTTTCAACCACGGCCCGGTGGTAGTCTGTGTTATAGGTGCCAGACACACGACCAAGGCTGACTTTAACCAGGGCCCGGTGGTAGTCTCATGTCATAGGTGCCAGACGCACGATCAAGGCTGACTTCAGCCTTAAATAAAATACAAACTACTGAAGATAGAGGGTTGCAATTTGGCATGTTTGATGATTGGAGGGTGGACGATCAACATAGCAATTTGCAGCCCTCTAGCCTCAGTAGTTTTTAAGATCTGAGGACGGAAGGGAAAAGTGCGGACGGACGGAGCAATAGCCATCTCAATTCCTTTTCTTTGACAATATAAAAAACGCGTGGAAATATTTCACATTTTTCCTTTATTTGAAAATCTGAGCTTTTCAAAGAGATGAATTAAAATGACAAGTCAGCGCGAATGACGCTGTTTTCGCATCATGAAGATTTTCCAAAAAAACATACAAATGCAGTGACCAGCATTCCTGAAGCGTTCAATTCTTACTTACGAGTTTCTGGACACGCTCCCTCTATAGACACTGCTGTCAGCAGAAACAGTCACCTTAGGACAACGACGTCTCGTTCAAACATTTCCCAAGCTTTTCTTTTTTTATTTTTCTACTTCATCTACAAATGACTTTATCCACTACATAGTGTATTTTTAACAGTAAGATCTGAATTTTATGTCAACCTAATTGAATTTCTTTAATTTTTGTTGATCAAATTGAATTTCTTTAATTTTATATCAATTGAATTTCTTTAATTTTATGTCAACCTAATTGAATTTCTTTAATTTTATGTCAACTTAATTGAATTTCCTTAACTTTATATCAATTGAATTTCCTTAATTTTATGTCAACCCCATGGAATTTCTTTAATTTTATGTCAACCTTATTGAATTTCTTCAATTTTATGTCAACCTAATTGAATTTCTTTAATTTTATGTCAACCTTATTGAATTTCTCCAATTTTATGTCAACCTAATAATTTCTTTAATTTTATGTCAACCTTATTGAATTTCCTTAATTTTATATCAATTGAATTTCCTTAATTTTATGTCAACCTCATGGAATTTCTTTAATTTTGTCAACCTTATTGAATTTCTTTAATTTTATGTCAACCTTATTGAATTTCTTCAATTTTATGTCAACTTAATTGAATTTCTTTAATTTTATGTCAACTTAATTGAATTTCCTTAATTTTATGTCAACTTAATTAAATTTCCTTAGTTTTATATCAATTGAATTTCCTTTTCCTTAATTTTATGTCAACTTAATTAAATTTCCATAATTTTATGTCAACCTCATGGAATTTCTTTAATTTTATGTCAACCTTATTGAATTTCTTCAATTTTATGTGAACCTAATTGAATTTCTTTACTTTTATGTCAACCTAATCATTTCTTTACTTTTATCAACCTGACTGAATGTCTTGAATTTTATGTCAACCTAATTGAATTTTTTATCAAAAACACTCCACTGCTTCTGTTATTCGTATTTTTTCACATTCCTATTGACAAGACTGATTTATGATGTATACTAGACGTATTTTAAATCAACAAATACTGGGCGCATTTTAATTTATACAAATACTAATTACCTACCCTACCTTAAATACCGAGTGACCTTGTTTAACCTAGCATAATTAAGCCTCACGAAGACTAAAGACTTTTAAAGTTTGATTATTTCATAATATCATATCTCTAGTTTTTAATCGAAATACTTTTAAAGTGCTTATTACACAATGTCATATCTCTAGTTTTTAATCAGATTACTTAGCCTGATTATTTCACAATATCATATCTCTAGTTTTTACAAACACAGTTTCCAATGAGGGGACGCTGTTTCCAAGAACTCCTCTTACACGGGCATCCACAAAGGACTTCGGATACATTTGCATATTGTGAACTCTTCGACAAACTTCCGGAAAAGTATAATTTTTTGGCACGGAGACTTTTTCCATCGCTGGAACTGCAGAGAAAACAAGAATTTGCGATCTGAGACTTCAGAAAAAAAAATCTTACGTGATAAACCTCTTATAGGAAGCCGATTTCAATGAGGATTTTTTCGTCGTCACAGGCATGCAAGAAGACTCTCTCTCTCTCTCTCTCTCTCTCTCTCTCTCTCTCTCTCTCTCTCTCTCAGCGACTGTTACCTTCTGAGAGTAAGAATTCTGACGCTGCAAAACCCATTTCAGAAAAAAAAAAAAAAAAAACAATCTAATCTTGGAATCACACTGAGGAAACTTGGTCCCTTGCGTATAATGTCTCTTAATAAGAGGAGAAAACTTCGCACTTTAGCTGAAGTGTTCTCTCCTATAACAGTAGGCAGTCGGAAACCCACCTCCCGCCACCGCTCCCCCAAAAAAAAAAAAAAGTCCTAAAAAAAAAATAATAAATAAACAAAAAAAAAAAACCCGCCCCCTAAAAAAAATCTTGTTCTAGGAAAAAAAAAAACTCTAGTTATTGAAATTCGGAAAACGATAAGAAAGCGCTGTACAAAAACAAATAAATAAATAAATAAATAAATAAATAAATAAATAAATAAAAAATGAATAAATAAAAAACTTGGAGATCAGGTCTTTTTCGTTCAAGAGAAAATTTCTAGGTTTCTGCATCGCTGTTACCAAGCGGTCATAATAAAATTGTTTTTTTATTTATACGCCAGTACTGAAAGATATTCTCAAGAAGAGTAAAATGTGGCGGATATATCTCCCAGGTGATCTCGAAAAGATTAATTTCAGGAAGATCGTCTCACGAGATGACCATAACTGGCCGAATGATTCCCAAATGTCAATCATCTCGAGATCACTAAAAGAATTCCAATTATCTCGAGATCACTAAAAGAATTTCAATTATCTCGAGATCACTAAAAGTGTCAATTATCTCGAGATTACTAAACGAATTTATCTGCCAAATATTATATTTATATATATTCTCGTGTTCTCGACATAAGCTAATAACACACGCACGCATTCGCACGCGCGCGCGCGTGCACGCTAACACACATATAGATTTTTGGCTGTTCAACAGATTCTCTGCCAGCGCAAACAACAATCACGAAACCTCGGCATCTTAAAAGCAAAGGATTTTTGTTTGCAATTCTTCAACGGTCTCCTCCCATAACTTTGTGACGCGTTTGCAAGACTACCAATCTTCGATTTCTTTCGACGAAGAATGTTTTATTTCCTTTATTCTTTTTTTTTTTCCACCGAGACTTTTCCCATTAATGCGACAACAAAGTAAAGGAGGAACTTGCGACTCGAGACTTTGAAAAAATTACAAACTTAAGTCACAAACTTCTTATTGAAACCGGACCCTAAATAGGCTATGCCACGACGTCGTCACAGGCAAGCCTCTGCTTGACAATCTCTCTCTCTCTCTCTCTCTCTCTCTCTCTCTCTCTCTCTCTCTCTCTCTCTCTCAGAAAAAAAAACTAGGATCTTGTTCGGAAAACAAATTTGGGGAACTTGTTCCCTTACGCACGCTGTATCTTGATGCTAACGGCGGAAGTCTTGATCTTTTAAGACTTTGGGCTTGCTCACAGTGTGATTCCAGCTGTAGTATCTCTCTCTCTCTCTCTCTCTCTCTCTCTCTCTCTCTCTCTCTCTATATCTATATATATATATATAGATATATATATATATATGATATATATACACATATATAATAGTAGGATATATATATGTATACCTACATACATACATATTATTAATATAACTATATATATATATATATATAATATATATTATAATATATAATATTATACATACCTAGATAATACATATACACATACACATTAACCTATTTTCCCAACCTAATACTACGGACAGCATTAAATTTAACCTAACCCTTCAAAATGCAGCTCCAGCTATCGGCCCTTCCGACGGGTTTCCTTTCACAGTTTCCTCAGCCGGAGTCTTACTCAACTTTGGAGCCGCCCTGAATAAAATGCCTTAAAAAGGGATTCCCTGCAATGTCTCGTCTTTTGCAACATTAATATTTCCGCCACTCGCCTTTGTGCTCGCTCTTGCTGCTGGTGCCTTTCATTCCTCTCTAATCTATGAATCTATAAATTTTCTTACGCGTTGGATTTATGGCTTCGTGATTACACCGTATACAGATTTACAGACCAGAAAAAAAAACTTCAAAGGACCAAAATTATAAGAAAAAATAAAAAGAAGTTCAAGAGACCAACAATAATAATTATTAATAACAACAAAACGAAGTTCAAGAGACCAAAATTATTAAAAATAAAAAGAAGTTCAAGAGACCAATAATAATAATAATAATAATAATAATAATAATAATAATAATAATAATAATAATAATAATAATAAACAAAGTTCAAGAGACCAAAATTATAAAAAAAAACGAAGTTCAAGATCTCGTGAAGCCTTGACGTCATCGTGGCTAAATATCCTATATAAGCATTTGCAATTAATGACGTCATTCGTCAACAAAAAGACGGTTAAGACGCCAATAAGTACAAGGATACGAACATTGCTTGTGTTGGGACCAGCGGTCTTATCCTTCTCCCCATTTCTAAGAATGAGTTAACCTCCGCGTACTATATACAAGAATAAACTTTTTTTTTATATTGTCTTAATATCCATGAACAAACGCGGCTTTTGCGTAGCTTACACGACAACGGGCTTCGTTTTTCATCAACTCAAAGCTTACCAGCAATGGAGTCTTGTCATGGCATCTGCATGATTAGCATTCGTAGTCGACGTGCGTCATCATTACCGGCTTAAAGTTTACTCTTTTATAATCCTCCCGCTGCAATGTAATCTACGAATACAAATACCGAGAGGGGGAAAAAAAACTTCCATTTCATTAAGTCTAAACATCCGAACCGCTTTGTAGGAAATGAATAATCTGCTAGGTACGATAACTTCCCGATGCGTTGTACGATAATGTCATATTTCTTTTACTAACATTAAAACTGTTTGAATGCCATCGCTAGTGTATGCTATTTCTTGTAACTAATTATACTAAATATGACAGTAAGGGAAAGAATAAAAGAATTCCCGCACATATAATTAAGCGATTATTTAATATATGTATATAATATAATTATAATATAAATTTTTTAAATATATATATATATATATATATATATATATATTATATATATATATATCAGGTTTTCTTTCTTATAACCTGTACATTCTCTGAGTTATATATATATATATATATATATATATATATATATATATATACTATATATATATATATATATATATATATATATATATAACTCAGAGAATGTACAGGTTATAAGAAAGAAAACCTGATTTTTCTGACTCATAAAAAAAACATTTTCAACATCTACATACTGGCACTAAAGCCCCCAATTTTTAGTTTATTAAAGAACTACGCAGAATACATACACACGTTGCATTTTGTTATTTTCTCACGACAGTATCGGCGATACCAATTCGCTCAAATATGAATCGTTGAAAGTATCGCCCAGTATCGTCCTATATACATTACTAGGTACTGGTGGAAAATTTATATTTTCAGTTAGACCCATCATCTTCC
>NC_087221.1:52236825-52239325 GCF_015104395.2 Macrobrachium nipponense
CAGCATATGGCATATTTTGCGTATTTTGTACTAGCTTTTCATAATGTTTTCTCTAATGTCCTCAGAATTTTCTGTCCGTTGAACAAAACTGAATTAAGAGCAACTTGCCTCGCGTTATTGTTTATCCCTAGACCCGTAGGGGGTGGGGGGGGGGGGGCCGGGGGGGGGGGGCCGGAATTGGGGGCGGGATAAAAATATTTTTCGAATAATATATGTTTACGGTACAATCTCGGATAGGCCTAATAATCCTAATGCTACAACGGCAGTATTCAGCGTAAATTCGTAGTGGCGGGTGGTTGGTTTAGATTACACCCCAACTGGATCGTGCCTAAAGGCAACGCAACCCGGGAAGAGTAGTGAGGAGAGGATGGAAATAAAACGCCAACAGTGGAAATATGTGAAAAAAAAAATAAAACGTGATTATTTCACAGTTTACCAGTTTACTTAAAATTGGGGGATAAAAATATTTTCGAACGATATATGTTTACGGTACAATCTCGGATAGGCCTAATTCTAAGGCTACAACGGCAGTATTCAGCGTAAATTCGTAGTGGCGTGGTTGGTTTAGATTACACCCCCACTGGATCGTGCCTAAAGGCAACCCGGGAAGAGTAGTAAGGAGAGGATGGAAATAAAACGCCAACAGTGGAAATATGTAAAAAAAAAATAAAACGTGATTATTTCACAGTTTACCAGTTTACTTAAAATAAACTTAACCTGGTTGGTTGTTTTACAAAAAGCCAGGTTTATGTCAGTATGAATCCATGCCAAAAGTGGGGTATGGTGCGAATATTATATGGGAATATAAGGCCTGATGTGACCTGTAGACCTATTCCAGCCTTTGGATACAAGCCTTATTTACCTTGGCTAGAAATGTGATGTTTAGACCTAGTTTTTTCACAACGTAGCTTCAAGCTGAAGAGGGTAGATTATGACTAGGTCTAGTCTTTTAGGTTTATGCCAAATGTACATTACATATACTTTTTAAATGATTGTCCACACACTTAATTTTACGGATGAAAGGATTGAAACATTGCTAAAAAAACAAACCAAAAAATATAAGAATAAATAATGCTTCGTACCTGAAATCACGAAGCTGAGCTCGCGATTCATAACATGTTAGATCTTTTGATACTTCGCTTACTAAACAAACTTCTACTAAAATCGGTTAAAAAAGACACGAAACTATGAAGAGATTTTCGTCGGTGGACATGGACTGGTCTTAATTTACTTCGTAATAACTCCTAGTTTGTTACATAGCCAACGAACTAAAGTTTTAAAAATGTGAAAAGTTGCTTAGGCTTAAGAAAATTTTCCTCCAACACGACGCTGCGATGAGCTATGACCTTGTCAAAGCTTGTCCATAGTAATAACGACGAAATGTTTTCTTGTGGGCCAAGGTTTTGAGTCTCCATTACCACACTAACACACCTCCTGAAAATATTACGCAGGCCTACCTCCCTGTCATGTAGTTTATCCAAATCTAAAACCTTCAAATGATTTTCTCTACACGGATCTAACGACGAATTCTTCACGAATAAATTTGGACAAACAAATTGATAACCTTCACAGGGAGCAACCACGATAAATGAGGGACGTTGATGAATATAAACCAGCGGAGAGCTAAACAGATGGTTAGTAGCAGTTGCCGTTAAGTTCGCTAAGTGGTTGTAGTCGGTGGTGCGCGTAATGGTTCTTTTTAACGGTTTCTCAAGTTCGTGAAGGATGCTTGATATTGCATTAATTAAAACAAACAACGCATTTTTTAATACAAACTTCCGTCATTACTGGTACAAAGTTCACAGCAGCGTAGTGATATACGACTGGACGATTTATTCTTCAACAATACTTTGTATTTTTTTTAGCTCTCTTTCGGAGCTTCGAAACACTAAACTGTTTTTTTTTTCCATCTGTCCATCCGGCTGTGGTGTTTGCGCATGGTAACACTGCGTCCCGGGCTTTAAATAATATCCTATTTCGAATATTAACGGTGTAATTCGCATACAGTAAATTATTAAAACACTTTTCAGTTGCAAATGTTCACCCAGATATCCTTTTATTTACCTAAAACTTACACATAGCGTAACTATTTAAAGCCCTGGACGCAGTGTTACCATGCAAAAACACCACAGGCGGATGGACAGATGGGAAAAAACCGAGTATAGACAAACGAGGAACGGTCTAAATCTGTAAGATAAAATTACAACCCTTATCAAAATAATAGTAATTACTACCGATGTTTTTTCTTATTTTCATGATCAATGTTCTTAATACGACTTCACCACCACATAAGTTCAATCAAGGTAAACCGTTGAGAATAACTTCACGTGGACATGAGAGGGCTCTCAGCCACCTGAAAGAACAAGAACCCATAAAAACACAAGGTCAGACCCATTTAACAAACACCAATAGCTCCCTTCCAAAGTTGGTGTGAATCAATAAACAATTTTAGTAGGGACTTGTGACAACCAGTAGAAAATCTCAAGAGCTTGTAGGTATA
>NC_087221.1:52241825-52350806 GCF_015104395.2 Macrobrachium nipponense
GCCAGAGTTGATGAAATAACAGACTCAAACTCAGTCTAAACATTGACCATAATGGGTATTAAAGGCTCGTGAGAAGTATGTAGCTCATAGAGAAAGAGAGAGAGAGAGAGAGAGAGAGAGAGAGAGAGAGAGAGAGAGAGAGAGGTGGTGGTGGTGGTTGTGGCGCTCCTCTCCATTCGAGGAGACCGAACATTCAACATTAAGTTACAATAACGAGTCGAGATGCGACCGGAGTTATCCATTTCTAAAAACCATTTTGCCTTAATGGAACTGGTGTTTCCCACCTGCTACTCCCTTATGAATGGCCCGCGGGTCTTAGCTCTAATTGCCAGTAATTCAGACGATGGTCGACACGGCTACCATGGCTTTTATGTGTAAGAGGAAGAGGCAGCAGTTTGGAGTTTGGAGTACACGGTGCCGGGAAGCTTTTAATTGCCACGATTTCCTTCCTCAAGGAGCAGTTTGCGACTTGGCTATTCCCACAGCTTCCCAATGAACGCATCTGTTGTTCCTGGGAAAACCTTTCGCTGCCAGGATTCAATTTTTCGTTTATTTATTTAATTATTTTCGTGTTTTTAGTCGATCTTGGGATGTCGACTACGAAAGTGGTCTATTGTTTTTTTTTATTTTTTGTTCTTCTGAGAAGTTTGACTGTCATTGCGGTATTCCAAAGCTTCCGTCTCTCTCTCTCTCTCTCTCTCTCTCTCTCTCTCTCATACTTTTTCTTATCTGGTTTTACCCTTTCCTTTGCCCTGTCACTACAACTCTCATTGTAAGTCCTTACGACTTTGAATCGCTACGCACCACAGACCTACCGTAAATAAAACTACTGGAAACGAAGTACCCTGACACCTGAGACGAAGACTTATGCAACAACTTATTAGAATTCCCGGAACTCCCTTCTCATTGAGAACGCTGCCTGAATGTTTAATACGCAACTTACTCGGACAACGGTTTGGAGGTTCTGAATGGGAGAAATTTAATTTTATTACGAATGCAAATCAAGCAATTTAACATTGCCAAAAGTAAAATGTTTCGAGAGCAATTTCTAAAAAAAAATTAAAAAAGAAACTGACATCAGCGTCCTCGCGTGGGCTTTCGAGAACTGGAAATGAGATTAACAGACGCATAAAATTCTTTCCTAGATAATTTAGGACTTATTTGAGAAAAGATAAAACTGAAGTTATCTGTTTAATATTTTTTCAAAGCTGCACAACACGTTAAAAAAAAACTATTAGATAAACAAAACAAAACATGATTTACGAAATGAAAAATGACAGAATTGAATCTCATCGCTGATGCAAATTTGTCTTTGAAAGTTCGACACCAAAAATGATGGTCTTGAAATTTTAGACAAAACAAATATCACAAATATACGTAACAAAATTCCTATGAAAATATACTTTAATCTAACGATACTATTCCCATTTGTTATTTTACAAAATGAACAAACATCTATAAAAAGCAAGGAGTGAAGACCATTAGCTTGCAAGAGCAAATTTCCATTAAACGTAGAGCATACACGAATGAGAAAGTAGGAAAGAATATTGAAATAATGTATCCTAGAAAGCTATCTTTTTCGCCTACAGTTGCCGCAACAGTATTCCGAAGAATATTAATCAATCAGTTTATGTACTTGTATATTAATCATACATTCTGAATTTCTATTTTCATTACCGAACTCGTGTTTCTCGGTCAATGCTCTTAATCAAAATCAAACGACGAAAATAACATTTTAATTTTAAATCCGACGTGCTGAAACTCAAACCACAGAAGCTACACAAACAGTGAGGGAAAACTTTCAAGAAATTCACAACAACAAAGTCACAAACAAGTGACGGTTGCCTACCGCTCTCGCCATGAAATGAATCCTGGACAAACGTCAATTACGTCTCCCAGATCAAAAGGAGAGTAACAGAAGAGGAAGAGTTGAGTTTGCGGTCCAATGGCACTTTGGCATTTCATATTTCGAATCCAAAGGCCACAGGAATGAGCGAGGTATACAATACAAAACCGTTGAACCAAAAACTAAAAGGACGATACCTGTTAACCCACGCAATAACATCGAGGCTAAGAGCCTTCCTTCACGCTACCACAGTCTTCGCAGCGGAAGCGGGAAGGAAATGAAACTATGATATAAAAGCGAGACGCGGAAATTGCATATGCACACTTTCGACCGTGTTTTTTTTCTTTTCTTCCCAATGGCTTTTGGCGAGACGTTATGAACACAGTTTAAACTTCAACTTCAGATACCTCAGTTTCGTTAATGGTTAAGGAATCTGAACGATATAAGCTGCTAAAAAAAAAAAAAAAAAAACTCGGTCGTAGGGGAAGAAGTGGGCGTTGCTGGTGTCACCAAGTTACGGCGATCTCGTCCTTAATTGACCCAGCAAAAACAGTAGAATATTTTGAAAGCAAATGGCATAAAGAGACGACTGACTGACAGACTAGTTTACATCATACTGGTGTTACAACGGCTAAGGTCAGGACGCCAAGAGCATTTGGTACTGATTGTCTGATAAGATCGGCAAAAAAAACATACATGGAAGACACAGACAATGCCGTTTTAATCGCCAAACCACTACAAGGTTTACAAAGTTTGCTTGACAAAATTCATCACATATATATCTAGAGATGGGAAATTCAAGATAAATCCAAGAGAAACATGGAGAACGGAATACGATGAACGTGGTGCAATGTTTTAAATGTTTTTAGAAACAGTACAGGTTCTCTCCAGTTGACGTTTTGTGAAAGACAATAAGGAAAATAAAACAATTTTTTCCTATTTGCTCTCTCGGTTTTGTTAGCACATCAAAAATTTTTACGGCGTTGATGTTGATGTGCCAGATACTCATCTCCATCAATCTATCAATTCCGTAATGGTTTGTCAAATCTCGTACACTGTCGGCTTCGGGGAGATAAACAAGATAGATAACTGCTTCTCGACATACGGCATAAAGTTTAAAAGCGATAGACCATAATATTTCCATAGCATAAAAAAAATGAATAGTAAAGAAGTAGTCAGTAATAAGAGAGAACAAAGGCAGCAGAACAGAGGCCAAGGCAAAAAGGTAGAAACAAGGCATACAAGGTCAGAACCTGACCAGCATAGAGGCCATTCCTAATCCTCGACTCCCTGCATAAAAAAAAAAAAAAAAAAAAAAGATACTCGTTGTTTGTAGTGATTTATGGGACCCACATAAATATGTTACGGGATATGTTCTGTGGTTTTCATGGAATATATTTTTGTGGTTTTTACGAAATATGTTTTGTGGTTTTTGTTCTGTGGTTTACGATTCTGGATTTATGGGGTGGCCTGTGAATGACCATTGTGCTGACGTAGTCATTAGAATTCTTTTCAAAATATTCTCTTTCTTTTGCGTGGGATGTTTTTTGTATATTTTCATTTTATCATCCATTCCTTCACGCCACCCCCCCGCCTCCCATCTCGTGCTTCTAAGGTTTATGCATGAATTTCTTCTCTAATGATACTTTTAACTAATTCTGAAGATAGCAAGGGAGACATCGGTCTCAGGTGCTGTAGTGATTAGCACACTACTCATATCAACATGACTATAATCTACCTTCAATTATCTGAGCGTTATATAAGCTTGATTACTTGTACAATTGTATGGTTTCTAACAGAGATTTTATTCAGAATATTTACAAATATTCAAAACTAACTGTCCCCATCGTACTGTTAGTCTTTATGCATAAATACATACATGCAAATATATATATATATATATATATATATATATATATTATATATATATCTATATATAGATATAATATAAGATATATGTATATATATATATATATAATATATATATATATATATATATATTATATATATAAATTCGGTGTTCATCAAGGATTTTGTTGATTGTTATCATATAGTCAAAAAATGGAAATGAATGCATGGGGGAGATAATAAAATGTTACAGCCTTGGAAGAGAGAGAGAGAGAGAGAGAGAGAGAGAGAGAGAGAGCGAGAGGGAGAGAGTGGGGGGGGGATAGAGGTCGAGAAAAAGCGTTAAAAGTAAATACGGTACACAGCGTAACGTTCTGATTTCACTCCACATTCAGGTCCCCCTCCCCCACCCTCTCTCTCTCTCTCTCTCTCTCTCTCTCTCTCTCTCTCTCTCTCCCAAGCTGAGCCTGGCAGAGGTGTTGTCTACAATACCTCAAGTGCTCAAATACATTTCCATCCCTGTAATGAATTTTGAAAGCCCAATCTATCTCCTTTTCATGTATATTGTATACAATTCACGGTGTCGATCATTAATAATAATTGTGACAACATTATTTCATTCGCTTTTCATAACCAGCCATTTTGGCTTTTCACTTTCTTCTTTGCTGTTAGGAAGATTCCAGTTGTTATGTTTCCTTTCGTCCATTCCCATTTGAAAAACGGTCTCTAAATCACTTCTGAAAACCTGGGTCTTTACTTTAGATACGTAGCAATTCAATTCAACGTGGAAAAAAAAACCCTTTTCAATATTTATCAAAAGAACTTCCGTTAACTCACTGTGGTCTAAATCACCAATATATACTGACAATTTAACGTATATCTAACAGCAATGGACATTCGCACGTGAATACCAGGCCTTTTAAAGCTTTTCTAAAAAAGAAAGTTTTCAATTCCAAACATAGAACAGGGCTATGCGCCCAACCACCACCACCACCACCACCCGACGATTATAGCCTAAAGGTAGCATGAGTGTGCCGCAATGCTCAAATAGCTACTTGTTCACGCCCAGGCGAGAGAGAGAGAGAGAGAGAAGAGAGAGGCATGGAACATGGTTCTGTGGCAGATTTTATCTGAAAATTAAGGTGTACGTTAGCTTCATAAACGAATTATCTATGATTTTACAGTCGGGGATTATTAAACGAGCGAAGGGGAGAGAGAGAGAGAGAGAGAGAGAGAGAGTATTTCTCTCTTATATTATTTGAAGTTTCAAACGATATTTTATTCGCATCTGTATTAGTTAATTCTTATCAGTCAATTATTGACACGATGGGAACTTGATCAGTAACAAAACATTAAAGGTTTTTCTAAAATCTATTTAATGACATAGAGATCGAAAAGGACAAGAACAGTGAATAAATGAATCGGGAAATCTAAAGACGGTAGGAAATTCCCTTTCTGTCCGAAAATACGGTAAAATTAGCAAGAGGGTTGACTCTTGAGTTAGTGACATCCGCACGCACTATCTGCGACATTTTCTCTTTCCATCTACCAAAAATATTTCCCTTAGAGTTTTACTCGGTTCGAACAGAACATTGGTCCCTGTCTAAAATATATTCCCACAAAAAAATAAAATGTAAAATGTTGTACTATAAAATGACCAGGGCTCTCCGAGGGAAATTCTCAAAAAAAAAAAAAAAAAAAAAAAAAAAAAAAAAAAAAAAAAAAAAAAAATCCTTTATCCTTTTTCCAACTTCACCGCAGTTTTCATTAAGGTACATTTGACTAATCAAGTTAGTGAATCTTGGTCGAGGGTTCTCTCTCTCTCTCTCTCTCTCTCTCTCTTTGATATTAAGCCCCAGCTCAGCCGAATGACACTACACGGAGACGTGGTTATTATAATCCCCAATAACTGCGCCAGTTAAAGCATCTTACACAAGTGAGATACGTGTAATTACTGGACTGTCTCGCATTTTAATGAACGTTAACAGTCCAAGGCCAGGGAATCCTCGCCCAAGATACAACTTCATTTGGGTGCCTGAAAATGCAGATGAGCTGGTGACCCAAATTTCGAGAAAGATGCCGAGCCAAAAAAAACAGCACCTTGTTTCTGAAGAACATTAGATTACTTTACACAAACAGTGATGTATATTTATACATACAATTATATACATTCTATTAGATAGACAGGTAGGTAGATAGATAGATAGACAGATAGATTGATAGATCAATAGATTGGCTGATAGGTACATCCCCTCCGAGGAAGTGATTACAAATGAGGCGACCCATCCATTTTCCAGCAAATATTTTGGGACGAATGCGTTAATCTCACGACTTTCTCCACCACAGCAGCTGTTTCCTACCACATCCGACTGTCTACCAGGTACGCAAACCACCTCCTTCATTTAAAGGAGGCTTCATGAATTTGTAGCTGGTGAGGCGAGTACCGTGACAACTTGTTCGAGGGGTTTAAAAGCGAGCTCGTTTTACAGTTAGAACAGAAAGCTTAAATGGATTCAGATTCCAAGGCTAAGGTAACACAACCTCGTAAAATATAAGCTGGCTGCATAATTTAAAGAAGCAAAGAGGGAGAGACACAGGAATCTAGAGAAATTTAAAGTGAATGAATCAAGAGTTTGTGACTTGAACTCAGCATCCAGGAAAGCGCGGACCTTAACGCTTAGAGCAAAGACAAGTTCTCTCGCTACAATGTTTGTAGTCAGTTCGAGTTGGATGGAAGATCTGATGAGACAGACTGACTCTGAATCAAGAGACGTAATTTGCATAAGTTTGTCGGTACACAAGACTAATGCTGGGTCCCTTGGCTTGCCTTTCTTTTCGTTCACTGTATTTTTTTAGGTAAAATTCTTTTTTCATTCTAAAATACCTCTTCCAGTAGTTGGAAAAACTAATTCCTACAACAAATGCGATGAATTCTTAGGCAAAAGAGACCAAAACATGCCGCGGAAATAAAATGTATCATTAAAGACACGGCAGGCGTTCTGTCCATTAAATTTTCAACAACCTTCGTGATAGTGAAGTTGTGACCTGCGCGAACGATCTACATATATACATCTCTCTGCTAAACTTCGACTCGGAGCGAGAAACGAAACACAGACGTTTCTCGAACGTTGCACACCTAAATATTAATGATTTCAACGGTCCTCCGTCATGGGCCAGATAGCCCCCACCAACAGCATTTCGAAATGACTGGATAATTTCCGCTCGGCGCCCAAGAAATTCCACGATACGACCTGATAACGCCGTCTCAATGACTGGTACAGACGACGGGCGGGGGCGTAAACAGCTCAGAAACCAGAGAGTAAGAAGATTCTTTTTATTTTTCATTCTGGATCTTTTCTATAGAGCGAAAATAGGGTAATTTTGGTACAACGTTGAATGGGTGGCCCGACAAAATCTTGTAGGAGGCAAAATATGAGTTGATGAAATATTCTACATCGATTATCATTTCTTAGGATGACGACTAGATATATTAACGCAGCAACAGACTTGTCAGCACCTTATTACATTTTACAAGAGTTCATTACTGTCTCCTCTGTATGTCTGGGCCTTCAAACTCTTCTGGTGCACCTGACAGTGTCATGTACTATGTGCTATTCTTACAGGGGGTGGTGCATAGAATATGTCCATGACGTTTCTCCCCTTCATCATTATTTGATCTGTATGTGAAATTCCAGTTCGGTATCGTATTCTCTCTCTCTCTCTCTCTCTCTCTCTCTCTCTCTCTCTCTCTCTCTCTCTCTCTGATATATAGAAGCACCCTCTGGAGACCTTCCAGTGAACCCCTGAGGTTAGGAAAGCTCCAGATTGAGGAACCCATGACTTAGAGTGATTTTAAATATATCATTACGGGTTTCCCAGATTTTCAATGTTTACTCGCACCATTTTAATCTACATTCAGACAAAACTGGAGAATGCTCTGTGCTCTGGATTTTTTAATCTACATTCAGACAAAACTGGAAAATGCTCTGCACATTCATTCAGACAAAAATGCTATAACAAAATGACGACAATATTCTTACTCCAGCATAAAATGAGTCTTCAAACTGTCGTAAACTTTCTCAGGCCATCAACTGCGAAGAGATCGAGTGTGTTTAAACACCCATACCGGTCCCAAGCCCTGATAAAACGCGGGCGTTAATGGGTCACAACAAGGCGCGGGAGCCAATGAGAGAGTCGGCGAGTCATTTCGAATACACTGGATAACTCTGTAATGCCATTTACTTCCAGCAGAGGTGCGATCCAGGACGATATGTCCGCGTGTTTAACACAGGTGTTGGATTACCAAGCACCAGGGAGTCGCGCGCTGTTAAAATCAATACTGTGAGCACGACAAGTACAGTTCACCATATCATAGTGAGTTAATACAATGTACCATATCACAATAACTAAGTTAATACAGTCCACCATATCACAGTAAGTAGGTTAATACAGTCCACCATATTAGAATAACTAAGTTAATACGGTTCACCATATCACAATAAGTTGTATAATACAGTTCACCATATCACAATAACTCAGTTAGTACAGTTCCCCATATCACAGTAATTTATTACAGTTCACCATATCACAATAACTAAATTATTACGGTCTACTATATCACAATAATTAAGTTAATACAGTCCACTATATCACAATAACTAAGTTAATATAGTCCAACATATCACAATAACTAAGTTAATACCATTCACCATATCACAATAAGTTAATACAGTTCACCATATCAAAATAACTAAGTTATTACAGTCCACCAGATCACAATAACTAAGTTAATACAGTTCACCACATCACAGTAATCAAATCAACACAGTTCACCAAATCAACTAAGTCAACAAAGTTCACCAAATCAAGTCAATACAGTTCACCATATCACAATAAATAAGTTAATAAAAAAAACGACAACCTGCTGATAGAGCTCCGTTTTCATGACCATGAACCAATTACATAAACTAAACGATGAATTCATTGATTAGTGAAGATGAAAAATTGCAACTGAATAACCGTCTAGAAAGTTGGATATCTAACTTTTCCACTTTATCAAAATTTGGATGAATAAATACGCACGATTTTCATCATGAAACTTGGTACGATGAGGGCATTTTCTTTGTTGATTACGTACACGACAGCAGAATTGGATGAAATTCCAATTTGGTAGTATTAAAGCAATGTTGAAATTAAAATCAATTTCGCCGTAAATACGACGTGTTTTAAAGGAATTGCAGACCATCTTGCAAAGACAAAAGGAATTTTAAGTCCAACTCATATCGGGGGAATGGCACAATATGATAATGAACCACGAACAAAAATGAATACATTACGGATAAGAGAGAAAATTAATGAAACGCGTTGATAGCAAAGGGGAAGCACTCACACACATAAACAATTTTTAAAATTAACGAAAGAAATGCAAAAAACATACCAAAAACTATTTTAAAAGACTCGATTGTTTGAAGACAAGTAAAAAATCCTCCACAAATGATGATAATGCAACAAAGGGGAAAAAAATGAAGTAAAAGAAACCACATGCGTTAAACTAAAAACATAAATAAACAAATAAATAAATATATATATATAATACATATATATATATAATACCTATATCTAATATATATAATATATATAGATACAGAAACCCTTGCGTTAAGAACTGTAGAAAACTGAAATAACAACAGCGCAGTGAAGACGTAAAGAAAACGGGAATAACTTCAGCGAATAGAAATAAAAGGGTATCTTCCATTTTCCTTATTCTTTAAAATCCCTTCCGCCGGACGAAGCGGCGTTTAGGATTACTCGAGGCCGTACCAATGGAACCAGAAACGAAAAGGATGAGAACGGCTGGAAAATGAGAATGTGAGAACCGAATGAAATTGCGAACGATACCGCTGGTGTTGTGGAGAACTCAGTTATGAAGAGGGTGAAGTGGAATGAGAGAGAGAGAGGCCAATTATCTCCCAAAAGCTGTTGTAATTCAGAACAGATCGATTTATACTAAGCAGACATATTCCCGATAATCGTCTGAGAATAATTTAATTAATGCTAACGAAAATCAAGCCACTCGACGTCACTATTAGATCACCAGTTGATTTTTGGACATTCGTCATCGTAATTGCTGAGCCCGCACAACTCCCAAACCCTTTCATCCACTCACGTGCTCGTAGTAATCTATCTCTCTCTCTCTCTCTCTCTCTCTCTCTCTCTCTTTTCCATTCCCCAATATCTCCCTCTCTTTTTCCTCTTGTTTCTGTATCTTTCCTACCTCCTTCCCTCTTTCTGCTAGATATCACCACTTCCCTCTCTCTCTCTCTCTCTCTCTCTCTCTCTCTCTCCTTCCTTCGACTTCTACCTCCCATTGAACCTTGAAATACGGCTGGGCATAACACGAGAAAGACAAGTATAACGACCACCACCGCACATGATCCTACCTGCAAAACAAATGAAAAAAGAAGAGGAAAGAAAAGAGAAGAGCCAGAGAAACGAGAGGCATATCCTTCCGACCAATTATTATCAAAAAACGATATCTTGAAATACGGATCCACTTAACGAAAACGGTCCCCGTCGTGAAAGATGCAAGGGAAGGAAGGAAGGAAGAAGAGAAGGAAGGGCCTGACCTAATCCTCCAGACATTTATGCTTGCATTCGTTTCTCGCGTCACATCTTGGTAATCTGCAGTTATTGGAGGGCATAATGGCTTTGCGTTGTGGAGCGATTTCATTAATCTCATTTCCGTGAAAGTTTAAATGAAATTGGTTTTTTCTTTCCGATGAAGTATCCTGAAATTCCTTTAGTATTGGTTTTCCGTGATGCTAAATCTCAATTAAATGCTTTTCCTTAATTTCATTGGTTTTTGGCACTCGTGTCTACGGTCTTTCTCGGTGAAGTACTATGATTACTATGCTCTTTGAAAGCTTTTTTTATCAAACTTATTGTTGATAGAATAAAAGGCCTGCATTTTGATGAAATACAGGTCTCAAACCCACATCAAAGACGTGGAATGATCATATAGTCAAGCCCAGTTTTTTTAAAGTTACGAAGTGTTTACTAAACTTGAGTACACCTCATAAGTTTGAGTCAAGCGACAATGGGTCATAATGAGGCCGAAATCCAACAGTATAAGAGTAATATTTGAGAGAGAGAGAGAGAGAGAGAGAGAGAGAGAGAGAGAGGAGAGAGAGAGAGAGAGAGAGAGAGAGCACTTAAAATCATCATCATATCCCAGTAGGCTGCACGGGACATTCCCCCAAGATCACTGCCCGGAGAATTTTGTGGCTGGCCCGCCCCATAAAAGGCAGTTCTTGTCATACAAGACCAGACTCCACATGAGCCATTCGTCTTTACAGTCAAGATCATGCCAAAGAGCGCTGAGAAAACTAAGTTTATTCTATACTATTATTAAAGAATCTCAAATACGCTTGCTGAAAAAGGCCAAGGCTACGGTCATATGCGTTCCATTACTCTTCCATTTGAGGGAGTATATCATAGATGTACCTACGGAGTATATGATGCGAAAATTTATGAGTGGGGGAGGGTTCATAAAGGGAAAAGAACCAACAAACACACTACTTTCTCCAGGGGGGAGGGGATTTATTATGGAAGGAGTTAGGGCCCTTCACCGTTAGCTAATCAAAGATTCAGAGGGGAATAGGGGCTGGTCTTCGAGCGACGCCAGAGAAATACGCCCATAAGAGCTTAACTCGAGTGAAATACGCTTCCATAGTTACGCCCGTGGCGTTTTTCGGGGATCAGGAATTGAAAGGAGGAAATTCTTAAATAAAAGTATGCTAAATAAAAACGAAGAATAACAATTACATGGTGTACATGGCTAAATAACTGTAGCCACAAGAAAATGTGCAAAAAATATTACTAAAAAACTTGCATATAGAGACCGATAATAATAATGAAAAACGGCAGATAGAGAAGGATATTATTATACATTGCTAAAAAAAAACTGTAACCACAAGAAAATATGGCGGGAAAAATGACTAAAAATGGCAAATAGAGACCGATAATATTAATGAAAAATGGCAGACAGAGAGAAATATTATTGATGCAATAGCAAGTAAATTGGGGTTACTGAAGGAAACTTGGTGCAAGATTATTATTACTGAATAATAGTCGAAAGCAGTAATACTAAAGAAGGAAAATACTAAATGGTATATTACCTACGTGCACATGGAAGTTATAATGACATCTCGTAACATTAATGCCGTGCAATGGCAGTAAATGACTTTATGTAACATTAACTCCGTGACATGGAAGTATAATGACTTTACGTAACATTAACTCCGTGAAGATGGAAGTATAATGACTTTACGTAACATTAACTCCGTGCACATGGAAATATAATGACTTACGTAATATCAACTCCGTGCACATGGAAGTATAAAGTAATCAAAACTTGGTAATAAGTAACTACTCGCTTATGATGCTTTCAATAAAGAATTCCCTTCCCAACAGCCTTGGAATATAAACGTTCCAAAGGGAGGAGTCAAGGCCACGCCAGGCCTTTAGATAGGAACAGCTGATCAATCAACTTGCCACAAGAGCCTTATGCTTCGAACGTAGTATGATCTCGAGCGCTTCAGGAATTCACGTTCCCTCTATGTACTACTCCTCCACACGTTCTCTTTCCACCGAGCCACTGCGAGAATAACCGCCTACTGAATATGTATAGACGTTCATACGTTATGAGAGATGATTCAATCGTGCTAAGCTCAGTCTCAAAGGGTTTGGAGCACGGTCAACACTGCTGCCCCTGGTAGGAAGCCAAGCTACTGTACAGGGTGTCCATAAAATCCCAGTACCATTACAAGTATGTATTGCTCAGTATGGTACTGGGACTTTATGGACACCCCGTATATCAAAGCCTACAAAAACCACTAGGCTTAACATGCCCATTAATACGGCAATGGGTCAAACTGAGGCTCGAAACCCAACAGACAGAGAGTAACAGACAGAAACATGTCGATACGTGGAGACCCTTAGATATCAAGGTGCTATAAGGATAGCATTCCTAGTAAATGGCACAGCACTTTCCTAGGTTTCTCTCTCTCTCTCTCTCTCTCTCTCTCTCTCTTCCTTCCTCCCTCCCTCCCCCCCCTCTCTCTCTCTGTCTCATAAAGGAGAACTAACAAGCAACGGTTGCTCACCGTTCGTGTATACATCTGAAGATCGTGGGTGTGTATGGTTGGCGGGACAGACTCCTTCCTATACTACTACACATTCTTCGCGCATTTGTGATTCACATTTCACATTCATTCAATTGTAGATGGAATTAATGATTTCACAGTAGTATAGATTTGTTAGACTGACGCGGATTTTATTTTTACATTAGCTGCTTCAAATTACAGATATATATATATATATATATATATATTATATATATATATATATATATATATATATATATATATATATATATATATATATATATTATTATATTATATATATATATACATGCATACATATACACATACATAAATGAAACATAGCAAGAAAATTGCCTATCTTCTGAATTTTCAACTGGAAGTATACATAAGAGAAAAATGACATCTGGGATGTACGGTAAGATGTATCAATGTGTATGTATAAAATTCATGTGACGTGATATGTATAATAACTATTTGTCTAGTATCGTTGCGCTTTAGACGGCTATCATCATGGACCGAAGTATGCGTGATAGCTATGTATATATGACAGGTCTGTATTGCATATCGAAGATTAATCATAGAAATACTGAAAAATTTAGTTGAAAAATTGCGTGAGATTGAGTGTTTTTTGTTTTCAATGGGTTCAAGCAGCCCGTATCAATGTATGTACGACAGTTAGGTTATGTATGTATCATGTGTTCGGGTATGTATACGATGAATATGAAACTAGTGTCGTAGAATGAATGAAAGGTATGTCTGCAAAAGCGCTCGTATGAAAGAGCGCATCTGTTATGCGCTGGAGAGTATTGTTTGGGCGTAAACCTGACATATTGCCCTCGGCCTAGAGCTTGCTTCCAAAATAAACCACTAGCATTGATACTTGGCCGTATCGGTACCAAAATAGATACACAAACAGATAAGGCTAAATAAGTTACGATGAAAACAAATACTGAATGGCTATTCGAATTTTAATTCTCCTGCTATTAGTAAACATTTGCATTACCCATTGAAAACAAAGAACACTCAACTGCACGTAATTTTTCAACTAAATTTTTCAGTATTTCTATGATTAATCTCTAGCTCTTTACATCACTCGATGCTCTAAATAGTCAGCAATTCATACCCAACCCTGCAAATACTAGAATTAATTTTCAGGCCATAAAAAATTAGATTTAGACCCTGGGTACAGACCTTTATGGAAACGAGTGAATCGGCAGTGCTAACCTCTCTCTCTTCTCTCTCTCTCTCTCTCTCCTCTCTCTCTCTCTCTCTCTCTCAAAAGAATGTTCTAACCTCTCACCAAGACACAATAATAATAATACCTATAAAGGAAATTCCCGTGAGCTAGTAAAAGAAAAGAAAATAAAATAAAAACTCAGATAAGGACGAGAGAGGAAGACTAATGAACACTTATTTGTTATGACTATGATGGAAACCGCCAAAGGAGGTACATGATCATGTAATCGTTCACAACGGCTGTATACCATCACTTTACCAAGATTATATTGGGGTTCCCGTGGCAAAATAAGTCATGGTAAATAGCTCTTTGTTTTTACTTTTTTTATGAGAAGGTACGAGATGGATGGCCTAGTAACCTTATCTACCCCAGAAATTTTATGACTAAAAAGAAAGGGGGGAGGGGGTACAATAAAGTTGGTATCAAAACTCCAAACAAGGACGACCTAAAGAAAACTGTCTCTTTCTGCGCCATCATACCTTACTCGAAAACTCTCGCGCCTTCGTTAAAATCATCCTTAAACCTGAATCAATGGAAGTCGAGATCTCACAAGTGATTCTGTTCGATCTACCCTCCATACCATTCACTTCCTTTTTGAGGAGCAAGAATATTCATTTAGAAAGAGAAATCCAATCTCATTTCCACTGATCGAGATGAACGTGGGCACTCATGCCAACCTTGGGGCATATTATCGAAGAAAAAATAGATTTGCAGCTGTTACTTCATCCAAAATAATGTCCTTAAAAGACCCTGGCAGGGTCGAACCTCGACATTCTTATGGAAACTGAAGAACAAAATTCCCCCACATCGAATGAAAAGACCGGAAAATATAAAAACATCATAAGAGAAAAATTGGGCACTGGCCACACCTTTTTCCCCTAGACTCCCCCTTCCTTCTCCCCACCCCCCGGTGGCATCTGTCCAAATGTTCGTGTTCGAGAGAGAATAGAGGGGGCTTTGCTTAAGAACCGGCACGATATATGCAACGGGGGAACGAAGCCAAAGAATGGCTGTCCTTCTTGGCAACAGCTATATAGCTGTACGGATCCTTATGACACGCGTCAGTTCACTGGAAATCTAAATGGGGAAGCGTTTCTCTCTTGATTGGAGGTGCTCTGGAATCATTATGACCTGGAGGTTTCTCAAGATTTGAGAGGGACAGTTGCTTGGCGTTATCGGGTTTCAGGGCCTAAAAATACAAGGGATATGAACATCGCAAAAACGGATTTCTGAATGTTTGTGAAAAAGTATACCAGGACGCACACACACACAAGACATACATACATAGACATATACATATATATATATATAATATATATTATAAACTATATATATCATATATATATATATATAGATATACTATAATATATATATATGTATAATATATATACATTATATATATAATATTAATTATATATATACCACTGTATGTAGTGTATTTGTTGTATATATGTATAAGTAATCATAATTTTCTTTCCTCGGAAAGCAGCCCTTTACCTGGAGAAAAGGCATCGAATCTGGAAATATATATAAATATACGAAAATCCCTTGTCATAATTTTATCGGTTACAATAAACATAAAAGGGAATGTAAATCTCAGAGCATACGCAATAGAACGGGGGAAAATAGGTTTTCCGGCAACGTAGGTTTCATGAATATCTGGGAAATAGAGAATATCTTTCAATAACCAGGCGAGATATATCTTGCAATATTTCTTCCGGTCAACGTTTTTAGCCTACCAAGATTGCGTGTACACATACCATCAGATATATACATACACACACATCACAAATGCGCAAGCAAAAGCACAGAAACGGATGATGAGCTAGGATGCTTATTTATGGCGCTTACACGTATTTTTTTTTAATATATTTTTTATTTTACTCTAAAAAAAACTCACCGTTCCAAACCATAACTTTGTCACCAGAAAACAGAACTAACTCGTCTGGAAACAGTTGGCAGCTATGACGACCAGGTGGAGTAGTTGTTTAAGCCTAAACTTCAACTGAAAGCCCAATAACCACTCTATTTATCGCCCTCGAAAAGATCTTAAGCTCTGAAAGAATTTATCCACTAAAATATTACATGCCTTTCGTTGTAAGTCAACTTGACGCACTTATTTTCACAAATAAAACTGGATCACCCACATCAGGCACTTTCCCACGCATGAACACCGCGAATCAGAACCTATAACATACAAATCCAACCGCAGTGCAGAGGTTTTTCTCCGATTTGTAACGGTTAAAATAACGCTACAGATAATGTGGTGTGAGTCGCATCCTTCTTCAATGGACGAACAATATAGACAGATTTCGTTCCTTAGCCGATTAGCGAAGCCGCATCATGACTTGGCCCAATGACTTCCTTGAATGTGGCAGATAGTCACATAAATAGTCACATAACGTCTCTCCTCTAGACGGCTTTTAAACGCTCAAGTCCGTGAGAAATTGAATCAAGTACCTCCGAGGAAGCCATTTGCCTTGATTCAGGATCCTACTGCAAATGTCTGTGTAAAAATCAAGCGAATATCGTAAACTCCTTGAACTGGAACTAATAAGATATCAAAATATGAAGGTCACTCTCATTACACGAGAAGCTCCTCTCCGTGTATGACACATCTGAACCACCACCAGCCGGGTCAGGGTGGCCACGGTCAGACCCCCTAATCTGCTATATGATTTGCCACAGCTATAAACACCAGCGGTTCCACTCGAGAGAATGAATCAGAGGATAACATTTCCCGAATTCATTTCGAACGATGTTTCATTATTAATCCTTTTTTTCCCCCACTGCATTCATAAATCCCGTGACGTATTACTGTATTACTGTCACGTCTCATGAATACATTTGTATTTGTGTTTCTTGATCTCGATTTATTTTGCTTATAAATAAAGGAAAATGTTAAGGCCTTTCATGTGAAACAACTGGTATTCGGAAAACAAGTCTAAATTATCAATGCTCATGATACAAGAGGTGTCCGCTTCAAGTTTACAGGCGGAATAACAATAATAATAATGATAATGTTTACGCATTTCTGACTTCTAATTACATCTTAGCCTGACTTGGAGCCTCAATGCAGGTTTCTTGCTAAACTGAATAACTAACTTAATAGTTTTTTGTATATGAAAACATTAATATACGATTTTCTCCTTATAAAGCCTAATCGGGGAATGTGAGGGAGGGAGGGGAGGGGGGGCGGAAGGAAAATGTCTGTTTTGAGCCCCTAATGAATGCTGCTAATGACACCGACTGAAAAAATATTGGTTATTGTTATTCCTTTATTAATTATGGATATCACTTCTTCGTTAATCACCAACATCAATAACTTATTGCAACATCAAAGGTAAACAATTTGCCTGAAAAACCGAGTCCCATTTTATGGCCAGAAACCACGAATTTGCGCAATCAGTGCGAATAAATGTCTAGATTAGCTAAATAAACAGAGACGAGAATGTTCAATTTATTCTCTTGATGTGAAACTAGAGAACGGAGTCTCTTAGGAGGATCGCGAATGACAGAAAATCCCTACAGATGTATCTCAAAGTCAAGAACCTTAAGTTTCATGGTCAACTGCATAGTTTCAATTTAGTATAACGTACTTTAGGAGTGGGAAAGATAGAAAAAAAAAGTTTCCTAATTTTCACTAAAATCGTCATGATCAATCTTTCCATTCTAAAAAAAGGAAAAAAAAATACACACACACACACACAAAAGATTTTTTATATTCATCTAATATCATTCTGCAGTGTTTAAAATCTGATATCCTGAACTCCCCCGCGCCCCCACAGAGAGAGAGAGAGAGAGAGAGAGAGAGAGAGAGAGAGAGAGAGAGAGAGAGAGAGAGAGATTCGCCAGTTTCGCATTTGTGAATCATTTCATAATCTATCATCATTATACGCACTGGAGGTTAATCTTTTAATTATATTACCTAATGCCTAACACCAACTCAACACCCCCACAAAATAAAACCAAGGCGCTTAAAAATGTATGAAAATGGCCATCGTATATAGTAGCATTGCCTCCTGCCCTGCCCTTGCCCTATGCTAACGAAGGTATTAATCCTTGTCAAGGGGTCATTAAACGTTGCCTTTCCGGCGTTTAATTCACAGACCAACACAGTGGTGCGAAGTCCCATAAATTTCGTCGGAAATATCTTTCTCTCTCAGAGTAAGCTTAACACATTGTTTCCCACCCCCTGAATCACTAAATAATGAAAACACTTCTGGTTATGCACATGACGTTCTTTGCTGTGGGATAACCACATTTACCCATCTGCAGTCCCCCGAATCAATAAACCAAATGTCTGTATGAAAAATACATTCAGTAATTCTAAATGAGACTAACACAAAAACTGACTTGCAAATAAATGGACGAATAAACCAGTTTTTACTCTGATTTGCGATATTAAATGAACGGTAATAAACACAGCTGAACCCTTTGTGCAATTCATAAAAATCAGGGTGATTTTAATATCAGCTCATTAATGACACGAGAGGGAACACAGTTACATTTAAAACCTGCTAATTATTCCTGTCATTACTAAGCTTATTACTGACTTTTTCACCGCAGGCACTTTGATGACCATAATGAGATACGAGACACGTTTAAATGAAAACAGCAGGGAATACTTAGAACTTAATTGTAATGCATCCGATAAATACATACATATATGTATGTATAAGTAGATTTCATATATATATATAGTATATATATATCTATATATATATATTAATTATAATATTATTATAATATTATATATATATATAATTTCCACTCATCTATAATGTATTTATCGGGAGCATTACAATTAAGTTCCAGGTATATATTCCTTGTTATTGTTTCATTAAATGGGCCATGTACTACACACGCGCGCATTATATATATATATATATATATATATATATATATATATATATATATATATATATATATATATATATATATATATATATATACATACACATAGTTAACCTTTATGCGTTTACCGTTGTAATCAAGGACCGATAAAAGCCAGCGCCTGGAACAACACGCGCTAGTCGGAGGAAACACTGGGAGAAAATGTTAAAGACCTAAGCAGGAGGACAACTGGTAATTTGCATGCACTGACTCTTCCCTCTTTTATGTTCCCAAACGGCGTCCGAAAGGTTTCAACTTCTTAACAACGGGACAGAACGTTATTTAAATTATATATATATAAAAAAAAATCTTCCAAAGTTTAATGATGGTGATATTCTACGTCCAAAAAAAAAGGAAAAAAATTTAAGTACGAATGTTCTCATTCTTGAGAACCATCTCTCTCTCTCTCTCTCTCGGCCCATTTGGCAGTCAAGCCCCCATTCCACTACGAGTCACCGGATCGACCTTAGGGCCGCATGTCGATTTTATAGATCAGCCGCCTTCTTTTTTTTTCTCAGTTTGCCGATACCTTTAAAGAGGGGGACGTGGATTCTTAATGAGATGATGAGCCCTTAGGCATGTAATTAGCGCTCACTAGTAGTGTACCTTCAAGGTGAGTGTTCGCTTGATGGCTACCATTCGTTCTCATCAAGACCTCTCAAGAAGAAACTTCTTAATATCTCGTTTAGATTTTTTTCCAGAATCGTTATACTTAGTGTGGCCATTCGTGAATAAACGAAATCAACAAAGGAAATGCCCATAGAGGGCTTTGATTGGATGAATTCTATTCACCAGGACAAACTTGACTTCGGGAGACAGTGGGCCAATGTTAACTTTTTACATTACTTCAACATTATGCCCGTTTTCTATTATAATAACTGCCATTAATTCTAACTATAGGTTTTGTGCCATTAAGTATTCATTATCAACTTGCTCTGTCAATCTATCCCAGTTCTGAATTCGGCACTTCGTTGACCAGTCCTCTGTCTGCGTACTTAGAATAGAATAGAGATTATCAAAAGGAAATTTATTTTGGTCGCAGTAACGAATATTGTGAGATTGTACAGATTCGTTATACAGCCAAGAGTCTGCTGCCATTTCATTACTATTTGTTTTGATTTTAGCAGTAAAGCAGTTTTCCTACTTAATTCGAAAGATCTGTTATTTGCATATGGTTGCAAGGTTTGCACCCAAAGCCTATTCCCACGGATTGCATCTTGCATAAAGCTGACATTAAAAAAATTTAGGATTCCATTTAATGCTCTCTCTCTCTCTCTCTGTCTAAATTGGAGCAGCATTTTAGCGTAATTTAGAGCAATTCATTTTTGAGTAGACTTTTTGCTCATTAGTCCACGGCGCAAGCATTGCACATTCAAGTAAAAATATTTGCAATTAACGTTGCAGGCTGTTTTAAAAATCACCTCAAACAGAGGAGTGAAAAATTACAAATATCCTATTCTCGCCTGCACCATTTTCCGTATCTAACCTCTATTAGAAACCGAATTTATCATTCGAAATTGTATTTTTAGGTTTAACTTCCGGTTGATAAATGTATCTAAATGTCCCCTACGTATCATTTAAGGTATCTGCGTCGGAGGGATGTGGCGATGTGGCCCTGAGAAACCCAAACCGGAGGGACCTGGGGCCATTATTCAACTGCGGAGGGATGTCGCTGCCACGCTCATGAGGGTCGCAGCCGATGTTCGTAAGTATAAATAGCTGAACCAGACAAGGCTTCTCTTGTATTTGAGAGGGAAACATTACATGGGTATTCCATGTAACAAATACATATTGTTTATGGTTCATAAGTATTCCCCATCTCAATTCTGTATTTGAGAGCGAAACACTGCATGGTATTCCCCGTAGAAAACACATATCGTTGTTTTTTTTAAAGTACTCCCATCTAAATTCACCTGAAACACCCGTTCTCCACAGGTTCTGGCAACACCGCAGCCGCTGCCGCAGAGCTGGAGGCCACAGCAGCCCTCTTAGACAATCGCTACTCGCCTAAAGTGAAGGGACCTCCTCTGACGAAGCCCGGGGCGTATATTCCTCCGCCGCTGGGCTCGTCTCCTTCTCCGGCCATCCAGATGTTGGCCGACGAGCAGGAAGAGACGCCCATGGGTCACCCGTTGAAAAGGGGATCCCGGCGAGACCTGCTCGTCGAGGAAATGAGAGGGGTCAGCAGCTTTCAGGAACTGAGTGCCAAGACTCTCCGTCAACTGGGCAAAGTAAGCGACGACGATCACCCTTCCTCAGGGAACTATTCGCAGCCGCCATCTCATGCCCGGGCACATCAGGATCGGGGTAACGTTACGAAGTCGCCTTGGTTGAACGGAAAGTCCGGTAAATCTGAAACACAGGACGTCGACGATAGAATTGAAAAGGAGAAGGCGGAGAACCTCAAGCCTAACGATAACTTCGACTTCAGCAATGCAGTGAAGTCCGTTTATCAGATGTATATGCTGCCTGGGGAAGCAGACCTGGATCTGGGTGTTGAGCCACTGCCGTCTCTCAAAAGTCAGGTGAATAAACTTGGGTTAAGACACTTTAAAATAAATCAAAATAGAGGTTTCATGATATCAGCTCATTACAACCAACTTTTTAAAGCTAGCAAAGCAAAATGTTTTGTAAGAAGTTAGCCACCTCTCCTAAACTTGGAATTAACTGCAATTTTTTGCCCCTTTTCTCCATTTCTGGTGCAGATAACAGTCTTGGTGGATGGCTGTGGTTCCTCTCCAGCTTACACCGTCAGTGTAGTGCGGCAGGCTGTTGCCTTGTGGACGGGAATGGCAGTAATTGTAGGAGTTGATGAAGAAAAACGCGCCGAAGTTGATGATATCAGCCACCATCCGGGAGTGAACGTACTGACAGTAGGTATCCAAATTTTGGAATTTTGGTCTGATGAAAATCTGGTGGCTTTTCTATCTTATCCGGTATAAAGACGAACAAACTAAAGAAATTAATATTCACAACGAAGATGAATTACTAATCCTATTGCCTGTACCACTAGGAGTCAAGTAACATGGTAATTCCAGGAAAAAAATAGTTATGGTCTGGAACAATGTGTAATCATTATTTATTGTCGTTATTATTTTGTTTTTAGGAGACTTAGCACCTATCCTTTACTTTTAATGGTCGCTTGATTTTCTCCCTTAGGTCACATGCGAAAAATGGCGCGAGTTGACCTGAGTCTACTGCTGGACCAGGTTACCACGCCTTATAGCTTGGTGCTGGATGGCGTATCGGCCGTGACAGAGGACATCAACCTCCTCCGCCTGCTTTCCATTCTCGTCGGACTCCGAAAACTGGGCGTGGGCGTCGTTGGTGGGGCTGAGAGGGGTCGAGACGGCTTTTGGGACTACGCCTGCACACGCCTAACATTGGACAATTCACGCCTGAGATTACGAGACGGATACGAGTTCTCTAAGGCGGCCTGTCTCTTCTGCGACGTCACGTCCTCTTCTTTCCTGGCGGACACCAAGGTCCTGCGCGAAGTGCCGTTCGACCTGAACATGCCCCACAGGTCGCAAATGATCGACTGGGGTCTGCAGCTCCAGAGGAAGGGGATCTTATCCATGACTTGTCCAGACGTGATGTTCCACTCCCAGCGGAGCCTCAGGCCGAGAGAGCAACACCGCGAGGTGGACAGGAGCTGCATCACGAAGGAAGACCGGAAGCAGGCGAGATCGATGCTGTGGGCGGTGAAGCGCCAGTACAAAAAGCTCATACAAAAATGGGAGATTAATATCGTGATATTCAATAACGGCACAACCCTCGAGTACGACTGCAGGGAAATGCGCTACGAATGCAACGCTTATCACAAAGTGAAGCACTACATGCTGCCGCCGTGTTGCTTAAAGATCAAATACAAGATGTTCAACACGCTCAACATCATCGCGAGAGAAAATCGCGTCCCGTACGAGATCAATTCCGGTACTCTGTTAGGGGCGGTCAAATTCAAAGACGGTCTCCCGTGGGATTTCGATGACGACGCGTACTACCGCAATTCAGACGTTGAAATATTTGTCAGGAACAAAGCTCGCATGAGACGTTTGGGGCTCTCCCCATATTTCAGCGACCAAGTCAACAGGGTCAACTCGTCGATCGTCAGCAAATACATATATTCGACAAGTCCGGGAGGATTTTTCATGGATTTATGGGGCATCAACAAGATGCCCTCAGAGGGGACGTTGGAAGCCCTTAGTAAATACCCGGATAACCTGCCTTGCCTCCAGCATGGCCACATCCCAACCGCTATCAAGATGGCAAAGAATGTCCTGATGAACAAGACGAGAACTACCAAACCCGGGAGACCCATCCCGCCCACTTGCTTCCTCAGCTCCATCTTGAGGGTGGGCTCCAACTTGGTATCAGGGCCCTGGAACCCCGGCAAAAAGGCTTTAAACCGTTACGGCGACAATCTCTACCGCCACCAGGGTCACTGGCGCTGGAGTAGCGTCGAAAACCCTGGCTGGAGGCCTTGCCCGCGCCCCGGGCATCATACCTGCCTTGATATCCATCCTACGGATGGCTCCCTTCCTTTCCTTTAAGCGAGACGGTTTAGGAAACTGCCAGACGCCGCCATGCTGGCGAGACGAGAAGCGCTTCTTGCTTACTGCGTTGAAAGCCGTCAGTTCTCATCTGTTCTGACATCCCATGGGTGTTTCTGCCAATTCTCTTCAATGGAATCCCTTTGCAATGTGGCATTTCCCACATAGTATGGGCGATTCGTTGACGCTACGCGGACAGGAGCAGCTTTTGTGCATGAAAGCATTTCAACAGCTATAAAAGTTACTTATTCCGACCATCCTATGGATGACTGAAATCTCAGTGACGTTGTAGTCAATCTTACTTTTTTTTTTTTTTTTTTGCAATTCGTTTTTTCAACGTTTCCTTTCGAAAGTTAAATCTGATGTCCAAACTTCTTTCCCGTTTTCTTTAGGTGTTCACTGATCCGATGAGAAATTGTTCCATAATGGAACTGACTTCAGAGAAAACGTTATCAACCTCATATTGCTTCAGCCTCACTTATATCCTTTCATGATCAATCGGATTTTGAAATAGCTTGAGTCTGGTGATTGTACATATTACGAAAAAAAGTTCAATGCGTAAATACTGATTTGTTTAGAAATTATCAAGATTTTTCTACCAACCGCTATTTTTTCTCTTCCATCCTGGATAAAAAAAAAAAAATCATTTTAAAATCGCACGAAAGCTTATTAATGCCTTCATGAAATTGAAAGTTCCCATTAAGAATCAAACAGCATATCAGTCTATGAATGTTGATGTTCAACAGTTGTACCAATACTCTCCATGGAATGGGTTACCGATATTTTATTAAAAGGTTTCCGTGTGAAGTTAAAACCATTTGAGAAATCACTTCTCATTTTCCTAAGCAATGCAATTCAAGAAGTGGAAAAGGAATTAGTCAAAAGTTTTGTAATAAAGAATACATACTGTATATCCTCAATATCTGATAGTCTAATGTTGGCTCTTAGATAGTCTGAGTATTTTAAACACCAGAAACTACTGGCTTCCTATAATAGTGCATAAGTTCATCCTAGGTTAGACATATTAGAATGCAAACTCCCGCTTACAAGGGAAATATGTACTCCTTTCAACTCATAAATTACCTCAGTACTAAAATACATGTATATATGTACAAATATTGACACAAACACAGACACGTGTATATACTTTGCATATATGATGAGTAATGTGAACTTGCAAATACGTACATATAAATTCGTTGACGTATGCATATACATTTAAAAGAATATGGACAGTCATTTATTCTGCTTTACATTGTCTTATAACCTACGCCGCTAGCTAAGCGAAAACAAAAACCGTTCGATAATAATCAAACTTAGTATGTACTACCAAGGAGATTGCCTTGATGGCTGCTCATATTATTCCGTTTGCATATCCTATATACTTTGCAATTAATATTTTCAAAGCTAATCTCGCTACTGCCATTATCACATTGGAATTCAAACGCACAATAAGGCCTTCGCGGGTATTTCGCTCAAATGAAAAGAAAGTTATGTCGTGGGTAATAATTTACAAAGTTACTAAACTGAACAATTGTTAAGGCACAATTCAAAAAATTCTATGTGAAGATGACTAAGTAATCCAAGATTATCCAGCAACACCAAACCCAAACAAAAATTTATTAGCAACAAAGGCAGGATCTCTTATAAAGTGAGTAACAACTACGGAATTCTATCAGTAGTTTCAAGGATACCTTGACGTCCTGAAAGTTAAACTTAAGATACTTGTGTGGCAAAGTACAAGGGATTGAAAATGCTTCCTTACTGTTTCTCGTAGCCTCTCGCGAATTCCGCGAAGATAAGGACGCGAACGATCCGAGAAGCCGAGGTTTTACTCTTTTCCCTGATAATATTACCGACCGAGATGAAAGTATTCTTTATGGAGAGACAATTATACCTCGTCATTACCCATGAAGATAAAGAAAGTCGAGTATTTACTCCGTGAATTAATGTAATATAATGCAAAAACGTTACCAGTTCATGGAGGAAACAGTTTTAAAAATGTACACCTGGAAACAATCTATACGACCATACGGACTCCTCAGAAGTCATAAGACTAAATCGCGCACGAGAAAATACAAGAGTTCTACTCACTTTTGCTGGCTCCTTGCTCCCCAAATGCAGCTCATACCAAACTCTTCAAGCCTGTTGCCAAGTATCCTCGACGATTGGCTTCCTTACACGACAAACTTTATTCCTGAAACGATACATGACACAGCGAGTTAGTCATTTGTCTTTCTAGACGTGATCCGATCAGCGCACCAGTTGTACGCCTTCAAATCTCATTTCCAAGACAAAACGCTAATTCGATGGCAATTTTGAAACGTGAAAATAAAAATCTGTAAACAAATGGAATACGAACAAGAAAAAACTATGAGACTGGAGCTTCAGCATTTACGGGTAATATTGTGCACTTCTGCTTCAGTATTTAAGAAAAGTACATTCTCACTCCTTTGCACAGACAGGAAATGAAACATTCCACGGACCAAATCAGAGCTATACGAAAACTATCATTCGTAAAAACTGTAATATAGCAAAAGGTAAGTTTTAAGGCACTGGGGTTAAACTTAAAAGACCAAATAGGTTAAATGATCATCTACGAAATTAGGTTAAGTCATTTTCTCCTTGTTATAGATTAAGAATGTCAGAAATTACAATTATTCCATATTGTACGTCTAGGGAATCTTCAACAAACACCAATACTTCACAACTTACAACAAGTAAAAGTACATCCTATATTCATGTATGTATGTATATATACATAATAGACATATATAATTATGAATATATGTGTATGTGTAATGTATACACATAGGTATATAAATATATATTTATATATAAAAAATGTATGTATCCACATAACTACAGACAACGTGTATCATCAAAAGTTTTAAAATATATTCCAATAAAAGTCCATTATAAAAGTAGGTAGCACAAGTACGACTTGTATCATTATACGTAGCTTCTTCTTAGCGGTAACAGCAAATTCTCTATGATATAATAACGATTAGTATTTCATGATTAGTATTTCATTAGTCCTCCATATACTCCAGGAGATAATTACATGGATAAGTCTTTGCGTATAAATCATAATGCGTCTACTGCGTTATTCTTGATTATTCTCGCGAGAAATGTCATAGTACTAGTTTTTTGCAATTGCTGTAGAGTATGATTTCGTGGGTCAGACAGTATTCATTCAACAGGACATTTAAACCGTTTCTTCTTATTAATTTTTATTTTAACAGACTAATTTCCTTGTGCTTAAACATTAGATATGTATCGTCATATCCATTTCAAACTATTATTTCGGTGACTATGAGTAAAAAAAAAAAGTACGGTGTGTCAAAGCAAATTTACTTCGGCTTCTGAAAGTTACGTGAATTACGTCCTTTATTTTTTTACAGATTTTCGTCGCTGAAACTTTTGACATGTATCCGCATTATCACTAAACACGGCTTATAACAAACCTATAAATTTCACACACAAAATTAATTAATGAATTAAATGATTTCAGTGTTATTAGGGTCTCTATGGGAGACTTGCGCCAATCTAACAAGTCTCTGTTTATGGAGTTATGCCCCTCTCGTTTTAAAAATGTACTGCCAGTTACTTCACACTCACTCGCCTCTCAAAGACTTTCCTTTCCGTTCAAGACCGAAGTTTTAGAGGGAACATCATCAAAACTCAAAATACCGATGACTTTGAGACATTTTTTTTTTTTTATCTATATTACCTCATAAATTTTAGTGAGATAATGCTGGTCGCTCATTCAACGTGCAGTTCTGACCCGTAGAAAACATTTTTGATTATCTAATTTTGTATAATATAGTTCGTATTTCAATAGTCTACTTCCGTTTTCATTTAAAGAGCTTTTTTTTGACGCACCTGACATCATCAATGCATCGCCAATATTCATCGCATAAAAAAGAAAGTAGATTTTTATTTTGTCGCTTTTATGCGAATAGAAAAGCGTTTCGTCCAGTTGGGCCCAATGCTAGAACTACTCTTACCAAACGAGCGCGGCAGAAACTACCTTATGTACATAGGAAACGATTTTACGTGAAATCATTCTTCCTTTATCATTTTAATCAAATTAGGAATTTTCCTACAAATTAGCAAGTACGTAATTCCCCAACGGAAGTTATTCCAATTCTAGTATTATGGAATTCCATTAGATTAGCAAGTCGCTTTTCATTGGGCAGTGTAAAAAGAAAATGAAACCATTCGGATACTCCGTGCGTTAAGGAACTCTTAATCTAGGTTAAATTCAAGGAGGAGTGATCAATATGCGAGGAAGTTCCACAACGTTGTACCTGATCCTCTGTGATTACTACTTTTGACGTTTCGGTTCTCTCTCTCTCTCTCTCTCTCTCTCTCTCTCTCTCTCTCTCTCTCTCTCTCTCTCTCTCTCTCCAGTCGTTACAACTCATGCAGTCAGCATTCCATTATTATCATAATACTCTTTGAAAACCGGCACCGCCTTCCTAGTCTAGACTCAAGTCGTTGTCACGAAAGTTGAAATGAACGTTTTAAGACTGTCCATCCGTGTTATAAATGGAAAAGTGTATTGATGCAAATTCAGGAGAGAGATCATTTTTATTAATCAATTTTCTATGGCAAAACTTGATCTATATTTTGGAGAAACGGCGCTTGTTTTCCCAGTCAGGGTTAGGAGTTGAAGAGTCTCATTACCATCATTTTGCGAATGGAGTAAATATCGATTCATGCTATAATTCAAAGCATAAGGCCCCGTATGTTGGATAAGTAATCCAGTCCCTTTGTTAAGTCTAATCCCGGAGGATAAAAGAAAAAATACTAAATATATATAACAGGTGAGCTTCCCTGGTGGACTACGTTTATTATAAACAATGTTTTATGTGACACGTAATAAAGGTTAGTTGTCTTGCTATATTATGCGTCCACAGGTAATACATCTTAAATCTACCGCCTGCAATATCAATGCTTCAACACGTCAATAAAAACACTTGCAACCATAAACACCACTCGATATTTTGACCGTATTGATGAACAACCTATCTCCATTTCTCTAGACATAATGGACAACAGCGCTAGGGGACGACAGCCACTGTCACTCAACATGACAAGTGGTTGGACAGCATCATCATTAATTAGTTGTTCTCGCCCTTCTTCCCTGAAGCACCACCCGTATCTACAGGCCTTTCCCATACCTAAATTGACCTGAACACTGAACACCAACTCCTTACCATTGAATATGGGGCTTTAGTTTCCTTTCAACCTTCAGTTCCTTTGAAACTTTCAGTAATTCATTCATTTCCTAACACGGCTGGATCAAGAATTTATTGACTTTAATATTATTTCCATTCTCATGGGTAGCTGATAAATTTTCATGAATCAAAATTTTACCGTGTTTACCGTTTTACTCATTTCTCTTCGAACTAATCAAAGTACCAAGTGAATGGGACAATCTCAGTTCACGATGCTCTCCCACAAGATCATTTACACGGGACAACTAAGGGAAAAGGATTTACGAGTAAGCTTGGCATATTCAACCACAAATTGTGCTTCAGATTTACAGCATTTTATTTTTAAATAAATACAGAAGGCCTTCAGGTCTAACTTTTTCTTATTCCCATATTCACTCTAGTGACATTCCCATCATCACAAAGTAGCCTATACTAATATCCTTTGGCATCATTTCCATAAGTAAAGTGGTGGTACTGAGGCTCCGGCTTTCTTATTCAACGACTAGCCTATAACATTATTGTTGAAATTGTTAATACTAATATTTAAAATAAATATATTTCTCTCGCTAAATTTTGTCTACTTTCATTCCTACCTATACTATGCCTGGCTGTAATAAAAAGATGATGGAAACAAAGAAAACAATCCAAAATGGAATGGTCCTTCATTTCAGGACTAGTATTAGGCCTTTGTTAGAACATTAGACTGCGTTACAGGGCCAAAGACGGATCCACATTCGCTAGTTACCTAATTCAGAATACTTAGTTATTGAAGGAGGTCGGTAATTATCATGGAATAGAAAAACGAAATAAATCGAAAATACTCTAGAACGGAGCTAGCTAAAAACGCCTAACCTACCACCTCCAAATGTCAAAGAACTCTTAAGGTGCGTCCACACGATCGAACAATGTCCGACGAACATACATTGTTACCATATCATAGGCGAAGCAAGATGACGTCATAAGCGGTGAAACTATGGAAGTAGACCTGGCAACAAACAGTGGTACCAGATGAGGTTTTATACCACTGTTTTTACTCTGCGTGTGGACGCACCTTTAGTAACACCATCAAACCAAGAACACTTGGCAGCTAATCAATCACATCATTACCAGTGAATACACAACTGATTATTCCCTGTGCTTTATACTCCTTATAAGAGAGGGAGACAAATAACCTTCACTCGATATCCCCGATATTAAGCTAATGTCAGCCTGGGATATGAGTTAAAGTGGCCCAAAACGATACCAATTTACACTATGAAAACATTAAATGATCTTTAACTTAGATTTACCTCATTTGTTAACTTGCATTCTTCTGGTTAGTGACAAACATAGCAGCATAAAACTTCGGCATGTGTGGATGCTAAATATGATCTGGTGTGATACCTATTCAGGTACGCCTAGCCTATGATAGTATAACCTCCCGGTTTACTAAGCCTACTTTCCAATGTTCTGGACGATATCTACTATATGGCGATCACACGCTGTTACCATTTCCTTCACTTCTGACACACAAACACATACCTGTACACCGCTTTTCTTTTTACGATTCGTTTTAATTATACGAAATCCAGCAGAACTTTTGATGTGGTTCAGTACTTCACTTTGAGCATGCACTAGGTGGTAGCCTTCCTAGCTTTATGGGAAACTGACACATTTCTATTTGATTAATATTTCTCCCAATATACTATAAACCTGAGGTCTTTACAAGAGGAATTTCACCGTAAAAGTCATCAGTCAATCCATTACTTCAGCAAGTTATTAAACACCATGCGAGATCAAGAATTCCGTCAGGTTGACGAGCTTCACATTCAGACTAAAACATATAGTACAACCGAAGAAAGTCAACAATCTTTTTCCACGAGTCACTCATGGTAGTAACGTCTTTTGAAAAAAAAATCCGGATTTTTATTTTAAGCTGAAGAAGACGTCACGTGCACTTACAATATGATATATAGTGATATGATACATGTCTGGTTCTGGTAAACAATGGTAAATGTTAACAAGTCCTTCAACGTTCTAACTATTCCATCCCTCCCAAGAGTTGTATCTTTGGGGAGAGAAAAACGTGAACAGAAATAAAAAGAAATAATGAGCGAATGGATAATTGTTTTGCGGAACAAGAACATTCTCCTTGCAAACCATTCACAGTAGTAAAACAAAGAAAATGGGATGGATGATTTATAGACACTGGGCTGAAACTTTAAAGTAATAAATAAACGACTGGTCTTAGTCTTGTATGGACGCCGGCAGTAACAGCCACTGCCGCAGTGGCTGTTTTAATTAGAAAACTAAATGTAGGCCAAAGGACGCGCTGAGACCTGGAGTCACTGTGTTGAAAAAATTGTTGCAACAATAGTTAAGATGGAAGAGACTAGCATGGTGGTATAGTAAAAGGAATATATCACTGTCAGGTCCAAGTTTTACTGCAACTATGGTGCACAACAATTGGGTCCTTTTTATCATTCCCATGGGGTGCATAAAGGTCTTATTTTTAAACCAAACAAAAACTTCTTTCAGTTTTCTTCTGAAGATTGAAAAAAAAACCCACAAAATCACTTTGTAACTTGTTTACTTCTAAGTATTTACATTTAGTTATATTCCACACTCGAGTACTTTCAGGCCCTGTCTGTGGCCCATTTTCAAGAGATGTTTGGGATGTTAGCCTGGTCAAGGCCCAGCAGTCTTCTGGAACTTCTTCTCGTTGAGCTGTCATTTATGTGATGGCTGTTCTGGTTTTCTTGAGAGTTGCCAATCCCCTCTTGTCGCTCTGATATTCTGAGCTGATGGTCAATGGGATTAACCCTTGTGGTAAGGGTGTGGTCACCAAAAGTCTGTTGGGCAGGAAACCTAATCTCCAGATCAGCAGGTCAATCTTAGCTTCTTTTAATATCAAAGCTCGGCTTATGGGATCTTCTGAGGTAAAACCTTTGTTTCCTTCAATTACTTTAATCTCTCTGATAAGTGCACCTTCTACTACCCTCCTGTGACTAATTTTGTTGCTTTTGTATATAAGCCATAATGTTTTTGAAAAATCCATCCTATGGTCATTTTCCAACAATGTCTAGCTATAGCACTCCCCTGAGAGTTAAGCTGTACTGCCCTTCTATGTTCTTGGACTCTAGTCCTTATTCCCCTACCTGATTCCCCAACATATCTGTCTCCACAATTGTTGCAATTATGTATACCCCTGCTACACCATCTGTATTACTGTTTTCTCCTTCCAATTTATTTTTACATACTTTTATTTTTACGGTATTATCAAAGGCATATACAAATTTATATTTACTTTCTTTCATTTTTGAAGTGATTTGTTTAATTTTAGGCATAAAAGGGAGGGCAATTATTTTTTTGTTTTCTTTATTCCACGTACTCTCTACATTCGCTCTGTAAAAAATGTTTCTAGCTTTGTTGAGTGCCCTTTTTCTGAACCATTCCGGGTATGCTAATGCATCGAAGCTTTTATCAATGTAATTTATTTCTTCCTCTATCTTGCAAGGGTCACACGTTCTCATTGCCCTAAGAAATAAACCTGTTAGAACCCCTATTTTTATATCATGACTGTGAAAAAGAGAAGAAATGAATATATGAGTTTGTATGTGTGGGTTTTCTATATGTGCTGAATTCATATCCTGTTTCTTTTCTTTCTATGAGTATGTCTAAGAAGGGCAGTTTATTATTGTTACTTTTCTCTAAAGTGAACTGGATATTATCATCAAACTTATTGAGTTCATCTAGAAAAGTTTCTAGTATTTTGTTTTCATCACCTTGCAGAATAGCAAAAATATCATCGCATATCTCCACCATCCTTGCAGTGTTAAGTTAGTGACATCAACATTAGGAACTAGATTAGTTTCGAAATATTCCATATAGATGTAAGCGAGTATAGGTGATAATGAGGACCCCATAGCTACTCCACATTTCTGTTTGCGAATGTAGAGAGTACATGAAATAAAGAAAACAAGAAAATAGTTGCCCTCCCTTTATTGTCTAAAATGAAACAAATCACTTCAAAATTGAAAGAAAGTAAATATAAATTTGTATATACCTTTGATAATATAAGAAACAAAGTATGTAAAAATAAATTGGAAGGAGAAGACAGTAATACAGATGATGTAGCGGGGGTATACATAATCTAATTGCAACAATTGTGGAGACAGATATGTTGGGGAATCAGGTAGGGGAATAAGGACTAGAGTCCAAGAACATAGAAGGGCAGTACAGCTTAACTCTCAGGGGAGTGCTATAGCTAGGCATTGTTGGGAAAATGACCATAAGATGGATTTCAAAAACAGTAGGCTTATATACAAAAGCAACAAAATTAGTCACAGGAGGGTAGTAGAAGGTGCACTTATCAGAGAGATTAAAGTAATTGAAGGAAACAAAGGTTTTACCTCAGAAGATCCCATAAGCCGAGCTTTGATATTAAAAGAAGCTAAGATTGACCCTGCTGATCTGGAGATTAGGTTTCCTGCCCAACAGACTTTTGGTGACCACAATATCAGAGCGACAAGAGGGGATTGGCAACTCTCAAGAAAACCAGAACAGCCATCACATAAATGACAGCTCAACGAGAAGTAGTTCCAGAAGACTGCTGGGCCTTGACCCAGGCTAACATCCCAAACATCTCTTGGAAATGGGCCACAGGCAGGGCCTGAAAGTACTCGAGTGTGGAGTATTAACTAAATGTAAATACTTAGAAGTAAACAAGTTACAAAGTGATTTTGTGGGTTTCTTTTTCGGTCTTATTTTTGTAACTTGTTTCACCTTTCATAACTACTGGAGGCAAGCACTGGAGTGTCTAACACAACTACATGGTCTCATTGAAATAATGACCATTTCCTTGATACTTTGAAATATCATTTACTGTTAACTTGTACTCTAACAAAGCCTGCTGCTAGATTTCATGTTCTTCCAAAAGTTTAACAGTAACTTAATAATTAATACAGAACTTCCATATTTTCATGTTACACACTATCTCATTTAATTTACCAGGATATATTTACTGAATATTTTAAAAATCAGTTGTAAACCTCAACAACAATGAGCAAAAAACTAAATATTTTGCTAAGTAATTCTTGCAAATAAAATTATCGTATATCCATAAAACAAGAGGAGTAGTTGTATTAAAATGCAAAACTTTTGCCGTAATTTTATTAATTACTCTGACATTACAAGAAGTAGGAAACTTTATATGCTGTACATAAAATACTTATAAGCGCAAAAATGATTTGTTTTTAATCCAATAATGGATTCCAAAAACTCATTAGAAAATTCAAATTGATCTGCACTTAAAAAAGGGAAAAGTGGATTCAAGAATAATGAAAATACTACTGTATTCAAACTCACTACAAAACGAATTATATAAGTTATTTATTTGTATTTAAGTATTCCTAGTTGTTCTTTAATATAAGACTGGAGAAATACTTCTAAGTACAATGTTAGTTTCAAAATTACATAACCAAGAAAAAAAAAAATAAAAAAAGTTGGTTTTGCCATTTTAATGAATGTTATGAAAATTCACTAAATTTAAAATTTTTTTTTTTATAAAGAAAATCTATATATTTCAATCCCCCTCACACACATTATATATATATATATATATATATTAATAATATATATATATATCATATATAATATATATAAAAAAAAAAAAAAAATATATATATATACTATATATATATTATATATATATATATATATACAAATATACATATATATATCCTTAATCTAGCTGTTACAAATACAAAGCACCTTATTGCAACATGAACTTCGAGAAAAGCAACTGCAAAAATAAAACTGGAGACAGACTTCAAAGGAGGAACTTAAGACTAGTTTATCATTACACAATATCTCAAAAATTTAAAACTAACAATTCTGCAAACAAAAGTGCTATTGTTGGTTGTCTGCCGTTTTGAATGTCATAAGTAAAAAAAAAATCATTACTATTATCATTTTTCATATACTGTGACCATTTTACCCAAGGCTCACTGTTCTTCTAAGCATAAACGAACCTACAACCTACAAAAAACAACACCTCTTGTACAGTCATTCATGCATCAAGGCCGTAAAGTAATTTGCCAGAACTACACTTTACTTCAAAACAAATAGTGACACTTGATAAGGTAAACACTGTCTACTATAACAATCAAAATTCAAGTAAACTAATTCATTAACTTTCGATAAACATTAGAATGACTAATACCTGAAATTTTTTTTAGTTTTATTCTCTTACAACTACTGACATCCACATGAGAAATGAAACTATTTGATAAGTTCGAAATAAATTCATGGTAGTGCTACACTTTGCACTATCATAGAGTGATTCTCCTGCTAAAATGAAGAATCAAGTGTCACATTAAAGACCGTATGTAAATGTTACTCTCTTAAATTTCAGTTGTGACTCTTTACAAAAAAACACATACTCTATGTCGAAACTGTCCAGTCAAAATACCCCTGGGTGTTCTCTCAGGATCTTGTCTTAGGCGGGCATAAAACAGGGTACAGCTGCCTATTCCCATTTACTGTATAACCAAGTCACGGAAGAACTATGTTTCTAACTAAACACGTTATATTTGTACAACTGGTAACTTAGCTGCAAATTACCTTTGATCTTGAAAGGCCTATGAACATGTATGAGCAATTTGAATTCCTGAAATTCATATGCCATCTCGTACATCTGAGCTCTAAAGGAAAAATTTATTTCAAATTACAGTGTGCACTGCATGGAACACTATAGACGGTGCAACATCTCTTCAGCACCAGAAGCAAAGCTTTCTGTCTATTATTTTAACCATTTCTCTTTTGCATTTTCTTATTTACCTGTCGTACTTAACCTAACTCCAAATCTCCCATTCCATTTCTGAAAGATCATTCAGACAGTCCTGTGAGAACACATGCCCAGCTCAGTGGTTTTGTTGAACTACTTAATAACACTCTGGCAATAACTGTATATTTTAAACATATACATCAAAATCAAAGGTATTTAATTATAAGTTTGATGAGACCACTGATTCATGTAGTTCAGCATAAAGAATCCTAACGTTTATACCCTTTAGAATGTAATTCAGAAGTAGTATCTTGAGAGGGGAAAGGATTTTACTGATATACAATAATGTAAGCAAGCAGGAAATCAAGGCTTCCCAAAGCAAAAGTAGCTTTAAAATATTTACTATGACTGAATACCACAATCTCTTACCATTCATCTGAGAACATCAATTCAACCAGAATTCATGGGATTTTGTAAAAACAATACCATGGGGAACTACATAATAAGAACAGGTACTTACTTTCAATAGGCCAACCCTTTGCAGTCTAAATATGAGACTGGTTTGATTCAACTCACGTTACCCAGTAGCTGATTGTAAATGCTATATGCATTTACAACTTCTGAAATTGGTTGACCAAAAACTCTGCAAACATGATAATTGTTTTTACAGAGTTGAAGAATTCCCAAACTGATGCTACTGCTGTTATTTTAATAACTCCCAAGTCCATGCTACTGTTAGCTTCACTGAAGGTAAATCCAACCTACTAAAAAATTTCTCTCTATATATTGCAAAGCAAACATCAATAATGGAGTACATGAACATTACAATATCAGTGACTTAGTGTCAAAGATTTATCATTTAACTGTCACTTAAAAAAAAAAAAGTCATAGTATTGTATTGGATTTCCTAAATTTCCAGGCTGGAATTTAATGGCAGGCATAAATTAACGGTTTGACAGCATGTCCTATCATTTTTATAACCAAGTACCCAAGAAAAACTAAAATAATTCTTCCCACTCCATCATTTATTCTTTACAGTTGGTTTTATTTGATGCTACATGAAGTAAGCCCTACACAATGAAACATGAGACCAAAGATGATGTAAATAAAATTTTGGAGTAAACACTACGAATTCTTAAATCCTCAATTAAATGTCTCATAAAATGACTGCGGCACAAATATCCAGTAATGTATTCATAAACTATATTAGCTAATAAAACCCTTCTCAGCCTTACTTAAAGCATAAACCCAGTAATCATTTATGATTTTTTTTTTAACTGTATTTAACTACACTAACAAATTCTCTAACACAGCAGAATGCACAATAAAACAACAAATTCAACGTAAGAAAAATTTAAAACTAAATGCTATAAAAAAAAAGCAGGAATTCACTGCTCAATATAAATAACAATCTAATTATATTTATGTAGTTCTTATGAGAGGTATCTTTAAGACCATAACCTCATCCTCTTCACTGTTTATGGGAAGACTTAACCTTGGCACCTTCAAATAACTGAGTAAAAGTACTAAAACTATTCTAATTAAGAAAAAGGAGAAACTTTCATTACAAATCCACATACGTACACAAATGACAAGATACCATTTACTATTGCTGTCAAATAATTCTTACTTTAGGCAAAATGAATTCAGATAAAACTGAATGGATAAACAACAAAAATGACCTTAATATGTAAAACTTCATTTACAAATGCTAAGGACAATTACAGGAAACATAAACTAACTCCAAATTTTAAAAGTTGAGTAATTTTAGCATTTATAAAGCAGTCTACAGTTTTCTTTCATCCTCTACAAGACTTCACTTGAATAACTTCTGTTTACAGAATCATAAGTCTACAGCCACTGAAAATTTCTCCAAGAGATACTAATTAAAATAGACTGTAGTGCACACTCAACGTCAGTCCTTCAAAAACTAAGTCTAGCCTCTCAAAAACACATGGTTTGCATAGGATGCATGACTTGCTTTTACCCATACTACTATTTTATCATATCAAAGTTTTAGTAACCTTATTAACAAATACTGTATTTAACAGCATATTGTTAAACAGCACACAACATTCAATTGCATTTCACCTGGCAAAGTAAGTTCTAGAAATCGAGTGTATGCAGCTGTTTTTATATCATCCACACTATTTCATGACACACCTGAACGTACCCCTACCAATCATAACTTTCAGTCTCAAACATTAATCCTAAAACCAAGGTCACAATCAGATCCCCAATTGTTATTTCAGGAAAAGGAGAATGACCATACAGGAGCCCAGGATATTTTCTTGAAGTTCTGACACCACAACCACTTTGGGGATACACTACATTACCAAAACAAAGTATATTTCAATATTACAATATACTCTCATCATATGAGCTTAGTCATATGATGAGAGTATATTGCCTGTTCAGGCTATGAATTAAAAATAAGCACATGCAAGGTTCAAAATCCTGTACTCCCAAACTAAAATTCTTTTGTTATATATCAATAAAAAGATTATGATAAAGTTGGATGCTATTAGCAAATACTGAAACTTAAGCTTCAGGGCAAGACTTGAGAACACCTATAATTAAAACAATATTACTAAACTAAGATCGTATATACTTCAAGTACATTCACATAAATGATTTGACCCCTCCAACAAAAATACAAAAAGAAAATACAATTAAACTGCACAATAGACAACCAGATGAAAATAACAGGTAAATAGGAGTCAACACAAGAAAGAACTACAAAGCAGTTAAATAAAAACAAAACAGCAATAGGAAGAGCCAATACAAAAAACTATAACATAACAACATAAAAAGGGACATTTCCCATGAGTGTATACAGAGCTATATTATTGCTTTCTACCTTTTACTTTTCATCTGTTCCTTTAGGTCTTCCTACCTACCTTCCCGTCTTTACCTTCACCTTGTTCAAATGCTCTGCACTCGTAGGAATCCTGGCAAACCCTATGAGTTTCTAGAAGTGATATTCAACCATTTGATTAAATTAATAAAAAAAAACATCACCTCATACATGAACTGGCTTTTGTTGTTATAAAATGCCAAAAGTTAAATGTCATACATGATGCATAAATACAGCAAAGTTCGTCACTGTAAAGTTGTTGTTAAAATCAGCATAAAAGCTCTGGCAACCATTTTATACATATATAATATCCCATTCCAACTAATGAATCTTGCAAAAAATAGTTCTGCAATTTACTACAATCCTATAACAGGAGCTAATATTGGTATATGTGCATAGTACTGTGCTGCTGAACATTGGTTGCATTCAGTGAAACATCTTCTGTAATGAAAACATTTAGAAAACTCTTCAAGTCAGTACTGTAATGTATACAGTACAGGCAACCATGGCAGTTTCTACAATTTCACTTTTTTTTTTTTTTAGTTTTGAATTATACTGTCCAATACTGCAGTTGTTTTCAGGCCAAAGTTATTTCTATGTATTGCACATAACTTACTAGTTATGTATTGCAAGGCAGTAATTTAATATGTTAGATACAGCATGAATTGAGCAAGACACCTGAAATATGACTTTACTTTTGACATAAATAATTAGCAGCCAGTAATTGGTGAATCATTATTATCAATCATTAAATTATTGTTATAATTATCAACCACTAATTTTGGTGCTAATGTATTATTACAATATTATCATAGCTTAAATTGGTATGCTAAGAAAACACTAGGTAGGATATGTGCAAGTGTTTATCTTCTAAACTTGTCAATAAAGTAACTCTTTCAATATTTCAAATTTAAAATCTTAAAAAAAAAAAAAATTTAGATACATAATAAATCTTTATGAAAAACATAAGGCAGCGATCCTTAACCTGGTCATGTGCATCTCCAAATGTGTTTGGATTGGTGCTTGCACAGCCAACTGCTTCAGCATACAGGATATAATGTAATGACCTGTCTTGATAGCCATTATAAATGTCAACATAACTACAACACACATACATGAAGTTCTAGTCTTTTGCTTCATGTCACTGGTGCTTTTTTAATGTTTTATATATCTTACCAAATACTATTCTGTATGAAATTCAGATTTTATTCTAACAACCATTTACTTTTATATTTCTACCTAAAAGGTACTGTGAACTGTTTTCATTTACTAAAATACTATATTAGTGCTTCATATTGAAACTTCCCTTTTTCACAAATTTTCCATTAATAATCAATGCAAAAGCTGGTAAACCCAATGAAAGCCATACAAGGCCAAAATCAGATTAATCGGGGTTAGATTAGCAAGGTTTTGTGGTATGTTATAAATTCTGTACACTATACAATTCAGTAACATTCGTGTGTATAGCAAGTACGTACTGAACTCTACATAACTGTACATACTATATCATTATACAGCTGGGAATGAAGCCTGTTTACTCACACCAAACATGGGAGTTGCATAAGGAATCTGCAAGCTATGATATGGAGTTTTCAGTTCCATTATAACCTTATGGAATTGCCATTGTATAACTTGTCCACTGTAAGCAACCTGCAATATGCACACATTTTCTATGATGCCGAGAATACAATCTAACTTGGAATTTACCATACATATGTTAGTGAGAATATTTATCTTGTTTACAGTGTACTGGTCCAATAACATAGAACTAAGTTAAACTTGATAATCTGAAAACTAAAAATGAGATCCGCAATTACATTTTTTCAAGAAGTTCAAAGGTTTCTAGAATAAAAGTTGCAACTGTTTAATTACAAAAATTACTCTTTAAAACAGTTGTTACAAACATTGTAGACATGTATAATTCAGTGGTAATGAGAATGTAATCCATTTTTTAAAGCTCATTTTACTGATTTCATCATTCTTGCAATGGGAAAACAGTTAGTCATGAATACATTTTAAATTTTTCCTTTTGACAATGGAGTTTCTAATTATACTGGACATGAAAATTATACTATACTTTATAAAATGGTTACCAAAATCAATTACAGGCCTTGATTTTTACCTGAAAAAATGGCACTCTACACTTTTTCTCAACACCTAGTGATCTAAATTGACATTGCAAAGGGAAGCTTTGCCAGACCTGTGATTTTAAAAATTCATCATTTTTTTTATCTCAATATTAAGATAATGTTGATCTACACAAAGCTTGTAGTTCATATGGGTTGTAAAGAAAAAACCCAATATAAAAGACCCTACATCAAATTAAAAAATTGCAATGAAAAATCAGCACTAAAACACTGAATGCAAATTCCACCTTCAATTAAATTGAAATAATTTTCAAAATATAAAGTTTTAAAGTTAATAAAATGCTTACATTCTAGCAAGAAAACATTGAACATCCCTTCCACACTGCCTCTGTCAATAGTTTCAGTTTAAATCTCTGGTCATAGAACCACACTACAATGAATCACCACTGGATGTCATACTTATGCTATAATGAACTATCACATTTTGTTTCGCCATCTAATGACTTTACAAAATAAGAGATCAGTGTCTTTTGTACATACTTGTGACTATCATGTGAGTGCAACTTCTTTTTCTTGCATGTTGTACCAGAGCTTGGCTGGTCAAAAGTAACATCTGTAGAATTGTTAATTTCTTCTTCACTCCTCACATCTTGTTCTAAATTCAACAACTCTCTTTTTGGAGTCTTATAGTCTAGACTTAATTTCTTTCTTGTTTTGGATCCTTTTGTTCTACTTCTAATGTTTGTATGAGATGAGGTACCAGATGGCAGAGGCACCACCTTTAGCGATTCCAAGCCACTGCCATCCTGAAATGGCTGGGATGAGGTACCAGCACCAAAAGAGCTACTCTCATTAGCCATGATGTTATCTTGGTAGGATGTAATACTTTCCTCAAGTGGACGTTTTCCAGTTCCAGGATATATTTCCTGGAAATATTTATAAATTATCATAACATACACTGTATAAAGATGGAAAAAAAAAAGGTAAAGGGGACAACTGAAATTCCAGGTTCAGAAATTGTAGTGTCAAGGATAAAATCATTTTGGTATTGTAAACAGCAATCATAAATTCTCTAGTCTAGTATCATTAAGAACACTAGGGGAAAAAAATGGCAGCAGTTTGCAGGTGTTAAAAATAACAAACATTATTGAACAAATACTTCTGCAACCTTATGCACTGGAGGAAGGCAATCAAAATACCTTTACTCTTTACATTACCTGAAAATGCAAGCAAAAACAAATTTCATATCAATAGTTGCCAACTTCAGAAGAGGCAAGTATGGAGAGCTAGAGGATACTGGCAAAACAGCAAACTGAAAGAAATGCCAATCTCTAAAAAAATATAAATGATGAACCTATGAATTTTCATTCTTTTCATTAAATAGTACATATTTCTGAGAATTAACTATAGATGTGTCAGCAGAGTTAAGAAAGAGATGGGGGAGGCCGAGTGTATTAATGAAGAAACAACTTGAAATGATGGTAAACCCATGCTCTGATCACTCAGGAATAGGTGTCTGAATATTAATGTCCTTTCATCAGCCCAAGCTTTTTCATCAACCAGTGCTCTCTACAATCTCTAGAGCACGCACAATGCATGGCAATGTTTTCTGCAAAGAATTTTCCTCACATTAGCACTCTAACATGAATTTGCCTTCTTTGAGGCCGTGGATACAGAATTGCAGTGGTCATCTCATTCTTCCTCATATTACTTCATCAAACATATGGGACCAAAGTTTTTACTAAAACCACTGTCTGCTTGAAATTCAATTAAGTCTGTCTTCATCTAACTTTACCCAAGATTTTCTGGAAAATCCTATGCATCTCCACTTTGCTACTTCCATATCTACTGTTGTTCTCACCAACTGTTCCTAATCCTTTCTCACAATGTCGTAACCATTTCAATCTTTGAGATCTTTTCATATTCCCCCAAAAATTCCTATTCAGGCAATATGATTAATGGGGCTATAATGAATAAATGGTGTTAATACGAAGTGTGTTTTTCAGTACAAATCCAGCAGTTAATCTAAGTTCCCTCATCATTTCCCCTAAATATCACAAGAAAAACGAGTGAAGCAAAGTATCTTCAATGGTATAAGTTAGTGACAGGGATTTTTTTCTACATAATATAAAGGCACAATATAATCAATGTTCTGTTGTAAAACATTATATTTAATGTACTTCCACGCATTATCATAAATTCCACATGTATGGACATTCAATAATTTAACCTGAAAAAGTCTCATCATCAAATAATTACAGGCTACCCCTGTGACAATACAGCTTTGAGCTTGGTGAGCTGGTTGAAATAAATACAAAAATCATTATAGACTGCTGAGTTTACATTATTAACTTCACTGGGGCTGGACAAGCAGATTTGTTCTGTTCTTACATCAGTTACTATTCACTTTCTAAAAACTTGCTCAAATTTTGAAGACTGGATAAACTGAAAATGTTAAAGATTAAGACTGGGATTTTGACAAAGGAAAAAAGGGATTTTGACAAAGAAAAATTCTATTTCTGGGTGAGGACCTGTGTCGCCCAGTGAAATGTTCCTTATAGCACTCATTTCTAAGTATAAATAATTGCTAAATATACAAGAGAAAAAGCCATATGGAATGCCAGGGTTACTACCCCCGGCTCTCTCACCCTCATAGGGCGCTGGTATAGTATCTGGGGCAAGAAGAAGCCACTACCAGAGGTCCTCTGCCAATTAGATATCTCCTTTCTCAAATTCCCCTGCTCTAGAGAGGAGCCGTTACAACGGCCATCTACCGCCCGCTACTGCTACTACTATCGCCCTACCCGATCATTCCTGAAATACGCACGCAAGCTTGGGCCAGCTCGGGGTGAGGAAAGAAGAGGGGGATGGGTTCACTGGGCGACACAGGTCCTCACCCAGAAATAGATTTTTCCTTTGTCAAAATCCCTTTTCTGGGCTCGACCTGTGTCGCCCAGTGAAATAGTAACAGAGAATTGGCCACACAAGCTTGGCAAATAGTGTAAACAAATTTTTTTTATATATATATATATTTTTTATATGCAATTATTTTGGAAATAAGAAAAGCTACAACCTTCAAATATTTTTCGTTTTATTCTACATGAAATTGCGCACATTTTCATATATAAAACTCTATGAAATGCCTAATATGAAACGGAGCAAATATTCCGAGAATGGGACGTACGCATTTCGGAGATTTGTGGCGGAGAATCCGCGCGCGGAGTGAAGGAAATTTTATTTTTTCAAATTCACTATAAATCTAAATATTGTGCTAGAGACTTTGAATTTGTTTCAAGATGAAGATAAATGACTGAATATTACTAGACTGTAAGATTTTTAGCTTAAAATTGTGTTTTTCGACCATTTCGGTAGAGTCAAAGTTGACCGAACGTGGTTTTTTTCTATTTATCGTGATTTATATGCAAATATTTCGAAAATGAGAAAAGCTACAACCTTCAATTATTTTTAGTTGTATTCTACATGAAATTGCGCACATTTTCATATATAAAACTTTATGTAACGGCTAATTTAAAATGGTGCAAACATTACCACAATCGCACGTATGATTTTTTCGGGAGTTACCGCGTGGACGTAAAGGAAAATGTTATTTTTTTCATAAATTCACCATAAATTGAAATATTGTGCTAGAGACTTGAAATTTGTTGCAAAATGAAGGTAAATGCTTGAATATTACTAGAATATAAGCGTTTTTAGCTTACAATTGCGTTTTTTGACCATTTCGGTAGAGTCAAAGTTGACCGAAGGTTAAAATTTTGGCAATTATCGTTATTTATATGAAAATACAGGCGGTCCCCAGGTTACGACGGGTCCGGCTTACGACGTTCCGAGGTTACGACGCTTTTTCTTAAATATTCATTGAAAAATCCGCCCAGGGTTACGACGCTTGTTCCGAGGTTACGACGCTGACGCTTCCAAAGCTCCGAGTTTACGACGCTTTTAAAAAACACATATTATGATAAGATAAGAATCCTTTATAGTTTAGCACAGTTTCTCTCTCTCTCTCTCTTTGTATTTTCCAAGAAAATAATCACTATAATTTTCTCTCTCTCTCTCTCTCTCTCTCTCTCTCTCTCTATACTACAAAGATGTATGTTTTTTTAGTATGATAAATAAATGATTTACTATTTTCAAATATTAATATTAATTTATACAGCAATAATATCAATTCATTAAAGAAAATACCATAGTGAATTAGTAAGATTTTAGCTTATATTTAAAAAATTATCGAAGAATGAAGGAAATCCCAGTCTTCTCTGTTGAAGGAAATCCCAGTCTTCTCTGTAACCTTTCCAGGTACTAAAACTGTCAGATATATATCATGTTCTGTGACAGCCAAAAGGGGGAAGAGCTGGGGGAGAGCTGCAGTGTTGCAATCAGTGGTCCTGACATTTTCCCCCCCCCTCTCTCTCTCTCTCTCTCTCTCTCATTTACCGAGACTCGAGATTTTTTATGTACTTGTACTATTTGTTTTTAATACTTTCAAATAATAATAATAATAATAATAATAATAATAATAATAATAATAATAATAATAATAATAATAACTGTAATTACAAAATTCATATGTGATAGTATTTTAAAGAAATACAATACGTACTAATCTATCCATGTCACTTTTAATTAAGGTTAACTCTCTCTCTCTCTCTCTCTCTCTCTCTCTTTTGCCACACAAGATAATAATGAGTCATAGTGGTAACGCCCTCCCTCTCTTTCGCTGGAAGCGTTATAAACAAAGAGAGATAAACACTCTCTCTCTCTCTCTCTCTTTACTGAGATGAAAGAATTTTTATGGTACTAGTATGTAAAATGTTTATTGATAATTTCAGTTATTTAATAATAATAATAATAATAATAAAACTTTAATTACAAAATTCATAATGGTCGTATTTTAAAGAGATGAAAATTACCTTTCCATTTCACTTGTAAGGATAATTCCTCTTTCTTACTGAGATGAGAGAATTTTTATGGTAGATGCACGTGTTTATTATATTTTCAAATAATAATAATAATAATAATAATAATAGAAGTAGTAATAATACGATAAATAATTTCAAAAGAAAATTCTTCCCTTTGTCTTTTTCTGTATCAATTTCCCCACCTCAACTCAGTGACACTCAAGCTAACAATGCCATACAATGGTCAACGAATTTATGGTTTTATTTATGTAATCTCTCTCTCTCTCTCTTACTGAGATGAGATCATTTTCATGGACGTGTATGTAATAAGTTTATCATTAATATTTTCCAATAATAATACTATAAGTACAAAATTCATATCTGAGTATTTTAAATACAATAATCATTCCATTTCTCTCTTTTAAACAACTCTCTCTCTCTCTCTCTCTCTCTCTCTCTCTCTCTCTCTCTCTCTCTCTCTCTCTCTCTCTCTCTCTCTCTCTCCACAAGATACTTGTCATACATTTGGTGTTTCTATTTCTTCCTTTTATCTCTCTCGCTCTCAGCAAAAGAATCGATAGACAGACAAACATAATTGCACAGTCCTCTCAGTAGTAGCCATCTTGCTTGGTGAGACGTACCCGCGTGAAGTCAGATTAATCAACAGATATCACAAGTTTAACATACGACTAGAATTTGAGAAATATCTAGAAGTGTTCGTGAACTATCGGTGATAAGATTAGTGTGAAAATAGTAGGATAAAGCGTCTTCTAAGTTAGTTTATCAAGTGTAATACTATAAATCAGAACAAGATGGCAGGAAGTTCCAACTGCGGGAAGAGGTGGCGTAATTTGGCGTGTTTAGCAGATTCGCAATACGATGAGGTAGCAGGAAGGGAACTGGCATTTCTCATCTATGAAATCAGCAACAGTCCTAACCAAAAGATACAAAAGCATTCATAGATATATTAGAAGGATATAATCCTTCAAACTGGAACAAATCTAATGAAAACATCTTGAAAATAATTGAAGAAGTTCCAAATAAAATCCAAGTGGTCAAGAGACTCATAAAGAAAATATACATAAACCAACATATTCCGACAAAGAAAATGAATAAGGTGAATCTTGTGAATATCCTAATTGATGCATTAGGAAAAAGAATGCCAAAAGCATGCAAACTGTGTAAGGTTTGGTATAGCATAGTCAATCCACAAAACCTAATCAGAAAATGTGCTGCATGCAACATTCCGACCCATCCACAGTGTGCTGAGGTAATACAAGATTTGAGAAAAGATACAAGAATTTTTTGTTCAACATGTCTATCATGGATAGACAATGTTATTAAATCAAGATTGAATGTACAAATAGTTGAGGATGAAGAAGAAGAGGAAGAGGAAGAAGAAGAAGAAAAAGAAGAAGAGGAAAACGGAAGAGAAGTAAACAAAAATGAAATGACAGAAAAAAATAAGGAAAACAAAGAACAAGATAAAAGTATGGATGCAGAGATACTCATTGATACTACATATGAGGCAATAAAGCAGCATACCTACGAAGAAATAAATTACGATATGACAACAGAAAAGCAAATCCCGAAGAGGCTCTACCCAGATCTATACAATGACGGGAAAAGAGGAAAAAAAAGACAAGAAAGAAAAAATCTGCAACCTTTTGAAAAGAGGGAATTGCAGATTTGGAGAAAGATGTTACTACAAACATCCTAAGATATCAAAAACTATGAAATATATGGTAAATGTGCATACTTAGATGGATATGGGGATGATTGCAGAGATCTGCATCCAAAAATATGTAAAAACCTAAAAGAAGGAAAAGGATGTAAGTTCGACAAAAAATGCAAATATATGCACCCTGTAGCCCATGAATCATAATCAAATAAATAACCAACCAAGTAATAAAATCCAAAATAAGAAAGAAACAAATAAAGAGAGAAATCAAGAATATCAGGTAAAAGAGAAAAGCAAACCACCAATGAGATATGCAGAGGTGTCAGCAAAAAATTTCAAAGCATCAGCTCCGAAATTCTACTCAAGAGATAATAACTGTATTTATTATGCAAGAGGATATTGCAGAAACGGAGAAAATTGCAGATTCAGACACAAAATGAATAATTATGATGAAGGAAGATCAAATATTATGGAAAAGTTGGATTTTTTAATGTCAGAATTTCTGGAAATGAAAAAAAGAACAACATACCAGAACAGGAAAGAGACATGGGAAAATCCTTATTACTACCAGTATTAAATGAAGGAGAAAACACGCAAACCATCATAGTGATGAATGCGCAGGGTTTAGTTACGAGTAACTCAAAAAGAAAAATAGAGTACTTAGAAGAACTAACCCAAAATGAAAAGAAAAATAGATATAATGAATATAAGTGAAACCTGGTATTCCCAAGAGACTGGAATGATGATCAAATAAAAGGGTTCCAAACTTATAGATCAGATAGAAAAAATAGGAATCAAGGGGGAACCGCAATATATGGGAAAGACAAAAAACAAGGAAAAATATATGAGAAATATAGTAACTCAGAATGTGAACTAATAGCGGTAGAATTTGAATCTGAAAAATTGATGAACATAGTAATATATAGACCTCCTAATACTAAAGAGTTTGACTTAATAATTGAAAAATTGGATGATATATGTAGAAATCACAAGGACTGGACTATTCTCCTATCTGGTGACTTCAACTTTCCTTTCGTAGAATGGAAAGAACGAATAGGAGATTGTGGTTGTACTTATACATATAAAAAAGAGAGTAATAGTAGTGCAGAAGATAAGAGGCAATTTGAAAAGCTATTAGATATGCTACTAGAATCCAACATTCAACAAATAAATCACCTGCCAACAAGAAAGGAAAATACTTTAGACCTAGTATTTGTGAACGAGATGAATTATGTTAAAGAAATAATAGTTTATAATGCGAGTATTTCAGACCATAAGTCATAGAATTAAACAGTCATTCCAAAGCAAGTGAAAATAGAGATAAGCAAGAAATGAAAAAGTGGGAAGGATATGGAAAATACAACTTCTACAGTAAAAATATAAAATGGTCAGAAATTAATGAAGAATTAAACAAAGATTGGGATAACATTTTCGTAAGTGATGACATAAGGGTAAATACGGAGATATTATATAAAATATTGGAGAAAATAGTGGAAAATATATACCGAAGAAGAAAAGTAAACATCATTCATGCATACCAAGAGACAGAAGGATCTTGTTCCAGAAAATCAGAAAGTGGAAAAAAGGTCTTGCAAAAGAAAAAAATGCATGGAAAGTTATAGAACTAAAAAGTAAGATAGAAATGCAGACAAAAGATTATACAATCAAAAGAAAATGAAAAACGGGACTTGGAAGAAAAAACCCTATTAAATATTATCCAGCAAAACCCCAAACTATTATACTCATATGCGAAGAAGATGAATAAAAGAAGAATAGAATAGGCCCTCTGAGAATTGAAGGGAGATTAACGAATGAAAAAAGGAAATTTGCAACATACTGGCAGAACGATATAAGAGAGAATTCACCCCTAGAATAGATAATGAAGATAATGATATAGAAGTAAGGGATGAAAATAGTGAATATTTAGCTGACATAGATATTAATGAAGCTGATATTGTGCAGGCTATTAATGAAATTAAAAATGGAGCTGCTGCAGGGCCTGATGGAATTCCTGCTATTTTGTTAAAGAAAGTAGTTCATTCTATCGCAAAGCCACTTGCAATATTATTAAGACAAAGTGTAGATACAGGCAAGATTTATGATGAGCACAAATTAGCATATATTACCCCTACTTTCAAAAGTGGATCAAGACTAGAGGCAAGTAATTATAGGCCTGTGAGTCTAACATCACATATTATGAAAGTGTATGAAAGGGTAATGAAGAAAAATATTATGAAACATTTAATAAAAAATAATTTGTTTAATAAAGGACAACATGTTTCGTACCCGGAAAAAGTACACAAACCCAACTGTTAGTCCACCGTGAGAACATATTCAAAAATATGAAAAGCGGAAATGAAACAGATGTGGTTTATTTAGACTTTGCAAAAGCTTTTGATAAAGTAGACCATAATATATTAGCGAAGAAAATTAGAAAACACAATATCGTGGATAAAGTAGGAAGATGGTTAAAAGAATTTTTACACAACAGAAAACAGATAGTTATTGCAAACGACGAGAAATCGGATGAAGCCAAGGTAATATCCGGTGTGCCGCAAGGTACGGTGTTAGCTGCAATACTGTTTGTTATTATGATTGAAGACATAGACAATAATGTTAAGGATTCGGTAGTGAGTAGTTTCGCAGATGACACTAGAATAAGTAGAGAAATTACTTGTGATGAAGATAGGAAACGCTCTACAAAGAGACCTTAACAAGTATATGATTGGGCAGAGGTAAATAGGATGGTATTTAACTCTGATAAATTTGAATCAATAAATTATGGAGACAGAGAAAGAAAGCTATATGCATATAAGGGACCTAATAATGAGACCATCACAAATAAGGAAGCAGTTAAAGACCTTGGTGTGATGATGAATAGGAACATGTTATGCAATGATCAAATAGCAACTCTGTTGGCAAAATGTAAAGCAAAAATGGGAATGTTGTTACGGCACTTCAAAACAAGAAAAGCTGAACACATGATTATGCTTTATAAAACATATGTTCGTAGTCCACTTGAATATTGCAATATGATATGGTACCCACACTATCAAAAGGATATTGCACAAATAGAGAGTGTACAAAGGTCCTTTACAGCTAGAATAGAAGAAGTTAAGGACCTAGACTACTGGGAAAGACTACAATTCTTAAAATTATATAGTCTAGAAAGGAGAAGAGAACGCTACATGATAATTCAGGCCTGGAAACAGATCGAAGGAATAGCAGAAAATATCATGGAACTAAAATATCAGAAAGAGCAAGCAGAGGTAGATTAATAGTGCCCAAAACTATACCAGGAAAAAAATAAGGAAAGCACAGGACATTAATCCACTACGCACAGCATCGATAATGCAGCGTCTATTCAATGCGTTGCCAGCTCATCTGAGGAATATATCAGGAGTGAGCGTAGATGTGTTTAAGAATAAGCTCGACAAATATCTAAACTGCATCCCAGACCATCCAAGATTGGAAGATGCAAAATATACCGGAAGATGTACTAGCAACTCTCTGGTAGACATTAGAGGTGCCTCACACTGAGGGACCTGGGGCAACCCGAACAAGATGTAAGGTCTGTAAGGTCTCTCTTCTCTGGAGAAATATATGTATTTATGGGAGGGGGAAAAAGTTGCCTACAGACGTTCATTTCAATCTATTGAAACCTAAGGAGTTCTCTCTCTCTCCTCTCTCTCTCTCTCTCTCTCTCTCGTCTCTCTATCTCTCTGTCTCTCGTCTCTCTCTCTCTCTCTCTCTTGTATTTTAATGAAAATATACAGTAATTTGTGAATACACAGTGTTGCACATGAAAAAGTAAATTAGTGATAATTTTAGAGATACGGCCCTAAGAAAAATTGCAAATTAGTAGTGAAATTTTCCCTGTGGACATGTTTTCAAGAACGTCGTTCCGGCTTACGACGATTTTTCGGGTTACGACGCGTCTTAAGAACGGAACCCCCGTCGTAACCCGGGGACCGCCTGTATCTCAAAACTGATAAAAGCTACAACCATGGGTTGTTTCTAGTTGTATTGTGCATGAAATTGCGCACATTTCCATATATAAAACTTTATATAACGGCTAATTTTAAAATGGTGCAAACATTACCACAATCGCATGTACGATTTTTTTTGGAAGTTACCGCGTGGACGTAAGGAAAAAGTTTTTACATAAATTCACCATAAATTGAAATATTGTGCTAGAGAATTCCAATTAGTTGCAAAATTAAGGTATTGAATATTACTAAAATATAAGAGTTTTACCTTACAATTGCGTTTTTCGACCATTTCGGTAGAGTCAAAGTTGACCGAAGGTTGAAATTTTGGCAATTATCGTTATTTATATGAAAATATCTCAAAACTGATAAAAGCTACAATCATGAGTATTTTATTGTTGTATTCTACATAAAAATGCGCACATTTTCATATATGATACTTCATGTAACGGCTAATTTACAATGGTACAAAAATTTTGTCAAAGTGACAAAATAATTTCCGAGATGTGTCACAGATACTTTTTAGTGCGGCAAGAAAGAAATTCGCGCTTGCGCGCCTGCCTAACGATTGTAAACAAAACAACACCTTGATCCGTGAACTCCCAGCATCCCCCAAGGCACGTGATTCAAGAGTTTTCGGCTGGTAGGCCTAAAATTATTTTTCCGCGAATTTTTAAAAAAACTTTTGTATGTCGACGTAAAATACATCCAGTCAGCACCCGAGACAAAAAATGTCGACGTAAAATACGTCCAGTCGGCAGTAAAGGGTTAATATTACGACATCACAATAACAAATATAAAACTGTACAAAATTCTGGTATGACCAAGAATATACCACCACCAAGGAGTACAATAGTTAATATATACAAAACAATCTTAATAAACTATGTACAATACAGGAGTGGGTTGATATTCAATCCAGTCCAGGGCAAAAGGTAAAAAATAACTAGGCTGTATCAGGGGGGGACAATGTTCCCTGCTGCCACTGTCAAATATTTAAGGGCCTCTTAAAGATTTTAGATAGTGGCGTTTAAATACTGTCGGAGATTTCCAACCCGTATATTTTTTAAGGTCATCGAAGTTCATATGATGAAAATAATTAACTTTGATAACCACTGCCCGGATACCATGTACCTGGGGAACTGAATCCGGGTAGGCTTGTTTAATGAAATAAAGTATTTGTTGTCTGATGGCCTTCAGGGAAATGGTTCCACCATTCTCTCTAATAAATAGGGGGCCCGAAGACTTTTTAGAAGTTCTGTCCAGATAGGCTTTCAACGTATTTACAGGGCATAGAGACAGATCTTGTGGAAGAGGGACAATCTTCCACGGAGACCACCTGTTCTGTGGGTCTTCGTTCTTTGCCAAGAATTTTCGTGGGGAGAGCAGAACTTCTCCAGACGGGAGGAAATCAATATGGTTTGGTTCTCTGGAGAGAGCCGAGAGTTCAGATATTCTGGCTCCTAACGCCAGACTCACTAAGAATAATGTTTTCCTGAGAAGGGTTATATATGAGCATGATTCGTTATCAGTGTCTGAAGCTAGCCTGAGTACGTCATTTAAAAACCAGGAGACCGTGTGAGGATGGTCTACCGGTCTCAGCCTAGCACAAGCTCTCAGGATAGATGAGAAGTACGAATCTGTTAAATCAATGTTAAAGCCAAACTGAAATATCTTTCTCAAGGCGGATTTAGTTGTAGTAACGGTACTAGCTGCTAGACCTTTTACAATCAAAGTTCTAAGAAATGAAACTGCCAGATTCGTAGTCATTGTCTGAACCTCGAGTCTTTTAGAAAGGTGGCTAACTTCCTCACTGCCGAATCATACTGCCGTAGCGTCGATTCTCTTTTGTCTGACTCTAGGAACAAAGTGTTTAGTGGGTCAAAATTGGCATCCTTTTGTGCCGCAAACTTCATGAAGTCCATAAAGTTAGGGCATTCTGAATTGTTGAGGAAGCTGACACAGTCCGCATTTGTACTACTTGAGTCAGCCTCGGGTTGGGAATCCGCTTGGGACGGAGTCTCAACTCTACTAGAAGAGGAAACCAATTGATCTTTGGCCAGTTGGGTGCTACCACAGCTATCTGTCCTTTGAAAGATCTGAGTTTGTTTAGAACTTTCATTAAGAGGTTTATTGGTGGAAATAGGTAAAACGTCAATTGTTCCAGTCTATGGACATCGCATCTGTGGCGTGAGCCAGAGGGTCCAAATTGGGACCCACATAACACAGTAGTTTGTGGTTGGATTCCGTGGCAAACAGGTCTACTTGATGGCCCGGAATTAGTCAGCAAATCCAATTGAATGACCTTATGTCCAGGGACCATTCTGACTCCAGAGTTGTTCTGGACAGTGCGTCCGCGATAACATTCCGTACTCCTGCCAGGTGAGTGGCTGACAGATGCCAATGGTATTTCGCTGCTAGCGAAAAGATTGCTATCATCACTTGGTTTATGTGGCTCAACTTGGAACCTCCTCTGTTTATGCTGTGAACTATTACTGCACTGTCCAAGACTAGTCTGATGTGAATATTTCTGGCCGGAGTTAGTCGTTTCAGGGTCAGAAATACGGCCATGGCTTCTAGTACATTGATATGGGAGCTGCCGGAATGCTATCGACCATGTCCTTTGAACCTTCTTGTACTGAGAATAGCCCCCCAAACCGCTTAGTGAGGCGTCAGTGTGGACTATTAAAGACGGCGGAGGGAATCGTATCGGCACCGACTTTGCCAGGCTCAAGACTTTCGTCCATGGACGAAGTCTCTTCCATAATATCGGCGGGATCCGGGAGATTTTGTCTCTGAGCCTCCTGTTGGCTCTTGTCCGCCATACCCGGTTGATGTCCTTCAGTTTGGCTTTCAACAGAACGTCTGTTACTGAAGCAAACTGAAGTGAACCTAAGACTCTTTCTTGGGTCCTCCGAGACGCCTGCTTGTTCTTGAGGAATAGTCTCGTACCTTTCGCTATCTCTCTGCGCTTCTCCGGCGGGATAGATAGCTTGTGTGTGGTTAGGTCCCATTGTATTCCCAACCATTGAAAGCGTGACGCCGGGACAAGGTGGGACTTTCTCCTGTTTATCTGGAATCCCAGATATTCTAGAAATTTTATTACTTTGGCTTCCTTGTCGCTGGTTGCCCAAATAAGCCAGTCGTCTAGATAAGCTACTAGCATTATTCTTTGAGCTCTTAGTTCCTGCACTACTGTCTCTGCTATCTTTTTAATATTCTGGGTGCTATATTGAGCCCGAATGGCATGACCTTGAAGGCATAAGCCTGGTTTCCTAGTTTGAAGCCTAGGAAGGGAGAAAAATGCCTTGCTACCGGAACATGATAGTAAGCATCTGTAAGATCGATAGAGGTGGTGACGGCCCCACGGGGAAGTAAGGTTAGCATGCGGAACTTATCACATTGCATGTATAAGTTGAGATGGGACAAGTCCAGAATTACTCTTCGTTTGTCCGAGTCCTTCTTTGGGATGCTGAACAAGCGTCCTTGAAATTTCAGGTGCCTGACTTTCTTTATTACCTTCTTTTGAAGAAGGTCTTTGGTGTAGTCTAATAGGTCTGCCGTTTGAATTTGGTGGAAACTGATTGGTGGAGGAGGCCCTTTTATCCAACTCCACCCAAGGCCTTTTGATATTATACTGTGGGTCCACGTGCTGAACGTCCAACGTCCCGGAAGAGGTACAGTCTCCCTCCTACCTGGGGAGTCTCACTGGTTGGATGAAGTCCTACTTCCTCTGCTTCCTCGGAAACCTCTTCCTCTAGCAGGGGCTCTGGCGCCGGCTCTGTGCTGGAAGGCCCCTCTTGCCCGCTACCCCTTGCGAATCTATTGTAACCTTGAAACGCCCTTGTGTTTCAAAGGAAGCGTTGAAGGCTCCGGATGCAACAAACGTAGCCGAACTCTGGGGTTGTTGAGACGGCTGGCTCTGCAACAAGACAAATTGTTGCTGAGGTTGAGCCTTTGACGTTGAAGGCTGACTAACTTGGGCTACAGGGACTGCCTGTACCACTGCTTGAGACTGGGAGGTCTGGAAGGACTGGTACTTCCTAGGCCTCTTCCTACCTTTGGGATGCGATCCGGAGGGTTCTAATTTTCTCTTTGAAGGAAGGCCCCAGTGAACCCGAAGGTTCTGGTTAGCCCTGGCCCCTTCCCCCAGAATGCTATTCACCATGCTATCTGGAAATAGGTTGGCTCCCCAGACTGGAGCCTTAATGAGCCTGTTGGGCTCATGCCTGATGGAAGCATCAGCTAAAACATGCTTCCTGCAGTTCCTTCTGGCCACGGCAAAGTCATATACATAGCATTGGAGGGTCTGCAACAGCGACTTCGTTAAGACCCGGAATAGACCTTGAGGGCCTGAGGAGTCTGTAAGAGATAGTAGAATCAGGTCCTCTTGTCATGGTTTGCTTGTCACATCTATTATCCAATATAATTCAATATAATCCAATATAATCCAATATAATCCCCAGAATATCACTTAGGTGAGAATGGTACCTACCGACTCGTTAGTTACCTAACTAACCTCATCAAAATAATAATAGCATATCAATATAATATTATAATAAGATAATACAAATAATACCACATACACAACATGCATGAGCACAGGGAATGGATGAGGGCTTTCCTTTACCTCCAAAATTAATAAATGGTGTAGCGATAGGCTAGCTAGCCTACCCCACCTCAAACACAATACTCACGCATGAAGTAGAATTTTGAAAAATAAAACAGCACTCTCGTGAGGGAACCAAATCGCTCATGAAGGACGGATGACTAACGAGGGAAACCCTCTAAATAAGGCCAAATAATGTAATGGCTCAAACAGTGATACACAAGCCTATTGGTACACATCAGGAGCAAAATGGTAAAATTTCATGACAACAGTAACGGTTACTGTGATGTGCAATAGTTGTGAAAATAAGATATGCATTGAAATAAAAAGTTGAGATGACTGAGTAACGCGGTACCTTGATGTAAACAAGGTAGGAAGCATGGCGGCTCCCATGCAAACACCTCAAATATTAAACATCTCAAATAAGGGCAAACTGTTGCCTAACTGCGTTCAAAGTCAACAAATAATATACTCAACTTAGATGAAGATGCTTCTTGGAGATCAGTAGACATCGTAACCAAAAAACAGCAAAATAACAACAAAGTGTAAATGAAAGCGGTTCATGCTACGAGTGCTATGAAAGGAATGAGGGTTCTTGGCAGAGGTAGTAGTGACGAACGGAAGGTAGCCGTTGTAACGGCACCTTTCTAGCAGGGGATTTTGAGAGAGGAGACACCTAATTGGCAACGTATATTTGATAGTGGCTTCCACTCACCCCTGATGCTATACCGACACCCTATGAGGGTGATCGATCCAGAGGTAGTAACTCTCTGGCATTCCATATGGCTTTTTTCTCTAGTATATTTAGCATTTATTCATACCTAGAAATGAGTGCTATAGGAACATTTCACTGGGCGACACAGGTTGATCCCAGAAAAAAATATTTTTAAATAAATGTTTGACCAACACTTCATCACTGTGGACTGCAAATTGACAATTAAAAAAGAAAAGAAAAATTCAATTTGTATTTTCCCTAGGATACGTACCCATGCTTTCATAAAAGGAGTTTCTCACACAAGGCATGCTTCAAAAAAAAAAAAAGCACACACACACACACTACTACTACTGGGTAGGCCTGAATGACCTAAGGTGGCCTAATTCGTCCCCTGTGAGAATCAGCCAAAATGGGTGAACACAAGATGAACTGCCAAATACTATCACAGCTCAGAACACAGTGGAAGAGTTGGTCCACCCGAGGTCACATGGGGGCACAGGCCAGCCCGATAGTTTTGTTTTTATTGTTAGTCAGTGGCAGTGGAAGGGTGCTGCCCACAAGAAACTTCCTTTATGAAAACTTAAAGTTTGTATTTCTGTCAAAACAAATAATCATACAATAATTCACTTACATGTTGTTCTGTATTCTGAAAACTTTATCACTATGCTACAAATGTATACTAATAAAGTAAAACACACTTAACATAAGATACTTACTAATTCTCCTTTTATGTTGGAAAGTTCTTCCATATCATTTTCTTTGTCCATTCCATTACTCAGTCTAATAGCTGGTGGTGTCACCTCATATGAGGTTGTAGACCTCATATGTTTCAGGTAAACAGGTGTCTTCTCATCAGGAGATAATGTAAGACTCAGTTTCAGTTCAGAGTTTGGTGAATCAAGTAAAGAGTTCCATGACTTGTTACAAATTGGGGAATTGAATGCTTCTAACTCTTCATTGTGCTTGGTGACATCCTGTGACATATCGACATCACATGCCTTTTTGCAGAAACTTTCTCCAGTTGATGTTGTCCGGCAATCACTTCCACACTGGCATAAGGTTTTAGAAAGAAGTGATCTACACAATGTAACTTTTATATTTGGTGTATTTGGACATGGCCTCCTCATTTTACGACGTGCCTTACGAGTGAAGCGACGAGGCTTTGTCTTAGCTGACTGAGCTGTAAGAATCACTGCTTCTCTCACTGAATAAATTGCTCGGATAATCTTTGACATTTGAACCATTTTGTCCAATGGTAAACTACAACTAAAAAATGTCATTACTGTTGCTTTATCTAGCGTGAAATCTTTGTGAAATGAAGATTCCCTGACCATTTTCACAATTTCTGCTTCAGTTAATCGAAGCTCAATCATCCTTTCTTGAGCTCTTAGAGCATAATTTTTTAGCTTTTTAAGTTTTTTGGATAGTTCCCCCCCATTTTCTTCAAGCTCTCTAATTATAGTATGGGGGGGAACCTGGTATTCCCCCAAATCCACAACAATTTCTTCTTCAGAATCAGTGGATGAACTAAGTTCTGATGTTTCTGCAATACCAGATTGACTTAAAATGGTAAAACTTCCCTCTTTTGACTGAGTCTTTGTCAGGTAACAACTTTTATCAGGTGTACTGAAGTCCTCAGCGGCTTCTTCCATATCCACATTAGAGGGGGTTTCATATACTACTTCTGCGCTACATGATGCAGTGCGTTTTGCATCTGTCTCATTTTCACTTATTTCAGTTCCTACTCTTTTGTTTCTCTCCACAAGTCTTCTCTCACGAACTTCTTGGTTCGCTCTCTTCTTACTTTCCTCTAACATTTCTATACATGTGGGGCAGGTCCACTCTGTACAAGTAAATCGAAGCTTCCCACAGGTAATGTGAATACCACTGGCACCACATAGTGAACAGAGCAGAATCTCCCATCTCCTGCAAAGAAGGAAAACAATAAATTTCAATGTTTTACAAAATACATTTTTTTCATTTAAGTGTATCACTCATGAACAAGCCACACACATATGACTCCTGGTCAACAGATAAGGCTGAGTAATATACATCTGCTTAAAAGATGAAGTGACCACCTGGTCACATAGGTTGCTGAAAAATTTATTATGGAATTGCATGACATCCCTAGACTATGGTTACCATCTCTTGGCAACTGATGACTACTCATCCTACTTGGACAATGCTTTTATTACAACAAGCTGGGTATAAATCCTTGTACTATGTCTGAATTTGGTTAATCGACCAGGGTTAATCTTGTTTGCATATTAGGTCAGCACAACTTTCTCTTCATCTAGGGCATTACATAAAAAAATACCCACAACAGGTAGAATATCCATGCCTTTAATATATTTTACTATCAAGACTGTAGTGCATTTTTCATCCTGTATACAAGGATCAAACAAGTGTGATCAATCAAAATAATAATAATTTCAAGGAATTTCATAAATATACCATAAACTATGGTTGGTTTAATCTATTTCAATTTATTTTTATCAGCTACATTATCCAATTAGGTAATCATACAATAGGAATGACTGACTGAGCTAGTGTTCAACGCCCCAGCTTTGATAATTGTCTACATCCTGGCTAATACCAGCATAACCAAGGTGCTACCACATAGTAAGCAAGAAACTCCACTCAATAGATCTCACTAACATAAACTGTAATCACAGTGGAATTTACTTGGTAATGATTTGCTATTTACTGCACTAACATATTGAAATGTCTGTAAAACAGAAAGGTTTGTATTTGTAAGAAAATAAAAATGATATTGTTATGATACAATAAAGTTTGTTCATACTTACCTGGCAGATATATATATAGCTGTATTTTCTGAAGTCCGACAGAATTTTAAAAACTTCCGACACACGCAGTGGTCGGCCAGGTGGTTAGTACCCATTCCCGCCGCTGGGAGGCGGGTATCAGGAACCATTCCCATTTTCTATTCATAATTTTTATTTCACTGTCCCCTGAGGGGAGGTGGGTGGGTACTTGATTATATATATCTGCCAGGTAAGTATGAACAAACTTTATTGTATCATAACAATATCATTTTGTTCATGAAACTTACCTGTCAGATATATATATAGCTGAATCCCACCTTTGGAGGTGGGAAGGGACAGAATAGAAGGATTTTGGGAAACAAATGCATGCAGATGATTTACATCTTGGTTCCACCTGTTAGCATAGCTGGCTTCGTGGTTACTGCCACGTAAGTCTGCTTGTGCTACTAGAGTTGCCAGCGAGGTAGAGACCTATATAGCTGGTGCACTCCAGATGATCTGTCAACAGGGGCGAGACCACGACGTGACTAGACCATATTGACCATACCATGAGGGCTAAGAAGTAAAATAAATATATATATATATAAATATATATATCACCACCTGACCAACCTAGCCAAAGTTAAGGTGTGTTAACTAAGGCTTAAGAGTTAAGAAGTCGCCGTTGTCGGCGACTCAACAACTAAATTAAGAGCTCTTCCTAACCATTTTCTACAGGATAGGATGAGTGGTACTTCTTGCCCCCAAGATTGTGTCTGCAGACACGTATGGCCCTAGCGAGCAGCAGATCTCATATGCCATCTTCACATCTCGCAGGGAGTGTGAAGTGAACACAGAGTTGCTTCGCTAAAACATGGTACTCAGGATGTTGCTGAGTGCCATGCTCTGTTGAAATGCTTCCGAGGCCGCGCCCTCACCTCGTGAGCATTCAGATAAAAGATTTCAAATCTTTGTGCAAACACAATGAAGGAGCATTTTTGAAAGAACTCCTTAACACTAAAGCCAGGCTGTTCTTCGATATGGGCAAGTCTGGTCTTTTTCGGAACACTGCAGATTGCCCGATTGACTTCGACTTTCTTGAGTTTTATGTAGATAAACTTGAGAGACCCGACAGGGCACAGGACTCTCTCTGGCTCCTGCCCACTAACTTGTGCCATCCTTGCTTCCAAGCTCCTGGCCCAAGGACAAAACGGGTTACCATTCTTAGGCCACAACGGAAGGGTTAGAGAGCACACCGCCTTGTTCTCTCTAAAGCCAAAACTTGTGACGATGGCTTAAAATCTCACTAACCCTCTTTGTCGTATCTAGGGTGGTTAGAAGAAGGCCTTCCTGATCACATGCAAGAAGTTAACAGGTAGGAGAGGTTCGAATGCTTTGACATCAAGAACTTCAAACTACGTCTAAGTTCCATATTGAAAGCTTCGATCTGGACATGCACAGTCAGTCCGTCTGTACTAAAGTCAGGTGACCGACCAGTTGACCAGTCAGACGAATCAAGGACAGCAAGGCTGTACCCTGAAGACCATAAGGCACTATTCTTCGCTGAAGGATGAGTGTCTGGACTGCCTGGGCGATTCAATCTAAGCAAACCTTGGGGGTGTATCAACGCAACCCAACGTTGTCAGCGAATCAACTCCTGACTCGAGCTTCTGGTGCCAGGAGAAAGGAGCGAGGAGCAAAAAGGCGATTCAGTCCCGAAGGAAGAATGCCTGACAGTCCAACCTGGTCTCATGTTACACGATCATCGGGGGTGTATAAACGCAACCGACTTCGTCAACAAGAAACTCAGGGCTACTATATGTCGCCTGATCTCGCACGAGTGTCTGACTCCGAGAAAACAGGTGAGACAAAAAGTAGATGGTGAGCGAGGTTCGAGATTCCACAGAACTCAAAGATCGTGAAGGGCTTTTGTTGTTTGACAGACGCAAATCTCTGAGCCCAAAGGCCGTCAACAACATATTTGCGTATTCTTTAATAGTTGTGACTGCCAGCTTATCCCATTCTTCAGACGGAAATGGAAGACGGTAATCTTATTCCTGTCAACATCTCGATAGCCCTGAACGTAGTCAAGACTCAGAGCGGAGAGGTTATAGGTACCTTTCGAGTTAGAGTAGACCGACTCTCTCGGAAAAGGTCCTTGGAAAGTGAACTAGGAAGTATGTGACCTCTGTGAATCCAGGATCCTGAAGGCCAACATGGGGCAATCAGCGTCAATTGTCGCTCCCTGTGACGTCATAAATCCTCTTATTACATCTCCTAAGCGATTGAAAAAAAGGGGAAAAGAGACTAAATATCCATCCCAGTTCAATATCATAGGATGGCGTTTAAATGGTACGATCCCGGATCGAGAATAAGGGAGCAGAGAAGAAGAAGCCTCTTCGTCCTCAACATATCGAAGAGAAGAATGAAAGGGCGTCCCTAAAGTCTCCACACTCTCAACTTACTTCTAAAGAAAGATTCCACTCGGAAGTCAATAGTTTGCTGCCGTCGATCGAGACGATTCGTACGGACTTTCGCAATCCGGTAACGAACCTCTAGAGGATCGTTACATTCTACGCCTGTTGTTATAATAGGCTTTCTCGTAAACTCGAACAGGGACCGAGAGAAGATACTTCTTAAGATATGAGAGAGCTGTGGAATATCAGAGTTTGATCTGGACCACTGGTTCCCAAAACTCGTTTACGAGGACTGGAGGGACTACCGAATCGCTTTTACTTCTTTCAGATTAAGATCCAGGACATCTGAAACCCTATCCAGATGTCCGGCACCTTCTTTCTATCACCTCAGGTGATAAAACGCACTGAGCGATGTTCAGAATCATTCCTAGATCTTGAATAATATTTCAGTTTCCCGGTAGGAAAAAACTGTGGTCTGAATTGCAGTCTATTCGGGGAAACAAACTTCTTCAGGAAGGAAATGGTCCCAGCAAGCTCATCCATTCCCTCCCGAGTATGCTTACTTCCCTAATAAGGCTGCGCTTTGCCTAAGCAGGAGAGCATATAAAAGTGCAATGTTGCGGTAGACTCGTAGTTCTATACCGTGCGGTAACGAGCACCGAAAGGATTAAGAGATAACTCTGTTGAACATAGTAAGGCAAAAACGAATGCAACGTTTATTCATTCACGTAAGAAATCCCCTCAATCTTAGGCTAAAGTCCGTGATTGTAGGGCAGAGTTACAGTTAGTCAGTCAATCCCGCAGGAGAGACGTAACCGCCAGCACAGGAGATACGGTTAGTCAGTCATCCCGCAGGAGAGAGAGACGTAACCTATGGCGCATGACAGCGCCCGATCTGTTACTGGCTCGGTTGGACTGGAAGACAGACACAGCGTGACAGCAGCAGCTAGCAGCTTACGAACGTCGTCTCTTAACTTTATGTCTGGGTTGCCAGCTACCCTATTCTACGAAGAAAAAAAAAATAGGTCCTTTATTTTTTTTGGCCGAAAGACTCTCAAGCTGGTATATTTAAGCGAAACAGAAAACGCTAAATATATAGATGCGTTTGTGTCGTCAGAACACTACCATACAACGGTAAAAGATAAATCGGAAACTCCTGGAAGGCTGCAGGGAGTAACGATTAAATGTCCTTAAAATAGACAATAGACCTCTCGGTTGCCATCCGAAGAGGTAACTACAGCAAGCGTATATGACTTGAAACCAACCAGAAGTAAAATAACGCAAGGCAAAATATGAAATTATATCACAATAAAGTTTGTTCATACTTACCTGGCAGACATATATATAGCTGAATTCGGAAATACAGCTACATACATATCTGACAGGCAAGTTTCATGAACAAAACTTAAGAGAATCGAAGCAGTCAGCTCAAGCTTCTTATGTTACTGGACATAAGCGTTCATTTGACATAGTCTACAAGTCTATTTCTTGTACGAGTCTGCGAATGACGAATGAGAGCTCTTCCGAATCTTGTCAATAAGAGCTTATTCGCTTACGCAATATCAAGTTAATGAGATGTTTGTCAATGAGAACTAACCCATTTACGGGACAAAGAGATATTTTGTCATGAGGGGATACCCACTTACTTGACAAAACGAAAGTATATTGTCAATGGGGGAAAGTCATGAATTGACAAAACGTAATCCAGGGAGTCAAGCATTTAATTTTTTCGATTCCCGTCTCAAACGAGGAAGGGGCAAGAATCCTGTTAAGAGACTGGGCTTACGGCAGGTAGAACGACGATGTTCAATTCGGCAGCGTAGTCCCGACTAGAAACTAACAAAATCTATCATCTGAAAAACCCTTTCAGATGGGCTAAAAAGCTTGCAAAATTATCCTGGGAAGAGGAAGAAACTCTCCAACCAGCTTCCTCTCCCGTATCACAACTAATGCCTGCTAAAGCTTAAAATTTATTGGCCAGTATGGCAAAGGAAGTCCTGTCTTGCGCTTTCCTGAAGAGCGTCCTTTTGATGAGTTTGCCTTTGCAAGAATACCACTGAACGTTGCCGAGAGTCCTGACGTGCAGGAGTCGAGCCTTACATAACCCGTAACTGCCTTATCGCAAAGTCTTGACTGCGGTAGTGGCAACTTAAATTTATTGGCCGAATGGCAAAGGTTGCGGTAGAGCAAACGAGATCTTCCCTTGAGCTTTCCTTAACTCCATCCACCTATGCGAAAAGCAATATTAATTGACAGAGACCTCTTGAATTCACGAAACCCGATGTCTTGCTGGGTTTCGAAGAAGAAGTTGTCTGTTCACTTTAAACTTCCTCCGAAGCACTGCCTACTTCACATTCTTTGCAGGTGAGGTAGAAGGTATCACCGGAGGTAGAGGTAAACATTCTTTAGGCCCATATCTGAAACAAAGAGCTTGAAGAGTTCAACAGAAACTTTCAGCCAGGCGACACACCTGGCGTGCGCTGGTGCACGCTCGGCGTCCACTGGCGCACGCTCGGCGTCCACTGGAACGCGCTCGGCGGTCCACTGGAGCGCGCTCGGCGTCCACTGGAGCGCGCTCGGCGTCCACTGGCGCGCACTTGGCGCGCACTTGGCGTGCACCCGCGCGCGCCTGGAGTCCATCCGAGCGTCCGCTCTCAAAAGCTTCCTGCTACTATGACTTCTTTTACGTATTTCTCGGTGGAAAGACGGACACGAGTTCAGGCGACGTTCGCCTTCTTACTTCTCACTGAAACGCATAACGAGAGAGAGAGAGAGGACGTGAAGCGTCCTCTTCTATAAAGCTTCTATTTAGAGGGCGCGAGTCCTTCCGAAAGCTCCAACCCCTGCATGGGGAGGACGCTTCGGAGGACGAGAAGCAATCTTTCAGGATTCGTGCACGCGCACGCACTTTGGCAGTCTGGGGATTTTCATCAGAAACTGCCGAAGGCACGCCAGATCGGTGGGGGTTCCTTGTAACCCTCCTTAGGCTTTCGACATGCTCCCTCCCCGGGTCCTGGGAGTCAAGCAGAGGTCCCGGCCTAGAGGCGAAACGAGGCCGATCTGACGCACCCTCCACTACACAAGGGGTATCACTGCACTTCTGCACTTCACTTTTACTCTCTAAAGCAAGCACTTTCGATTCTAAGATACGAATCGAAAGAGTATCAGAAAGGGTAATTCCTCTACAGACACTGCTTAGGGCCCGAAGGCAACACTTGCAGGGTTAGGAGTAACAATTACAGAAGTAAGCACTTCACAGCAATGAAGGAGAGCGAGCACCTCTCGTAGACATATTCATAGCCCGTAGGCCATACTACAGGTTAGGCAAAACATAAAGTCTACAGGAAGGTTAGCAGGTTCACTACCCTGACTTTTGTTACTGATTAATTGCGGTACCTACGAATCATTACGTCTTCCTTACGGAATTAGACATGTTTACTGATTAATTGCGTACATACGAATCATACGTCTTCCTTACGGAATAGACAAAGTCTCACACTCCTTACATGACAAATCTCAACAAAGAAGCAAGACCCATACCCCTCGTACATACCAAGTGCGGATCTACCGAAGCTTTCGGTAGCCACACCCTATCTTTGCAGACAACCCCGTCTGAAACTAGCCTAACTAGATTCAGATATTTTATGCAAAAATGAATCAAATTCAAATCAATTTAAGATAGCGTATGCCTAGCCACAAATCCCACAAATCCAAGTAAATAAATCAAAAGACAATTAGGATACTTAGCGGCAATGAAGTTTCCAAAATCCTAAGACGGAGGTACTGAAAACAGGTGTTTTCAGCACCAGCGACAGAAAAATTATGAATAGAAAATGGGAATGGTTCCTGATACCCGCCTCCCAGCGGCGGGAATGGGTACTAACCACCTGGCCGACCACTGCGTGTGTCGGAAGTTTTTAAAATTCTGTCGGACTTCAGAAAATACAGCTATATATATATCTGACAGGTAAGTTTCATGAACAAAATAGAACTTACAGCCTTATGAAAGTGATTTTCCTAACAAACTTACGTTCCAATGTCATCCCTCTTCCTGCCATCAGGGCAAAAGCATTTAGGCGCATCACAACGTACTGGACGTTCCAACTCAATGTATGCATTTGGCTCAAGTTCCCAACTCGCATCTCTGTAAATGAAGATGGTAATCATGTCACTGAATGTCACAATTCTATATAGTGCAGGCACTAGTCATTTGAATCACAATTCTACAACAGTCATTACTAATTCACTTCAAGCTGAAATGTGTCTATAAAACAATAATCTGACTAATTTTCCTCTCAATTTCCTTTATTCAATCATGTTCTCAATTTTGAACCCGCCATTCAAAAACCCAATACAACATGTTACGTGGCAATCACAGCCACTGGTGTCTCTGGATACCATGGCAGCCCTCACTAAGTGACTAGTTAAAAACTAAGCATCAAAACTATTATGAAAGTACCTAAGAACATAACAGTTACAATAATGTCTCTCACAAATACAGTACAAAATTGTCTTATATTTGGAAATACCTTCTGATCTGGTCGTTGAAACTTAGTAACAAGGTAGTAGTTATCTAGCAGCAAGTGAGGGAGGGGTTGCAAACCAACAAATTCACTCAGTAATCAGTGTCACTTTTTCCTTAAGCACCAAGGACAAATGCAGGTTAGTTAAAAGGTGCAATTTGATAGAAGGCTTCAGGTTTGTTATACAATGGCACCTAAGCTCAATGGATAGTTTGTGGATCTGCTTCTTCAGCTATGTAATGAAGACTGAATGACCTACATGAGCAGGTACCACGGGGCCAACTCACATATCTTACAGTGTAGTATAAATTCCTTGTCACAAATGAGATGTCAAAGATCACAGGGCCCTGTGCTAGAGTACAGCTTTCCTTACTCTAGGAAATTAAGAGCTCTGATTTCCATTTTTGGGAACAGGATGACCAGCTTACATGGTGGCACATTATCACAGAACCATTTACAAATATGTTCTAACTTTCACCCTCCCCAGTCTAATCAAAAGATGGACAGAGGGAGTCATATCTGCCAACTACCATAAAATTCAGAATGGGGTTTTTCTTAAGAAGCTAACCTGCATATGACCTGACTAGTGAAAACATATCTACTGGATGTTGGACGGAAGAGGTTAGAAAGCAAAAAGTAAAAAGTAATCTTTCAACCATAGACGAGATACTGTTCTGCCCTAGCAAAGCTCAGGCACTTGCACAAGTTAAGCAGCCATCAAGGATGCTAAGGAGAAACTATCCAAGGACTTGTAGACAATTCCGTACTGTATTTTAAAATGATACAATGAATCTTGATTGGGGCTATTTAAAAAGCATAATGATCACATCTCTAGCTTTAAAGTAAAGATATGTATACAACCTTATTTCATCTTGCGATATATTCTAATTTTCGTACTTACTTTTCAGGGACATAAATACCAAAATTTTGCATTTCTTCCACAAATACTTCTTTATCATTGCACAAAGGACATTTAAAAAAGTATCCTGCACTCACAGCCAGTTGCTGAAAAGAAAAATTAAATAGCACTTTATACACTTAGCTTTATATATACTAATTCATAACTACAACTTTTGTAGAAAGTCTTGACAACCATTTCTAATAATGATCTAAATATCTTATAATTTTTTTATACCTATTGAGTAAAACTTCAAAGGTAAAGACTAGACCATAATCTGCCCCCATATCATACAAACACACTTCTTTACCTCTGTTTTATCCCAAAAAGCACCTTGAAGATACTCATGAAACTTCCCCAAAGCTGGTGCTAATTAGAACACTGGATCAAGGTTCACTGAAAATCTATCCTTGTCAAAATGGAAATTACAAATAATTTGAACTGAAGTATTACAGGATACAGAAACTACATATACACACTAATCCTGAAAGGTTCCAAGCATCCGGTGGGCCAGCTGTTCTTACATTTTCTACTATAATATATTAAGATGTCTGGGAATTAAAGTAACTAATAATTTTGGCTAGTTAAAAATAATGGGTTTTGTGATTAAACAAAAATACTTACCTGTATACATATTTTATGGAACCACTTTCTGTTACAGCAGGGAGACCAAACAGCTTTCTTAGGATCAGCAATTAGTTCATCCATACATATAGGACATTCTACTTTCTGACCTATGGCTATTCCTTGCTGGTATGTTCGGTGTTTTTGGCAGTATGATCTGCAACAACAAAATAGAAAAATATATTTCTCTAATTTAACAGGCTTTTAAAATTATTAAAAGCAAAATAAAGTAATACTAGTAGTACAAAAAATTTAACCCCATAATTCTGTAGCACTCTTTCACCTTAATGATTGTCTTAGCACAGCATGCCATGACCATAAGTCAGGCTATTATAAGTGAAGGGTCACTGCAAAACTAACTTAATCTGTTATACATATTTTTAGGGCAATATATTTTGAAGGGTATCTAGTATAGCACTTCTAGTCACCGACAAAACCAAATTTCTGAAGGGCATAATTTTAATTCATTTAAAGATTGAAGAGTTATACAAACCTGAAGTCTCCTGAGAATCTATACAGACAATTATGATTCAACCCGCAGGCATAATGATAGCTTCGACGGCATTTCTTCTCGCTGCAACCAATTGTTGCACCCTTCTTTCCACAATATGCACATGACTGAAAAGACAAGACATCAATACATGGAAGATTATTTTAGTACATGGCTGAAAAGACAAGACACCAATACATGAAAGACTTTTTTTTATAATAAACTTTTAAAGACAAGATAGAAACTGTGCACTTGTGTCTCTTGCCTTCCATATGATGCTACATTATAAAAAAATTCAATAGTACTTGCTTGTATAAAAAAAAAAGAATCTTGGACTTCCAAGAAAGTGAGGGATGCTCCTCAGGCGGGAACATGACCTTTATTTCTTATCATAATTGATAAGTTTCAAAAACTTTGTTCTTTACTTGACACATCTCGCACCCAACTGATGGGGCAAGACTTCTGCAATGGTTTGAATCTGACCATCATCATCATCAATGCCCTTTTTCCAGATACTGTAATTAAAAAAAATGCTTCTTTATGCTAACTGAAAGAAATCCTAAGAGGACTTCGGCTTTGATACGAGAAAGGCAAAGAAAAATAGAGTTCAACATTTGTTCTGCAATAATCCACTGTAAATACAGCACTTTCCATGAGCAAAGCTCCTTCCCCTGAAATCACACTCACTACTGTGCCTGTTAGCAAAATGTGTCCTAAGGTATCAAAAAAACCTTAAATTACCCATATGGCTTAGCATAAAACTGGACTTGTCTTGATCATGGCGAGTGAGAGAGAGAGAAAATAAACAATGAAAATGCTTAAATTATTCGCATTTATATTTGTACAATCTCTACAAGATGAGAAACTCATGAAAACTAGTATTTCTATTCATTCTGCTAGTAAATCAGAGGTATTATTTAGCACCCACTAATGGATAAAATATAAAATGTGGTGTTCTGTTACACCTTATAAGAAATGAGTTCGTTCTTTTAATGGAAAGAAACAAACTACTACACAATGGTAGTGAATGCGCTATGAAAAGTGGAATCCAAAGGCAATTATAGGTTTTTGACAAGACAGCTTTCTTACATAAGGTTACCAGATAGAATCCTGCAGCTGAAAATGAACCTGGGGTGATGTTGAGCAAGGTATGTATTTCAAAAGATGAAAAAGAGGCTGATAGTGACAAATCATCAAAAGACGTGGTTACCCTAGTTCCCTTTATTAATGCCAGTGGTTATTCAGTCCTAAAAGCCTCTGCTTGTGCTGGTGGTATCACTCAAATAATCCACAAATACCTAAAGATCTCAAAAGGGGTACTCTTCCTGTTGTGCTCCTTTCATATCCAAGCAGTTGGATCACTTTTATTATGTAGAAATGTTCTTGTATGCAATAAGCATCTTTGATTGTTGCTAATTGCATTGCTAATCCCCCAGACATTACCAATTATGGCAATAACAATTGCATCTTATTTTTAATGCCAAATAGAAAGGTGCTTTTGCCAGAATAATCTATCAGTTTTTTTTGCAAGTGCCACAAACACACAACAACAACTTGAAACCACTTTCAAGTACCATTAAACTACAACTGTTTTTTTACAGCAATTCTGAGAAGGAATACAAAAGGATATCAGAAGGAATAAAAAAGGAATATTTGATGATTATCATCACTTCAATGTTAGTTTTTCCCTCATGATGTTAGAAGTTAAATGAGATCTCAGCACTCTTTTCTTTCTTGTGCAATTCCTGTTAGAATTAACAATTAGTCTATATCTAACATCTTCACAATGCATCCTTTGAATTTACTAATATACTGTAACTCAATAAAACAAAAGACAAACTGCAAAAGAAAAGCATTAAAACTAATACAAAATTACTTACTAATTTTTGCCCCTCGCTATTTCTCTCTGAATATCAGGAATCAGAAAACCCAAAATTCCTTCCTCCTCCTCTCCATTCTGAGCTAATCCGCTGGAAAAAAACTGAAAGAAGAAAATTTCATGCTAGATACTGTTTGATACAGAAGACTGCATCTGTTGCAAAACTAAAATATTCTGTTCATGAGGTACATACTTTGCTATTTGAGAGCCTTTAAATCTTTTTTCAACTATGGCAAACCACAAACAAAATCAAATAGTCATCTCGTCAAATATGTGGTACGAAATGGAGTCATTTATCTCAAATAATTCACATGCTAATAAATATTTAAACCAAAGAAACTATTGGCAAGCATTAACTACAATATTCAGCTTTGGGCGAGTGTTTCAACTATATATATATTTTTGCAATTTTCTCCCCAAATTCTGTACTATTAATTAATGAAACTGCCACTAACTTGTAAAACTTGTTGGAATTCATTCTAAGCACCCCAAAACCAACTGTATACCAAAGTTCTATATACAGTAAACTAAATCCCCATACACTGTTCTGTTTCGTTTAGCATGCATAACTCTCAAGATTTACCTGTAGTCAGAGCCTACTGCTTAGGTTATAAAAGGTATTAAACTAAAATGTACAATACTTACCAGGCAAAAACAATGGACAGAGACACCAGCTAAAGTGTGCAATGCCCCAAGTTCTAGTTCTCTTTGTGCTCCAATTCCGCAAAAACCACACGCCTTATCTTTACTCATGTTGGTGCTGAAATGAAAACAGAATTTACCTATCAATTAAGAATATAAGATTCAAACTGAGAAAAATATTTATAATCACCATGAACATCGGCCTGTATTTTACACAATTATCACGTGCCTGTGTTTTAAAATAAGCTTAAGTTTTTGTGTATGCAGACCAACTTTTGAGAAAGCTATATGTATTAGGCAAAAGTACATTATGCCATTGTCAAATGTCTCAGAAATTTCTCGAGCAACTACTAGTCTTACTCCTGCACAGAAGTAAAAACTTAGCATATAGGAAAGGAAGTCCTAGGCAGATCATACATCATAACACACAAGCTGGTGATCCAGTAAAAAGTGTGTTGAGCAGTTTCACACACTTTAGCAAAGGTAAAATTATTCCAAAATATGACATTTTTATGATAAAATAGTTTTATAAGTACTTACCAAGATATTACATAATCAGAGCTATGTAATTATGTACATAGTACTTGGTAAGCTACTTATATAAACTATTAATTTTGAGTTGCAGGCTTGCTCAGCAATTGTGAGAACAATTTTTATTGTGCCTTTTTTACTTTCCTTCCTCTGCTAGGTAAGAACAGAGCAGCTCTGTTTTCCAAGCCTCGGTTAGTTCTGTGCTCACTGAACTGGGGAAGCTGGGTGGGTACAATGAATGTCAATTACAAAAAATAACCAATTTTGATAACAAAATTTGTAATGTCATCAAACATTTATATAACTATCTACCAAACAGACAAGGATGCAGGGATTGTGGAGGACAGGGCAAAGGCTAGTAAACTAATGCAGAGAAAACATGATATTGTTATGATACAATAAAGTTTGTTCATACTTACCTGGCAGATATATATATAGCTGTATTTTCTGAAATCCGACAGAATTTTTAAAAACTTCCGACACACGCAGTGTCGGCCAGTGTTAGTACCCATTCCCGCCGCTGGGAGGCGGGTATCAGGAACCATTCCCATTTTCTATTCATAATTTTTATTTCCACTGTCCCCTGAGGGGAGGTGGGTGGGTACTTGATTATATATATCTGCCAGGTAAATATGAACAAACTTTATTGTATCATAACAATATCATTTTGTTCATGAAACTTACCTGTCAGATATATATATAGCTGAATCCCACCGTTGGAGGTGGGAAGGGACAGAATAGAAGGATTTTGGGAAACAAATGCATGCAGATGATTTACATCTTGGTTCCACCTGTTAGCATAGCTGGCTTCGTGTTACTGCCACGTAAGTCTGCTTGTGCTACTAGAGTTTGCCCAGCGAGGTAGAGACCTATATAGCTTGTGCACTCCAGATGATCTGTCAACAGGGGCGAGACCACGACGTGACTAGACCATATTGACCATATTGACCATATCATGAGGGCTAAGAAGTAAAATAAATATATATAAATATAATTATATCACCACCTGACCAACCTAGCCAAAGTTAAGGTGTGTTAACTAAGGCTTAAGAGTTAAGAAGTCGCCGTTGTCGGCGACTCAACAACTAAATTAACAGCTCTTCCTAACCATTTTCTACAGGATAGGATGGAGTGGTACTTCTTGCCCCCAAGATTGTGTCTGCAGACACGTATGGCCCTAGCGAGCAGCAGATCTCATATGCCATCTTCACATCTCGCAGGGAGTGTGACGTGAACACAGAGTTGCTTCGCTAAAACATGGTACTCAGGATGTTGCAGAGTGCCATGCTCTGTTGAAATGCTTCCGAGGCCGCGCCCTCACCTCGTGAGTATTCAGATAAAAAGATTTCAAATCTTTGTGCAAACACAATGAAGGAGCATTTTTGAAAGAGCTCCTTAACACTAAAGCCAGGGTGTTCTTCGATATGGACAAGTCTGGTCTTTTTCGGAACACTGCAGATTGCCCGAATGACTTCGACTTTCTTGAGTTTTTATGTAGATAAAACTTGAGAGACCCGACAGGGCACAGACTCTCTCTGGCTCCTGCCCACTAACTTGTGCCATCCTTGCTTCCAAGCTCCTGGCCAAGGACAAAACGGTTTCCATTCTTAGGCCACAACGGAAGGCTTAGAGAGCACACCGCCTTGTTCTCTCTAAAGCCAAAACTTGTGACGATGGCTTAAAATCTCACTAACCCTCTTTGTCGTATCTAGGGTGGTTAGAAGAAGGCCTTCCTGATCACATGCAAGAAGTTAACAGGTAGGAGAGGTTCGAATGCTTTGACATCAAGAACTTCAGACTATGTCTAAGTTCCATATTGAAAGCTTCGATCTGGACATGCACAGTCAGTCCATCTGTACTAAAGTCAGGTGACCGACCAGTTGACCAGTCAGACGAATCAAGGACAGCAAGGCTGTACCCTGAAGACCATAAGGCACTATTCTTCGCTGAAGGACGAGTGTCTGGACTCCCTGGGCGATTCAATCTAAGCAAACCTTGGGGGTGTATCAACGCAACCCAACGTCGTCAGCGAATCAACTCCTGAGCAACTCCTGACCCGAGCTTCTGGTGCCAGGAGAAAGGAGCGAGGAGCAAAAAGGCGATTCAGTCCAAGAAGAATGCCTGACAGTCCCCAACCTGGTCTCATGTTACAACGATCATCGGGGGTGGTATAAACGCAACCGACTTCGTCAACAAGAAACTCAGGGCTACTATGTCGCCTGATCTCGCACGAGTGTCTGACTCCGAGAAAACAGGTGAGACAAAAAGTAGATGGTGAGCGAGTTTCGAAATTCCACAAACTCAAAGATTGTGAAGGGCTTTGTTGTTTGACAGAAGCAATTCTCTGAGCCCAAAGGCTGTCAACAACATATTTGCGTATTCTTTAATAGTTGTGACTGCCAGCTTATCCCATTCTTCAGATGGAAAGGGAAGACGGTAATCTTATTCCTGTCAACATCTTGATAGTCTGAACGTAGTCAGACTCAGAGCGGAGAGGTTATAGGTACCTTTCGAGTTAGAGTAGACCGACTCTTTCGGAAAAGGTCCTTGGAAAGTGAACTAGGAAGGACGTGACCTCTGTGAATCCAGGATCCTGAAGGCCAACATGGGGCGATCAGCGTCATTGTCGCTCCCTGTGACGTCATAAATCCTCTTATTACATTTCCTAACGATTGAAAAAGGGGAAAACAAGAGACTAAACATCCATCCCCGTTCAATATCATAGGATGGCGTTTAATGGTACCGATCCCCCCCTGGATTTCGAGAATAAGGGAGCAGAGAAGAAGAAGCCTCTTCGTCCTCAACATATCGAAGAGAAGAATGAAAGGGCGTCCCTAAAGTCTCCACAACTCTCAACATACTTCTAAAGAAAGATTCCACTCGGAAGTCAGTAGTTGCTGCCGTTGATCGAGACGATTCGTACGGACTTTTGCAATCTTGTAACGAACCTCTAGAGGATCGTTACATTCTACGCCTGTTGTTATAATAGGCTCTTTCTTGTAAACTCGAACAGGGACCGAGAGAAGTACTTCTTAAGATATGAGAGAGCTGTGGAATATCAGAGTTGATCTGGACCACTGTTCCAAAAACTCGTTTCGAGGACTGGAGGGACGACCGAATTGCTTCTACTTCTTTCAGATTAGATCCAGGACATCTGAAACCCTATCCAGATGTCCGGCACCTTCTTTCTATCACCTCAGGTGATAGACGCACTGAGAGATGTCAGAACCATTCCTAGATCTTGAATAATATTTCAGTTTCCCGGTAGGGAAAAAAAAAACAAAAAAAAAAAAAACAACAAACAAACTGTGGAGGTCTGAATTGCAGTCTACTCAGGAAACAAACTTCTTCAGGAAGGAAATGGTCCCCAGCAAGCTCATCCATTCCTCCCCGAGTATGCTTACTTCCCTAATAAGGCTGCGCTTTGCCTAAGCAGGAGGAGCATATAAAAAGTGCAATGTTGCGGTAGACTCGTAGTTCTATACCGTGCGGTAACGAGCACCGAAAGAATTAAGAGATATCTCTGTGAACATAGTAAGGCAAAACGAATGCAATGTTTATTCATTCACGTAAGAAATCCCCTCAATCTTAGGCTAAAGTCCGTGATTGTAGGACAGAGATACAGTTAGTCAGTCAATCCCGCGGAGGAGAGTACGGCCACCGCCAGCACAGAGATACGGTTAGTCAGTCAATCCCGCAGGAGAGAGAGAACGTAACCTAACGCGCATGACAGCGCCGAAGCGGTACTGGCTCGTTTTGGACTGGAGGACAAACAGCAGCATCAGCTTACGAACGTCGTCTCTTAACTTTATGTCTGGGTTGCCAGCTACCCTATTCTACGAAGAAATAGGTCCGTTATTTTTTGAGCAGAAAGAGACTCTCAAGCTGGTATATTTAAGCGAAACAGAAACGCTAAATATATAGATGCATTTGTGTCGTCAGAACACTACCATACAACGGTAAAAGATAAATCAGAAACTCCTGGAAGGCTGCAGGGGAGTAACGATTAATGTCCTTAAAATAATAGACAATAGACCTCTCGGTTTGCCATCCGAAGAGGTAACTACAGCAAGCGTATATGACTTCAACCAACCAGTAGTAAAATAACGCAAGGCAAAATATGATATTATATTACAATAAAGTTTTGTTCATACTTACCTGGCAGACTATATATAGCTGAATTCGGAAATACGCTACATACATATCTGACAGGCAAGTTTCATGAACAAAACTTAGAGAATCGAAGCAGACAGCTCAAGCTTCTTATGGTTACTGGACATAAGCGGTCATTGACGTAGTCTACAAGTCTATTTCTTGTACGAGTCTGTGAATGATGAATGAGAGCTCTTCCGAATCTTGTCAATAAGAGCTTATCCGCTTACGCAATATAAAGTTATGAGATGTTTGTCAATGAGAACTAACCCATTTACGGGACAAAGAGATATTTTGTCAATGAGGGGATACCCACTTACTTGACAAAACGATAGTATATTGTCAATGGGGGAAAATCACTGAATTGACAAAACGTAATCCAGGCAGTCGAGCATATTATTTTTTCCGATTCCTGTATCAAACAGAGGAAGGGGGCAAGAATCCTGATAAGAGACTGGGCTTTCAGCAGGTAGGACCCCGATGTTCAACTTCGGCAGCGTAGTCCCGAACTTAGGAACTAACAAAATCTATCATCTGAAAAGCCCTTTCCAGATGGACTAAAAAGCTTGCAACTTAAATTTATTGGCAGTATGGCAAAGGAAGTCCTGTCTTGCGCTTTTTCCTGAAGAGCGTCCTCTTGATGAGTGCTTTTTGCAAGAATCCTACCGAAAGTAGTCGAGCGTCATGACGTGTAGGACGTCGAGCTTTTACATAACCCATAACTGCCTTATCACAAAGTCTTGACTGCGGTAGAGCAAACGATCTTCCATGAGCTTTCCTTAACTCCCATCCACCTATGCGAAAAGCAATATTAATTGACAGAGACCTCTTGAATTCACGAAACCCACGATGTCTTGCTGGGTTTTCGAAGAAGAAGTTGTCTGTTCACTTTAAGCTTCTTCCAAAGCACTGCCTACTTCACATTCTTTGCAGGTGAGGTAGAAGGTATCACCGAAGGTAGAGGTAAAAATTCTTTATGGCCCAAATCTGAACAAGAGCTTGAAGAGTTCAACAGAAACGTTAAGCCAGGCGACACACATGGCGTGCGCTGGTGCACGCTCGGCGTCCACTGGCGCGCGCATTGGCGTGCACCCGCGCGTCCCGTCCAAGTCGAGAGGGAACGCCTTCTTATTCTCACAGTAATAAAGCTTGGACGTTCCGCTCTCAGCGTCCTGCTACTATGACTTCTTTTACGTATTTCTCGTGGAAAGACGGACGGAGGGACACGTGTTCAGGCGACGTTCGCCTTCTTACTTCTCACTGAAACGCATAACGAGAGAGAGAGAGAGGACGTGAAGCGTCCTCTTCTATAAAGCTTCTATTTAGAGGGCGCGAGTCCTTCCGAAAGCTCCAACCCCTGCACGGGGAGGGACGCTTCGGAGGACGAGAAGCATCCTTCAGGATTCGTGCACGCACGCACTTTTGGTAGTCTGGGGAGTTTCATCAGATACTGCCGAAGGCACGCCAGATCGGTGGGGGTTCCTTGTAGCCCTTCCTTCGGCTTTCGACATCTCTCTCCCCGGGTGTCCTGGGAGTCAAGCAGAGGTCCCGGCCTAGAGGCGAAACGAGGCCGATCTGGCGCACCCTCCACTACACAAGGGGTATCACTGCACTTCTGCACTTCACTTTTGCTCTCTTAAAGCAAGCACTTTCGATTCTAAGAGTTACTAATCGAAGAGTATCAGAGAAGGGCAATTCCTCTACAGACACTGTTTTAGGGCCCGAAGAAGCAACACTACAGGGTTAGAGTAACAATTACAGAAGTAGCACTCTTCACAGCAATGAAGGAGAGCGAGCACCTCTCGCAGACATATTCATAGCCCGTAGGCCATACTACAGGGTTAGGCAAAATAAAGCCTACAGGAAGGTTAGCAGGTTCACTACCCTGACTTTTGTTACTGATTAATTGCGTACATACGAATCATACGTCTTCCTTACGGAATTAGACATGTTTACTGATTAATTGCGTACATACGAATCATACGTCTTCCTTACGGAATAGACAAAGTCTCACACCCCTTACATGACAAATCTCAACAAAGAAGCAAGACCCATACCCCTCGTGCATACCAAGTGCGGATCTACCGAAGCTTTCGGTAGCCACACCCTATCTTTACAGACAACCCCCTCTGAAACTAGCCTAACTAGATTCAGATATCTTATGCAAAAATGAATCAAATTCAAATCAATTTAAGATAGCGTATGCCTAGCCACAAATCCAAGTAAATAAATCAAAAGACAATTAGGATACTTAGCGGCAATGAAGTTTCCAAAATCCTAAGACGGAGGTACTAAAACAGGTGTTTTCAGCACTGGCGACAGAAAAATTATGAATAGAAAATGGGAATGGTTCCTGATACCCGCCTCCCAGCGGCGGGAATGGGTACTAACCACCTGGCCGACCACTGCGTGTGTCGGAAGTTTTTAAAATTCTGTCGGATTTCAGAAAATACAGCTATATATATATCTGACAGATAAGTTTCATGAACAAAATGATAAGTTTTAAATGAAGATCAACAAGTGACTCTCACCTAATGTTGGTAATCTGCTAGCAGAAACTTCCAAACTGCCCTTCTGGACAGCCATGTCGGATGATTCTAAAGAAAATCTTGTCAAAACTATGAATCTGAGTTTGGACTAAAAGGAGAGTTGTAAAAACCAAGGGATTTCCCAGAGTGGAGAGCAGCATGGTTGCATGCAAACAGATCATTCCGCTATTCTTGAGTACCATCCATGTAGAAACCTGTTGCATGTGTAAACCATCTGCCTGTACACTCACAATCCAAGCATGCAACTGGGTGTGCTTTTGGTGAAACACAGTTGGAAGAGCCTGGGGTCTTCACATTCAAGACAGAGTGGACTGGGACAGGGTACTGAACATACTAAGTGAGATACGTGCCAGCCTGGCCAAGAGAGGACAGATCACTCACAGGTGGCTGAATGCTCCTGCCACCCAGCAATTAAAGAGTACTCAATGGAAGTCCTACTGTTTTTCTTATGAGATACCTTCTTGAATTACTTCTTCCTTACATGAGGAAAATGAGGAGGAAGACTAAGAGGAATTAAAGTGTGTTTGCTTTCTCTATTTGGCCCTAGCCAGTATTTTTCTCTCCTCAAAGGAAGGTAAGGTCTGATTAGGTCAGGACACTGCATTCTAGGAAAGATTAGGTTTGACCTGTTTTCAAGGTTGGATTTCTCATCCCTACCCGTCTCCATACTCCGCATCTGCTCCATTTCAGTTTTATTCTAATAGCCTACCATCCTGCCAGCTGCAGATCCTACCACAGCCTAAGAACAATAATGGTAAGGACTTACCTAAGCGGAGTGCAACTGCCTATACACTTCCACATACCCGTCATACTTGTTAATCACATACTATGCTATTCCTTCATGATACATATTACGCTATTCCTTCATGATAAAGTTAACTCCTTACTTTATGGCAGCCAAAACGTCCTTGGTGCTGGTAGCAGAATGAGGGTACGTATCCCCAAACACCACAATTAACCAAGTTATTTCTTGCAATACCACGGTTCAATAACCAATTACAGCTTACACCAATTTGTATTTGCATAGGAGGTAATTCTAGGCAATAACTCTGCTAAGACTGCAAGGAACGGTCCCGCTAATACAAAACCCACTAAGGATCAGGCGTAAAATGTATTTCACCATATTTAGTACTGGCCCCTAATTTTCTTGTCCAAACCTACCACTAGATGGCCTTAAGTTCGGACAAGTAAATCGGCGGAAGTACACACAACCAAATTGGCGGCGAAATCAAAACAACAACAAACAATGTAGCAGCAAAAGATTAATAAAAATGGTAAAGGGGGACCCTCTGGGGAAAACTGGTTTTTGGGTGGGTGGGTTGGGGGGGGGGGGGGGGGGGGGGGGGGTGGGGGGGGGGGGGTGGGGGGGGGGGGGGGGGGGGGGGGGGGGGGGTGGGGCGCATACGAGTGAAAGCGATCGCCAAAAGATAAATAGAAGCGATTAAGGGGGACCCTGTTGGGGAACTGGGGTTTTTGGGTGAGGGGAAACGGATGAGTGGCGGCAATCGCCGAAAGATGGGTGGGGGAAAACGGATACTGGTAGTGACCTAACCCAACGAACCCACCTAACCTGACTTAAGGTGCTGTGCCCTGACCTGGCCAGGGGGACCCCCCGTATGGTAACAATGGTTGTGACCTAACCAAACGAACCAACCTAACCTGACTTAGGGCACATGCCCTAACCTGGCCAGGGGACCCCCCAGTATGGTAACTGTCTTACTCTTTCATGAGGCTCATTGTTCCCTCTTTGCAGTGTTCACATCAACCACTAAAATCACCTAAAAGGCCACTTTTAAAAAGGAACAAGTGTAACTGGGTTAGCAGCGGCAAAAGCAACGTGCGACGGATGAGGACTAGACAGCGACGCCATGTTGACTGTTTTGAACGGTTGCGGGTCGTGGTAGATCTTCTAGGTCGAAGGGACTACGTACTTACCTGTGCGAATGGATTTGGTTGTTGTACGGCCCTGGAAATTGACCTGTGAAGCTGCCCCACAAAACTGTAAACAACCCAGTTATTTTTTAGGAAGGTGGTCGCACTTTCATCACAACAATCGTAAACCCCACCTCTTACCAGCACTTATTTGTACTTATTCAAGGGGACATTGGCATTCTTTTCGGCGCTTCACGGCATTTTGCGCTCTACAATTGTTTATCAGTGTTGCCAATTGGTATGTGTTTACCCTCTAAACTGGGTACAGGCAGTCCCCGGGTTACGACAGTCTCGGCTTATGACGTTCCGAGGTTACGACGCTTTTCAATTATATTCATCAGACATTATTTCCAGGGTTACGACACATGTTCCAGGGTTACGACGCCTACAACGCTCATCTGGCAGATGAAATCTGACACCAAAAAATGCAAAATACTGTAATCAATATTTGAAGGTTTTTTTGATAAAAATGCCATAAGAATGCAGTTTACATAGTTTTCAATGCACCCAAAGCATTAAAAGTAAGGTTTTCTTAGGATTTTTGACAATGTTTCAGCTTACGACGCGTCTCAAGAGCGGAAACCCCATCGTAACCCAGGGACTGCCTGTAAAAGACTTACACAAAACCGGTGAAATAAGTGAAATTAGCGTATCTATTTGTAGTTTATATACATATTACAGCAATTTTATTATTACTGCATTACTATGACAACTAGAATATATGGAAACAGTTTCTAAATGCATTGGCAACGATGAGTCTTTTTGCCGTCGTCTGCTTGTACTTCAGAAATATCTGTAATTTTTCGGGGTTAATTTGGTTGCAAAAAAGGGATAATAGACATGAATTAAATAAACATTTTGAAGTAAATTTAAACCAAATAATGAGTAAAGTAAACAATTAAGGGTATAAAGCTTTGCACCTCATAAACATGTACATAGTTGTCTGCTGCTTGTAACTGTGTTTGCGGAGTGAGTTTCTTTAGGAACCAGGAAAAGGCAGCAACGTGTTCAAGTTGCAATGTGGAGTGAATTAAGGACAAAAAGGGAAAATGTGCATCAATTACAATCGGAATAAGCACTTGGAGTTTTTCAGTTGTGATGGCAGTAAAGATAAAACCACCGATTACAAGGTAAAAATTAATTCAGTTCAAACCATGACCTCGGGAATAAAAAGTTTCATACTTTCACTAATATAAGCAAAAAAAATTTTTATTGTGCTGATTACAACTGCAATCTTGAGTAAGATCAATAAACGTTACATATATATGCTAACATTGCTCAATGAGTGCTTGGGAAGAGGCTTGGAAAAGATGGGTGGATTGTCCATGATAGACCGCCAGCCACACGATTGCCGCTATATTGGATTTCAAAATTGCCTTGAAAACATATTTTATGAAAGGCTCACATGCTTATTTTAGTTCGTATGGGGCTTTTATATATCATGTTATATTGACGAAACTTCAATCTTTTGAATGGTATGCTGAAAGTTCTAATTGTATTCTTGTTTCACCAATTAAATATTGAGTGAATAAGGCCTGGCCAGCGCGATGATGATGGATCGGCCGCAGTTGTTTACCCTAATAAGCAACCTAAATACTACAGAAAAATGACAATTTGTCCAAATTGCATTTTTTCCTAACTATACAAACCTGAGGTCCTTTTACAATAGGAAGGTACTAGCGGCAGCTGGATAGGTCGTAAGCTTTTCGAACAAGGGGTTCGGTAGTTAACTGCTTGTCCCCCGACAGGCGCGCGCGCGACTGGGAGGTAAACAAATCACTTTGCTTTTTGGCCCAAGCAAAAACTGCAGAGTGAGGGGTGGCATGAGGTGGGGGCTATGTGTAAAAGGACCTCAGGTTTGTATAGTTTAGGAAAAATGCAATTTTTTGGAGAAATTGTCATTTGTTCCGACACGGCATACAACCTTCGTCCTTTTGTTTACAATAGGAGACTCACTTCTTTGGTGGTGTGGGAATCTGATCTTTTGTGAACAGACTGGTGTTCGCCCAAACCAATTGGAAGCCTCCCTGGTCGTAAGAGCGAGGGAGGGATCCAAGCCTCTGTCCGATTGATCGGGGTGTGCACCGCAGGATCAATGGTCAGACCTCTGGACCGAGTACTAAGAGAGAGCAAGCGTATCTCTTCGTACCAGCAATGTAAGAACTTGTTCCTGTACAGGGCCAAGATAAAGTCATGGTTTTTTGACTCTTTTGTTAGGCATCCACTTCCCCCCCCTTGTAGAAGGAAGTGGTGGATATTCTTGCTCCTATCCCTAGTGAAAGGGATGGATGGGGCTCTGTCATATACTCACCGGCATCTCGTCCTTATCCAGCAGGGTAATGACCGTATCCCTCTACCCACAGGTAGGGGAGGGGGTAGAAAAGATAGAAAAGAAAGCCAGTCACTTTCTCATTCACTATCTATTCATCCAGTCACACCAGGACTCGATGCTGTTCACCTGCTAGGGTCTGGGTAGCTAGACGACGTGTTGCAGCACCCCACGGGTCCTAAGGAAACCGATCCAAGGACCTATGGCAATATCCAAGGGTATAAGAAGGTGCCGGTGGTCTGGTTGTACCAGACCCTGCCTTCCATACCTGCGCCACGGAGAAGTTTCTTTACGAAACGCCAACGGGGGCCGGGGCCAATACTTCTGACTTCGTGAGCTCTCGACGGGACGGGTACGGATGTCGTCACTACCATCAGCCTCATACGCCCTCCTGAAGACCTCACGCCCCAGGACGAAAGAGTGTTCTTGATACTTCTTTCTTGGTGACCCCCGTTGCTAACGAAGAGGCGTCGACACTCAGGCCCGAGGTGTTCGAGTTCTCTTCAGATAGCGCCGTAGCGCCTCCCAGGACAAAAGCAGCATCTCATCCACATCATTATCTGCATGAAGTTTCCCGTACTCTCTTCGCCGATGCCAGGTTCCAGCAAGAAGAGGGTCTTGTGAGTTCCCTGGGTTGGCAAGACCTTTGGAGGCTGCTCTTAAGCAAGGAGATCGAACGAGTTCGAGATGTCCAATCCCGTCAGTTTTCAGGACGAGCGTCAAGCGGCTCTGTATCCTTTGACTGTGGGAACTTAGAGGAGCTTCCTCGGCGAAGAAAAACGTGAAACCGCTACCTGCTGAGAGTTGCTCTGAGAGGAGATAGGCCCCGTCTACGACAAACCAACACCGAAGACGGCCGACTTCCCTGGTACACAGCTGCAGAGGACTGACGGACTTTCCAGCCCCATCTCTGTTGCTGCGCTACGAAAAAAAGCTTCTCGTTCGCAAGAGATTTGTGGATAACAGCCAGCCGTGAAGACGTAGGGACTGGACTGCTCGTTGGTAACCGCTCGACGTGTGGCTGGGCGAGAAGGTTGTGCCAATGGGGAAGTTTCTCTCGGTTCTCTTGCGAGAAGAGCCAGCAGGTCCGGATACCAAATGGCCTGTGGCCATTTGGGAGCCTCAGGATCATCCCTGATATTCGGGATACCAGTGCTCGACTGATCACCTTTGCGAATCAGGCTGAACGGGGAAAGGCCTAGGCGAAGAGGTTGTCCCCACGGGTGTTGAAGAGCGTCCTCTGCAGCTGCCCATGTGATCCGGCACGCCGAGAGAACACCTGGAGCTTCCTGTTGTGCCGTATGGCGAACAGATCCTCGACTGGTCGCCGCCACCGGTCGAAGAGCCTTTCCGCCACGTCCTGGTTAGAGACCATTCGGTCCTATTCACCTGATCCCGACGGCTGAGCGTGTCTGTACTACATTCCTTCCCTGGAATGTAGGCGTGCCGACAGCTCTATTGATGCGCCCTCGGCCCACTCGTGCACCTGCCGATTCAACTGATACACGAATAGGACACTAGGCCCCCCCTCCCCCCTGTTTGTTGACGTAATCCACCACCGTGGTGTTGACGTACAATCAACACCACTGAGTGTCCCATCAAGCGGTCCTGGAACTCTTGGAGAGCGAGGAACGCTGCCTTTGAGTTTCAGTACATTGATGTGAAGGTGCTTGTCGTTCTCGTACACACTCCTAAGTCCGCAACTCTTCCAGGTAGTGCCCCCATCCCTCGGGTCGATGCGTCTGAGAGCAGCTGCTGTCCCCGGGGGGAGAGTGCGCAGAGGCACTCCTCTTAAGGGGTTCCTGTTGTCCAGTCACCCGGCTAGGTCCTGCCTCACTTCCTGTGTCCGTGACAAATGGAAAGCTTGGGGGGATCCGTCGCCTGTGACCACTCTCCTTCAGTCTCCCTGAAGAGACCGCAGGTGAAGACGCCCGTTAGGGACTGGCTCCCGAGTGACGACAGGTGTCCCGATCACGACTTGCCATCGCTGAGCTACCGTTCCTGCCGAGACAGGAAACTGGTTGGCTGCCTCCCTGAATCTGCTGATCCGCGAGTCTGCGGGGAAGACTCGCCCTGCTACCGTGTCGATCCGCATACCCAGGTACTTCATCCTCTGCTTGTGCTCGAGATCGGACTTTTCGAAGTTCAGAACGATCCCCAGATCGCGACAGAACTCGAGCAGTCGATCCCTGTCCTGTAGCAACTGCTCGCCAGGACTAACCAATCGTCGAGATACCCCATCAGACGTATCCCGTGCGAATGGGCCCCCAAGCAGACCAGAGTGAACACTCGCGTGAACACCTGTGGGGCGGTTTGAGAGACCGAAGCACGTGGCCTGAGCTGGTACAACCCGTCCCGTCGAGGATGAAGCGGAGGTACTTTCTGGGAGGACTGATGAATGGTATTTTTAAATACTCATCCTTCAAGTCCAACTGAAGCATGTAATCGTTCTCCCTGATAGAGTCGAGCACTGCGCGTGCCGTCTCCATCGTGAACCGGGTCTGCGAACCAACCGGTTCAGGGGAGAAGAGATCTATCCCACCGGGCCCCGCCAGCCTCTCATAGACTTTTCCACCAGGAAGATTCGGCTGTAAAAGCCCGGTGCTGATCCGTGCCGATTTCTACAGCTCTCTTGCTCAGCATGGTCTTGATCTCCTGTCTCAATGCTACGTCCTTCGATGCCCCTCGTCTGGTGGGGCTAATCGACACCTGGACAGGAGAGAGCCGATACCGCTCCGACTCATTCCAGTCCTCGTCGAGGTCGAAACCTCAGGAGGACCGAAGGGGTATTTAAATACGGTGTCCGAAGACACGTAGAAAACGCCTCTGTCGCAGTAGAGGAGGTGAAGTAGCTTGTTCGACCGCCAGAACTGATAGAGCCTTCTTGTCCGAGACAGAGACTACCTGGGTTCACACAGTCGCAAGTCTCCTGATCGCAGGCAGACCCACCGTCGATTTGGGTTGGGTTCCCCTCGGGCCCCAAACGACTCGAGCCGAGACGTGCTCTGCTGGTGGAAGCGGCGATCCTTCCCCGAGGTCATTGTGGCTGACGAATAGCGCCGTAACCCCTCGGCAAAGTTCCTCTGGATCTCGGAAGTCACAGCATCTTGCAGAGTGGGACCGTTAAGCCCTTCGAACAAGAGCATAGTCCGAGAACCTTCCTCCTAAGAAGGGGTAACAGCGACAGCCCCTCTCGGTCTTCCCCATCACTTGCGCATACGTCCTGGCCGGTCCAAGAACCGTGCCTGGCACGTAGGGCGTCGTGGTGGGGATCATGAGGGGCGCACCCCTCACGATCACTCCTCAATACTCGCTCCTCCGGTGTCAACCCGAGGCCCAGGTTGTTAAGGTACGGGAGAGGCAGACCTGACGCTCCCACCCTCGTTGCTCGCTGGCAGAACAGCAGGCTTGGAGGGCTGCAGGCGGATCGTCAACCCCGCGGTGCGATCGAGCTGCAGCCTGGTCGAACCGTCTCGCTGTGGAGAACGGCTTGACTGAGCACAGCGGCCCCGATCTCGAGTGTCAGAAGAGCTGGTGCTGGTTTGCCGTACCCGGTCGCTTTCTGTGAGAGCGACGGTCAGGCGCACCTGCAGGCTCCACTGTCACAGTGACCGGTGCTTGTCCTCACGGCACGTCAACGTTCGCTGGTTCCAGCCGTAGCTGGGCACCGGCGAACGGGGAGGACCTCTTCACCCAGCCTCAGCCCGTGGTCAGTCGTGGACCGTCACGTCCCCGGGTACCAGCTGTTTCGCCGCGAGAGTGAGAGCTGGTCTGGTGAGAGTCGCATGAAGCGGCTGTCACCAGTCTTTTCCGCCCCGTGCCGTGAACCTGACGCTGAGCGGGACTCAGAGGTCTGGTTCCTGGCTGCAACGGTCGCTGGTAGCGACCGACACTCGTACCCCTCCGCGAACGAGAAGGCCTGAGACGGAACCCTGATGCAGTGGCAGAACCACTGACACCAGCGAGGAAGTACCGGTGTTAGCCGGTACCCCCTCTGGTCCCCCCGGTAGTCTTCTTCTTGCGGAAAAGAAAGACGGCCCCGCTCCCGAAGGAGCAGAGGACCAGCGGAAGGAACCCTCCCGTCCCACCGAGGTGAGACGGGTCCCGAGAAGCTCCTAGGGAGACTTCTTAGAGGGAGGAGCAACCTTCTTTCTTCCTCGGCTGTGAAGCCCTAGAAGTCGAAGGGGAAGAGGCGGCAGCCGACGACGATGAAGAAGATAAGAACGACGACGACGACACCTTCCTCCTCTTCTTCGTCAGCTTCCTCAGACAGACGTAAGGATCTGCTATCCAGGGCGGAGCGGGCTGCTGTAGCCGAAGCCACAGGGCCCGGACGCACCTGTACAAGACAGACCAAGTCTGGGGTAGTACCACCACGAACGGGACGACATCAGCAGGTATGGGGCATCTCAGGACAGCAGGCACAGCCCGCACAGCATCGGTAGGACAGCCGCGCAGCACGGCAGGGACAGCCAGCGCAGCAACGGCAGGGACAGCCAGCGCAGCAACTGCATGGACCAGTCAACCCAGAATCGGCAGGTACGGCAGGTAGCACCGAAAACACAGGGAAGTGGAGCAGCAGCCAGCACATCCTGGTACCGGCGGCAGGTCCAGGGCGAGCTCTAGGGCAGCGGAAGTGTGGTCGCTGCAGCGCGGCAACCACGAGCGCGGCGGCACGCCCCCCTCTCTGTACGCGAACGGCACTTCACAGCGCTGTAGGCAAGACTGTTACCACGTGAGGCGAGTACACCAGGGTGAGGAGGACGTCGTCACCTGGTTGCGTGGTCACCACTCCATGGGTGGACCGCAGTAGGCCCAGACATAGAACCGCAGCCCCTGGACACTATCACGCCCTGCAAAATGGGAGGACGCCCATACCTCACCAAGGTCCACCCTCGTGCAGTAGCACCTGCGGAAATAACAGTAGTAGCGATTAGTGGGGGGGAAGTCCCCTCGCGCGGGGGGTGAGCCCCTCTCCGAACGATGGAAAAGACCCCTATACAATTGTACATCGGGCACCGAGCGCCCTCCTCCCCCGCGCTCGAACGGATCGGGCGAGGAGGAAGAACGCCGATAACCTCCCCCCCCCAAGGGGAAGGGACATCTGTGGGAGCTGAGGCGTGGGGGGGGGGGGGGTGGGGGGTTCTCGTTCCCCCCCCCACCCCCGCACAGTACCCAAAGTACCCAACAACAATATAAGAGCCCGATAGCAATCGTGCCATCGGCCCGAATGCAAGGGCATAAGGGATCAATTCCCTGACTGAGCGGAACTTGAAACCTAATAAATCTATTGATGCCAATCAATTAATAAGGAATAAAATGAAAAATGCAATCTTGCATACGATTCACTTCACAATGAATAAGGGCTCGGATCGAGCGCATTTGCGCCCTATGGTACCGAAGCGCAAAGGGTGAAAGGATCAATTCCTTACCTTTATGGATCAAGGTTTCCTGGAAACCTTGATCCATATGAATTGATGCAATCAAAAAATATATTGAAAATGAAAAGACTACTGCGCTTGCGATTTCACTTCATACAAATAAAAAGGGGAAGGATCAATTCCCGGGAATAGCGGAAACATTGATCCCAGTAAACAATCAATCTCAATAAAAAAATGAAAATGAAAAAGAACTGCACTTGCAATTTCACTTCATTCAAAATAAAAAGGGGGGGAAGGATCAATTTCCGGGTAAGCTCGGAAAACTGATCCAAAATGAGTATTGCTACAATCAAAATAATATATGAAAATGAAAAAGAATACTGTACTTGCGATTCCACTTCCATACTAAATAAAGTTTCCGTGCCGAGCGCATTCGTTCGGCAACGGGCATACAGGTCAAAAAAAATATAAATGAAAAGAGACTTACTACGATTTCATCTACACATTTCCAACCCCAATCTACGCTCGGAGCGAGTGCTCCCGCCCTCGGCACCGAGCATACACAATACGAGGATCATTTCTGGGAAAATGAATTCCCGCACTTACGCCCTTCAGTCCCGGCACTCGGGTAATCGGAGGCGTGGTGACACCAAGATCCTTAATTCACAATTTGAAATCAATGAAACTGATTGTACTTACAATTCAGTTTCACTAGATAATTAGAAAAAGAAAAACACCAATCATGCGAAAGCAAACGACGATGAAGCGGGCAGAAGCGATGATACACGTTCCACACGCCAGCAGGCCGAAAGCAAAAGTGATTTGTTTACCTCCCAGTCCGCGCGCGCGCGCCTGTCGGACAAGCAGTTTAACTACCAGAAACCCCTTGTTCGAAAGCTTACGACCTATCCAGCTGCCGCTAGTACCTTCCTATTGTAAAAGAACCGAAGGTTTGCCTATGCCGTGTCGGAACAAGTGTAATTTCCAAAGAAATACCCGACGTGGAGTTAGAGTAAACAACCGCGGACGATCCATCGTTATTACGCTGGCCAGACCTTATCCACTCGATATTTAATTGGTGAAACAAGAATACAATTACAACTTTCAGCATACCATTCAAAAGATTGAAATTTTGTTAACATAATGTGATACAGTGGTACCTCGACATACAAAAGGCTCAACTTTCGAAAAACTCGAGATTCGAAAGCAAATACGAAGATTTTTTTGGCTCTACATACGAAAATAGTTCAAGTTACGAAAGGTTGTTGCTGTAAAAAGTCCTGAGATTCGCCCGGACCTCACCGAGAAACAATTTTAAAACTCGCACGCTGCCAACTGAGTAAACTCGCCACCATCCTCCCGCCTCTCCCACCCCATTGGTTCCTGATGCTAGTCACCCCATAAGATCCTGCTCTCTTATTGGGTCAGCATCTACCCCTTGTGCTCTATGTTTAATTTTTTTTTCTATTGGTAAAAGGATGCTGTAAAATTGAAAACTTATTCATGCAATACATTTAATAAAAAAAAAAACATTAGGTAAAGATAGAATAAAGAATATAAATGAATGGTTATTATATACCATTTGGTAGTTTCAGTAGTTGAAGAGAGATAATGAAAATTTATGGCTTACTGTGTCCTAGGAAAAGTGATTGCTTGGCGATCGTTCGGTACTCATAAGAGCTGAATGTAAACAAAAGATGGGAAGGTTTTTTTTTGTTTGTTTGTGTATTATAGTTAATGATTAATTAACAATTATTTTAAATGAGTACAAACTGATTATTTATACATTTTATTGGCATATTCTAAGCTTTTAGCTTCTTAGGTTTAGATGTCAAAATCATAGACTAGGCTACAGTAGCAACTGCTAACATAGGCTAGGCTTATTGCTAAGGGACATATGCTAAAGTCCTCAATATATGCAGTAAAAATGGGGTTGAACATTACATGCAGTTGAATATTACTCAAGTATGTACAGTAGTTTGCCTTTTTGGAGTCATATTTCTTCCGTCGGATTGGCGTCGTAACCCTAGAACATGTGTTGTAGGCCTGGAAATATAATTTACTGGGGTGCTTTTGTAAGGCTTGGAACGGATTAGGCATTTTACATGTAAAATGCGGTTGAAGATACAAAAAACTCATGATACGAAGGCCACCTCGGAACGGGTTAATTTTGTATATCGAGGTACCACTGTATATGAAAGCCCCATACAAACTAAAATAAGCACGTGAGCTCTCCGTAAAATATGTTTTTAAGGCAATTTTGAAATCCAATATGGCGGCAATCGTGTGGCTGGCTGGTCTAACCACGGACAATCCACCATCTTTCCCAGCACTCATTTGAATAATGTTAGCATATATATGTAACGATTATTGATCTTACTCAAGATTGCAGTTGTAATCAGCAAAATAAAACAACCTTTTGTTGCCTATATTAGTGAAAGTATGAAACTTTATTCCCGGGGTCATGGTTTGAACTGAATTCATTTTTACCTTGTAATCAGTGATTTTATCCTTACTGCCATCACAACTGATACTCCACAGTGCTTATTTGATTGTAATTATACACACTTTGGTCTTAATTCACTCCACAGTGCACTTGAACCACATTGTTTTTCCTGGTTCCTAAGTACTCACTCCAAAAACACAGTTACGAGCAGCAGACGACAACACTGATTATGGGTGCAAAGCTTTATTACCATAATTGTTTACTTTACTCAATATTTAGTTTAGCTTTACTTCAAAATGTTTATTTAATTCATGTCAATTATCCCTTTTTGCAACCAAATTAACCCTGAAAAATGATATTGTTATGATACAATAAAGTTTCATACATACTTACCTGGCAGATATATACATAGCTAAGACTCCGTCGTCCCCGACAGAAATTCAAATTTCGCGACACACGCTGCAGGTAGGTCAGGTGATCTACCGTCCTGCCCTGGGTGGCAGGATTAGGAACCATTCCTGTTTTCTATCATTATTTTTTCTCTTCCACCTGTCCTCCTTGCGGGGAGGCTGGGTGGGCCCTAATCGTATATATCTGCCAGGTAAGTATGTATGAAACTTTATTGTATCATAACAATATCATTTTCATACAATCAACTTACCTGTCAGATATATACATAGCTGATTGGCACCCTTCGGTGGAGTAAGAGACAGCTACTATATGGAATAGACAGGTAAACAACATATGTTGTAGGTATAAATAAAACCTTGGTTCCTACCTGATAGGTGGTAGACTTCGTGGGTGTTTGCCCAGTAGTCTGCATCACCTCAAGAAACTTTAGCGAGATATGTGATCTATGGCAAGAGTTCTTGTGGGTCTGCCGGAAGGGGTCTTATCCACTTACTCGGCAGAGCCTGAAAGGACTTTGTCAATGGGTGCTGATCCACTTATATGACAATACACCTTATGAAGGAGCGCAAACACCGATCCCGATCACCTGATCCTAACACGAGGGTTCGCGCTCAAATTGGAAAGAGTTATCCCCCACACTCCTTTCAAAAAACCCCAATAATTTCACTAAGTTTAAAAAACTTTAACTCAAAGTTAAAGGATCAGTGTCGGCTCCTTATCCCAGTAACGTATCCGCAGAAACGTATAAAACCAAAAGAGAGGATCTCTCGTAGGTTTAACTTGACATCCTTTGTGTAATGAGAAGTCAACACAGAGTTGCCTCTACCGTACAACACAGCTAATATCTTATATGACATATTGTTATGTAAAGACAAGAATTTGCAAAAGCGCGCACTTCCTGCGCTTTTAATTCTCAGCTGTTTGAAGGAATCAGTCACTAATGAAGTGCTTAGGAGATCTCCATGTTTCAAAGAAGACCAGGGCTTTCTTGAAATGGATCTCACCCACTGAAGCCTGAAGCCTGGCAGGAACCTCGCGCCTGGCTGGTGCTTCGCTCTTGGTTGGCCGCTAGCGCTTGTCTGGTACCTTTCGCTTGACTGGCGCCTCGCATCTGGATGACGCTTCGCGTCTTCTTTAGCTGGAGATTCGCGCCATAGCCTGGCTGCGCCTGGCTGGCGCCTCGCGCCTGGCTGGCGCCTCGCGCCTGGCTGGCGCCTCGCGCCTGGCTGGCGCTTTGTGTGCCTGCCTGCGCCTCGCGCCTGCCTGGCGCCTTGCGCCTGGCTGGCGTCTAGCTCCTGGTTGGAGTGGCGCCTTGCGCCTGCCTGGAGCTTCGCGGCTGGCTGGCACCTCGCGGCTGGCTGGCACCTCGCGGCTGGCTGGCACCTCGCGCCTGGCTGGCGTCTCGCGCCAGGTTGGCGCTTTGTGCCTGGCTGGCACCTCGCGCCTGGCTGGCGTCTCGCGCCAGGTTGGCGCTTTGTGCCTGCCTGGCGCCTCGCGCCTGGCTGGCGTTTCGCGCCAGGTTGGCGCTTTGTGCCTGCCTGGAGCTTCGCGCCTGGCTGGCGCCTTGCGCCTGCCTGGAGCTTCGCCGCTGGCTGGTACCTCGCGCCTGCCTGGCGCCTCGCGCCTGGGTGGCTCCTCCCCACTTGCCGGAGCTTCGAGCTTGGTAGAGTCTCGAGGATGTCTGGCAATGTCCACATCGGACACTCTTATCTGTCCTATATGTTCGCATCTAGCGCATCTGTGTCAGGTTGTAGGCCCGGTCTTTCTCCTCAATCAGACAATGAAGTGTTTCTTGGGCTGTCTGCAGGTTTCTTCTTCCTTACTGACTGTGTCAGAAGGTCTTGAGTCGCCTTCTCAGTTAATGAACGAGAAATGTCCTTCACTACTGAGAAGGGAACAAAAAGTCAGACAAAGGCGAGTACAGAAGCGCTGCCCTCTGAGCGTGGGAGACCGCTTTGGTTAAAAAGACACTATATAATGTCCTCTTTTTAAGAAGACCTGCTCCAAACAAAAGAGGAGATCTCAACCGAGCCATCTGATCCGCTTTGTCTATACAAGACAAAATACACAGAAGGACTTCTGGTTCGAGTCCTTCAGAATCATGGGCTTTCTTGGACATCACCCCAAGGGACCAATTTAAGAAGTTGAAAACTTCCAATAACATGAAAGAGTCCCTTGAGGAGATGGTCCAGTTCTGAAATGCCCCAAGTTATACGGGCAGAGTTCAAACCTTGTCTACGTGAACGCGTCAACTAAGGTCGAAAAGTCCGCTTTCTGACGTAGACGGAAGAGAAATACCCCTATTCTCTCCCGTCTGATATCAAATGCCTCTTTTACCAGCTAGTCTCGCTGGAGGCATGCAGAAGAACCGTTCTAACTAACACCTTCTTCAAATGGCGGGCTTCATTCTAAGAAAAAACGAAGATTTCTTCGGTCTTTGCACTCGAGAAAAGAGCGCGCGGAGAAGGAGGAGAGGCAGGAGTCAAGTCGTCTCCATACTCCTCTAGAAGCAAGGCTGTCAAAACATTATAGTTCGACAGTCCTTCTCTTCCTTTGAAACTCCTCCTCCGAGTTTACTTCTAACTCGGGGTCTAGATGAGTCTCCGTTGCTAATTCAGTACGTCTTTCCTCTGGAGGAGACAAACTCCTAAAAGGAGAGGGGCTAAGGGAATGATATTCCTTCCTCTTCCCCGCTTTAATAGTCCTGGAAGGCGCCAACAGCCCAGGCTTCTCTCCATAAATGGATGACGCTTCCCGCTTGGATGACGCTCTAGTCAGCCAAGCGTCCTGGCTGACGCCTCCCGTTTGTGTGGCTGCTGACGTCTGGATGACGCCTCGCGCCTGGAAGACGCTTCGCTCTCAAAAGGCGTCCTAACTGGCGCCAAAATTTTGGTTGGAGCCTCGCGTCTAAAAGCAGCTTTAAAATGACTATTCATGTCTTGACGACGTCTCACGTCTCTCTGGCGTTACGTGTCTTCCGTAAGATTCTCCCGATCTTCGCTCTCGAAACCGAAGCCTCTGCGATATGTTTGGAAGCTTCACGTCTGCATGACGCCTCTCGCTTCGCAGGGGAGAGAGGACGAGACTTCTTGATTGGAAGCGCAACGTCCTTCCTACGAGGCGCTAACACTCCCACCAAAGAGGCCAGTTGCTCTTGTACTGGCAAGATAATCTTCCTTGAAGCTTTTCCCACGTCATCTTCAATCGGGGGAGAAGTAGGAAAAGGAAGCAGTCTATAGGAAGCCTGTTCGTCTTCTCACAACTCTTCCCAATAAAATGTTAACATGTTAACAGTTATTATCGTCGATCGAGAAGGATCTCTTTGTTAACGCGAATAGGAGCGAAAAAAAGAGATTCTCGATGCTCTATGCGATATGAGAGTGTCGTGGAAATGGCCTAAGTGATTAAATGGGTAACGAAATCAGGAACGAATCTTGCCGTTACCGAGCTTGGTGTCCGAGAGTCTACTGGACTCCTAGGTTAATAACTCGCTAAAACGAGAAAATCTTGGATGGTGCTCTTGGCTCACTGCGCCAGGCTGGCGCTTCTGGCGCAAATTTTGCGCCAGGCTGGCGCTTCTGGAGCATTGCGCCAGGTTGGTACTTCTGGCGCGTTGCGCCAGACTGGCGCTTTCTTCTAATTCTTTTTATGTTATGTGCCAGAACAGCTGTGCCTTTATGGTACCCGACATCCTTTCACATGTTAATTCCGTTTCTTAGTAGGAAAAAACTTTATATACGTAGTATAGTCCATTCAGGGAAACAAGTTTTTGTCCCAAAGAGAATGTTTCCCATCCGACTCATCCATCTTCTTCTGAGCAGGTACTCTAATAAGCTATGCTTTCGTAAGCCTGAGAGCATTACATAATATAATGTTCTGCTGCGATAGAATCCTTTTAATAATGTTACCTACGTAAACCGCATTGAAAGGTTTGTACTATCTCTCTTATTGAAAGCTTCTTAGCAAAAGGCATACAATATTTATTTATGTTAGCTTAATTATCCCCTCAATCCGAGGTTAAGACCGCGATTGTAGGGGAGAGATACGGAAAGTTATTCCCTCCCGCAGGAGAGAGAGAGATTCGCCGACCGCTCATGACTGACACCTACATGGTACTGACAGTAACTGGCATAGGCGTACTGCGTTGGTCTCAGGCTCTCAGCGAAAGCAGTCCCCGCTTACTCTTCCAGAGTTGCCAGCTACTCCAATTAATAAAGGAATTTAATAAAATTATTATCGAACTTCAGGAAGTTCTTATTAAAGCATATTTAAGCGAAACAAGACTTCGATAAATCTAGAAGCTAAGTAGGTGTAGTCTTAACAATCCCTTTAAGCGTAGTCCTTCCTAGGAAAGACGTAGAAGGATACTTGTAATTGAGTTGCACAGAAAAGAAGTAACTACGTATGTGTTTATGAATTGACCGTATCGTATTCTCATACAGCAGAAACTCTACTACCTTCTACTATCTTCGTTCTTTTCGTTAATAGAACGATAGAAAGAGTATATATATATATACTATATATATATATATATATATATATATATATATATATATACATATATATATCCTTAAGGAACGAAGTTAATCAAGGAACTCTTTAAATCTTCGTGATTTCTTCATAAAATCGCGGAAGAGACAGAATTTCCTGTTCATCACTAGGGTTTACGGAAGGAAGTAGATATTTTCTATCCGCCATCATACCCAAACATCGATGAGATCTTATTAAGAAAAACTCCCAAAGCTCTTGCCTCCTCATCAAAACGAGGGAAGAGCATGGATGAAGGAGAGAGTCCGCATTGAGAGGAACTGCCTAACAAAGGAGTCTTCTGAATAATGAAAAGGGGCTTCTCTTAGTATCAGAATCCTTCTGACAAAAGCAACGGCCGCCTGTGCGACATCTTGCACATTTGCCAGGGAAAGTTGTTCAAGTTAAAAATTCAAAGAGGAGTTCTCGCGACTGACCTCTCTCTCTAATGAAGATTTTTGAAATCTTCTGACGCCTGGCGTCTGGATCCTTGCTCCTAGCGCCTAGCGTCTGGATAGTTCCGCGCGCCTGGAATGTTCCGCACGCTAGAAAGGAGACTCGCTCCTGGAACGTTCCGCTTGCGTGGAAGGTCCCGTGCGCCCTAATAGATCCGAGCGCCTCTAGTCTTGTTATACGAGCCTCTTGCCAGAAAACGTTCAATGGAAGCATCCTTTCTGATTGCCATTCTACTATAAGGCTCCTTAGTTAAGCCGCCTGTTTTCTCTTTGAAGGCGCCTTGCGCCAAGAAAAAGTTCTGGAACGCGGCTCTCACTCAGTTGCTGGAACGCGGTTCGCGTTTATCTGTATGAACGAGGCTCGCGCTAGTCTGATGGAAACGCGGCTCGCGCTAGTCTGTTGGAACGGCGGCTCGCTGCTGGCTGTTGGAACGTGGCTCGCGCTAGCTTGCTGGCTGGCTCTCAGCCTCTCGCTCAGTGAGTCAGTGTTCTCTTATTCAGAGAACGAGCCAGATCGTCCGAACTTCTAACATGTACATTCTTCGTCTTTTCGGATGTAAGATGAAGAAACGGAGAACAGACGCACTTTTTAAAGGCTGCCTTTGCAATGGCTATCCCCTGGCAGTCTGGGACGTATTACAGATCCCGCCGAGGGAACGCCCGATCGGTGGGGATTCTCCATAACCTCCGTAAGGCTTTCGACTTTCCTTCTCCTCTGGGCTTGTGAGTTTGGAAGAGGTCTAGGCCTGAGAGCGAGACAGAGCCGATCGAACGCACCCTCTACTAATTAGGACGCCTTTCCAATGGCGAACTTGGCAGTCTGGGACGATCTACAGATCCTGCCGAGGGGACGGCCTGATCGTGGGGATTCTCCATAACCTCCGTAAGGCTTTCGACTTTCCTTCTCCTCTGGGTATGTGAGCTTGGAAGAGGTCTAGGCCTGGGGAGCGAAACAGAGCCGAACAGAACGCACCCTCCACTGCACTAACAGTAAAATCACTTCTTACCTTTCAATAGCTCGTATTTAGAGCTACCTTCCTTTGTCTTCAAATTGCAATATGAATTTGAAGATTCTGTGAAGTAAGAAGGAGATGAGGATACCACACTACTAGTAATGTTAATGCTCTAACTGCTCGTTAGTACGAGAGCTATATAAACTTCTAAAGGAAGCGTAACTATTCTTTCCTTACATCGTCAAGAAGGAAGTTAGCTCAATCAATTTTCTAACATTTACTACACGTTATTATGAATAAATATTAAAATTTTCCTTCTTGCAAACTATGTGATTGTCTACCGAAAAGTTCGGTAGTTACACGTAAACAATTCTTCGAAATTTTCGAAGCCAAAGTTATCAAAACAAATTAATATGCGTATGCCGAACCAACGATCCAGTACTTCCCCTGCAAAAAGATAGCCCAGAAGATCGATGGCGATGAAATCCAAAAATCAAGTCAGGAGGAACTGCAAACGTTGTTTAACATTCCAAGCGACAGAAAAAAAATATGATAGAAAACAGGAATGGTTCCTAATCCTGCCACCCAGGGCAGGACGGTAGATCACCTGACCTACCTGCAGCGTGTGCCGCGAAATTTGAATTTCTGTCGGGGGACGACGGGAGTCTTAGCTATGATATATCTGACAGGTAAGTTGATTGTATGAAAATTACAAATATTTGGATGTATACTTATGAGCAGACGACACGAGGAAAAATGACTCATCGTTGCCAATGTAGTGGAGCGTCACACATAAGCCGATGCATTTACAAACTGTTTCTATATATTCTAGTTGTGATAGTAATGCAGTAATGATAAAATTGCTGTGATATGTATATACATATACTACAAATATACGCTAATTTCACTTATTTCCCCGGTTTTGTGTAAGTCTCATACCCAGTTTGGAGGGTAAACACATACCGATTGACAACACTGATAAACAATTGAAGAGCGCAAAACGCCGGAAAATATGCCGTAGACCCCGTCAATAAGTATGGTTAGAGGTCGGGTGTGCGATTGTTGTGATGAAAGTGCCCCAGCGTCTATGGGTACAAGTGGTGTACGGATTTAGTACGGGAAATGGGAAGGTAGATCAAGGGTACTTATCCGTGGCGGTCTTGACTACGGCAGTTGCTGTTTTTCTATGCAGTTTTACCTAATGAACAAGAATTTTAAGTAATAGGGTAAAACACCACAGCAGGCCAACCCTCATCACGGTGGACGGGTCTTATTCACTCGATATTTAATTGGTGAAACAAGAATACAATTGCAACTCTAAGCATACCATTTAAAAGACTGAAGTTTCGTCAACATAATGTGATATATGAAAGCCCCATACGAACTAAAATAAGCATGTGAGCTCTTTGTAAAATATGTTTTCAAGGCAGTTTTGAAATCCAATATGGCGGCTACGTTTTGCATGGAAGGCCACCATCTTTCCCCAGCCTTCCCAGCACTCATTTGAACAATGTTAGCGTATATATGTAACGTTTATTGATCTTACTCAAGATTGCAGTTGTAATCAGCACATTTTGTTGCCTATATTAGTGAAAGTATGAAACTTGTTATTCCCGGGGTTATGGTTTGAACTGAATTCATTCTTACCTTGTAATCGGTGGTTTTTATCCTTACTGCCATCGCAACTGAAACTCCACAGTGCTTATTTGATTGTTATTATACACATTTTGGTCTCAGTTCACTCCACATTGCACTTTAAACCCGTTGCTGTTCCTGGTTTCTAAGCGCGCGCGCCACAAACACAGTTATGAACAGCAGACGACGACAGACGACGAAACTGCAAAGTTTTATTCCCTAAATTGTTTACTTTACTCGTTATTTAGTTTAAATTTACTTTGTTATTTAAAAATTTTGATTTAATTCATGTATATTATCCCTTTTTTGCAACCAAATTACCCCGAAAAATTACAGATATTTCCAAAGTAGATACAATCAAATGTTTCTAACGTTTTCGTACATCTGGCTGCCAAAAACCATATAGGAACGACTACGGAAAAGCGCATAGAGGAACGACTACGGAAAAGTGAATTATATACATTTTTTTTTTTTTTTTGCTTTTTGGTTTTTGCTAGCACTTTTCATTGATTTCAGTCTATATTAGTATTTTGAATTTCTTTAATAATCGTATGCCAGAAATAAATGTAACCTTTAATGTTTGCATGCTAAGAATGGCAAAATCATCGTTGCCACATTAGTGGAGGCTTCACACATACGCCGTTCCATTATTATAAACTGTTTCCATGAATTCTAGTTGTCATAGTAATGCAATAATGATAAAATTGCTTTAATATTTATGTATATATACTTCCAATACATAGCCTAATTTCACCAATTTCAACGTTTTGTGTGTAGTCTTATACCCAGTTTGGAGGGTCAACACATACCGAATGGCAACAGAGAGAGAGAGAGAGAGAGAGAGAGAGAGAGAGAGAGAGAGAGAGAGAGAGAGAGAGAGGAAGGCGAAGGAACGAAGAAGGAAAGGGTTGGCGGTGGAGGGGGGGAGGGGGTAGGTGGAGCTTTATACGCGTATTCGTATCCATTTCTGCATAATGGAGTTTTTGTCTCTTGGTACAAGGACAGGTGTCGTTATTCTTTACGATTAGTGATTCACGATACCCTTATAAATTACAGCACTGGGTGTAATGCACTATAGCAAAATCTCGTTCTGTTACGAGTGTTCGTTACAGAAATAGGTATTGCCCAAAAACGTGCTTGCACTGTCTCTGAAACCCATAGTAGACATGATGCTTAGTTGTCAATCAAGTTTTTATAACCAAGTATTTTTTACAAGCTAGCTATTGAATAAATTTGTATTTTCTCAGTCAAAACATATGCCCCTCAATGCTAACTTTCCTCTTTTAACGACTTTCTGGTCATTGCAAATTCGGCCCCATAATTTCTTATGGTGCGAAAACAGACAGAGGCCCAGGGACCGAAAACAATTGCGTCACACTATGGCGGTAATCCAGCAGTAAAACATCTTCATATATCCAAAAAGTAAATAATAAAGATATATATGCGCATTACGACTATAACAATTACATGAATAGCTGATAACAATTACATGAATAGCTGATAACAATCTGCATGAATAACTGGTAAACTGTTCTGCAAGACAGTTGAGTATAGCAATTATTTACAATAGGTACGAAAGTCACGAAAGTCAAGATGTCGTGACGTCATAATACAAACTTAAAAGAACGTTCTAATTCAGAAAAATAATTACTTAAATTTGAGTCAGAGTCGAGTTACTTTTTCAATAACGAATATTTTCAAATTAATCATCATAAATATGTAAAATATTGATGTTTTACTATTTATTTAAAAATTAGCTAAGAGCACGCTTCTCGTCATCTTCTACCACAACAGCTGTTTACTCCTAACTTGTTTGTTGGTGAGAAATCGTGTTTCGATTGTTGTGATGAAAAGTGCCCCAGTGTCTGTGGGTACAAGTGGTGTGCGGATTTATCACAGGAAATGGAAAGTTTGTTGACACAAGCGACTCCGTAAACATCGAGATGGCGTCAATCTTCGAAAAATTTTTAGTTGTAAGTAAAAATTTCTAAAGCGTTTTGGTGAGATTTCCACTGCCGTGGACGCCATTTTCAGTACCCTCTGTTTAAATCTTAAAATTTGGCCTTAATTTCTAACTTTGGAGAAAATACTTACTTCGAAAGGAGAGTAGAGGTCTTTAGCTCCGTTTCTCACTAACAACAAGTCGCGACTGATGCCCATCTCCGGTGTCAGGACGCGTTATAATGTACTTTTTCGGAGGGTGGCAAGCGTTGATTGTAGGTGGCCTGTTTGGCCTGCCGTGGTGATTTACCCTATTTATTCAGACGACTGTAATTAATCCCCCAGGGGCCAGTACTAAACATGGCGCAGATACGACATCCCTAGTGGATGTCGTATCTGCGGTTATGTTCCTTGCAGTCCGCACAGACTGCTTCTGTAGAAATACCAATGGGAAGTTTATTGACACAAGCAACTCCGCAAACATCGACATGGCGTCAATCTTCTAAATATTCCCAGTTGTAAGTAAAAATTTTGAAAGTGTTTTGGGGTTGTGGGCACTGCATTAGCCACCCTTTTCATTACCCTCTGTTTAAATATCAAAATATGGCCTTAATTTCTAACTTTGGAGGAAACACTTACTTCAAAAGGAGAGTAGAGATCTCGAGCTCATTCTCTCACCACCAACAACTCGTGACTGATGACCATCTCCAGTGTCAGAAAGTGTTAAAAGTACTTTTTCGGAGGGTGGCCTAGCCGTGGTAGTCGGTGAGTTGGCCAGTCCACGAGGTTGTTTACCCGACTACCCAGATCTACTGCATAGGAATACAAACTGGCAAGCTAACAATACGCTTAACCCTAGTTCTTAACAATGAAAATCACTGTAGCCCAGGCTAACCTAGGCTACCTTGTAAACATTTAGGTACTACAGAGGTTTTAAAACACCTACACATTTAATTTTCCATATTCCACCACTCCATCTGTGGTTCTGTTTGGGTTCTTTCATAGTATCCATCAAAATGCGATGGCCTAAAATACGCACGGTAAAAACATACGACACTACCTAATGCTTAGCTAAGGAAGACTCTAAGAGACGCTATGCTATGCTGAAGAAAATTCCGAATTGTTCGTATCTTTAAATTAAATTTCGCTTTCCACAAATAACAAATTGTCTCATTCGTAAACTACTTATAAAAGGCAAAATCTGATTCAAATTGTTACACTGGCTAACTTTGTAAATCGCCGCAATGTGCAAAAAATGAAAACAAATCCTTGTAACTCTAGTATCAAAACATTCGAAATTCTTACCGATCTCACCGCCCACTTCGCTCCGATTAACCAAGTTGATATGCTGTTGTTTCTTTACACCAGTTCAAATTAGCACATGAATTGCACCTCCATCTTTAAAAACCTGTCGAAAAGAATCACTCCATAGCACAATAATAACAGATGTTGATCATCGGTGTTTAATGCACCTTACTCGACCGCTTTTTAAAGATGTCGCGTTGGGACTGAGGTTGTGCAGTGTTGCCAGATCGCTCAAGGTCTCATCTTGTTATTTTAGCCCGATATTTTGAAATTCCCAAACTGCAATTAATTCCCAGATCGATGTTCCATGCAGCATTTTTTTTAACAACTATTGAACTGCACTTCTCAGTGCAATTCTAAACGAGAAATGAAAAACTTTCTGCTTCGCGCGTGTCCTTGTCGTTAAATATTAATACCGTAAAATTGTTTGAATTCTGTTGATGTAGCATTAGTTACAATTTTTTTTTTTTTTACGACGCATCGTTATCTCAAGCAGCTGGGATGGACAGAAACTGTGAACAAGTTACGGCACCTGTAAGGATGCTACGGTAACTTACGCACACTCCATTCCTTTGTATGTAGCGCAAAAGGACAAACGTTCAAGTTTCCTACGCTTCATTTCGCGAGAGGAAGCCTATCTACAGAAAACACAGGTCCCAGCTGGAGACGGTTTAATACCACCGTAATAGTTATTAAACTTAAAGCTCCATCGCTATGGACAAGTCTTTGAAATTAACCTGATGGATGCCGTATCGAAAGGTATACGAGTTATGGTAGGATTTTTGATAATACCGATATTCCATTTTTCTCCTTACCTCGAGGCAAAAATCGGCCTGCCTGCAGGCACAGTTTTAAAAGGAAAAGGTCAGCCAGCGCGCACTCGGGATACCAATATTATAGTAACACAACCGAACTGTGTTATCAGAGCTACTACAGAACAAAACAAATTGAAATCACGGCGCAGGGAAGGTTGGAGGTGAAATGTATTGGTGCCATATGTCATTAAACTTTTTCTTATTTTAAGGTCACTCTCTCGAGGACTGATACCAGTATTTTTCAAAAACTTTACCTTTTCCACAAACCGCCCTCCCCACACTCCCCCTCCCCGGCTGTTTCTCTCTCTCTCTCTCTCTCTCTTCTCTCTCTCTCTCTCTCTCTCATTTCTATCGTGTCGAACTCCTATTATTTACATTCAGGAGTCGTGTCTACTAACTTTTATTCCTTTATTAACAAACAGTTATGTGAAATGATAAATGGAACCAAAAAATCATTATTATCATTATAAAAATATAACCCGGTATAAACAATTTCACCTACTTTAAAACTGGGTTGACTTGTACATCGCCCAATCACATAACTTACTGGAGAGGTTAAAAAAAAAAAAAAAGGTCAGTAATATCTTGGGTAAGGTACCTTAGATACCGAGTCTTCTTGCTGGTTTAGGCTGAGAGATTAAGCTGGTCTCATACTATCACGGGCCCTTAATTAACCTGCCAAGCACTGCAGCGTCAACTCTAGACGCAGTCAGCAGGATCCTATAGCTTCTTCAAGTTCACCTTGGCGTAATCCACACCCTTCATGTAAGAACGAGCTCTGTGAGAATCTAGTTTGTTGTTTTTTGGAGCTGATGACGGTCCACAGCACATACTGTGATCTCTGGTGGGTACTATTGGGCGGGATATATCACCAATCACAATTAGGTTCAGTGATACTGAATGCAGTTATCTGCAGTTGGCATAAATAAAGCAAACTATAGATGTGTGACTCGTGAGATTGTTAAGCCATTGTGAAGAATTAATAACAATAATAATAATAATAATAATAATAATAATAATAATAATAATAATAATAATAATAATAATAATAATAATAATTGATGTCGCAATACCATGGGACACCAGAGTTGAAGAGAAAGAAAGGGAAAAAATGGATAAGTATGAAGATCTGAAAATAGAAATAAGAAGGATATGGGATATGCCAGTGGAAATCGTACCCATAATCATAGGAGCACTAGGCACGATCCCAAGATCCCTGAAAAGGAATCTAGAAGAACTAGAGGCTGAAGTAGTTCCAGTAGCTCCAGGACTCATGCAGAAGTGTGTGATCCTAGAAACGGCACACATAGTAAGAAAAGTGATGGACTCCTAAAGAGGCAGGATGCAACCTGGAAACCCACACTATAAATACCACCCAGTCGAATTGGAGGACTGTGATAGAGCAAAAAAAAAAAAAAAATAATAATAATAATAATAATAATGCGAAGGGCGTATAAGAAATTATTTTGGACAAGAAAATGATGCACATCTTTACTGTAAATTGTTATTTTTTGGAAGTAGGAATCCCCTCCATTCATACATGAACAATGCACTTATCATCACTTACCCCGGCCCTCCCCCCCAAAAAAAAACGCAAGTTATGGCTAACTATAACCTTGAATAAAATAAAAACTACTGAGGGTAAAGAGCTGCAATTTGATATGTTTGATGATTGGAGGGTGGATGATCAATATCAATTTGCAGCCCTCTAGCCTCAGTAGTTTTTGAGATCTGAGGGCGGACGACAAAGCCATCTCAATAGTTATTTTTTACAGAAAATTGAAAAGGATGACACATTGTAAAAGACGGCAAAAATTTCTGTGTAGAATTTCAGATAACTCTTCTCACTTGGTCTTGTTTACTGAACCAGAAGGCTGCAACGATCCTTGAAAGTTTATTGCCAGATCTCCAGAGGAAATAAAAGAAGAAACACACACCGTTTTTTTGGCACCTTCAGGGCACTAATAAAATTGCTGGCATATCATCCTTGAATTAGCTATCTAATCTACTATCGTCAAAAGAACCCTTGTATTCTTACCATGTCCCCTTCACACTTTCAGGATTGACACATTGTGTGTGTGTGTGTCCCCAAAACTCTTTGTAGATAAAATGTTAAAAAAAAGAAAAAATAATAAAAACAGTTTTGCCTCAAGTTACCCAAGATCAGTTTAAAAGACACCGCAAATATTCCTGTGCAGATGATAACATATATGTTATACATGAATAGTAACAGCTTCTGACGAGTAAGAAACACTAGACATGATTCCAAGAAATACTTTCGTAAATCGGAGTTTTTAATGACCGAAGATTTACTTGGATAAACCGGAAGAGAAAACGTTAAAAAACAAAACTTTTAATTGTGTCACTGCAGACATCTCATTAACCCTTTCAAGTGATGGTCAATTTTATCATTGCCTTTATTTTATAGGCTCCTCTCTATTTAATATAGCTATCAGCACCAGCGTACCGTCACATGATATTCATATGCATTCATTCTGAACATAATCATGGACAGATGAGATTCTGGGTTGGTGTATAGTATATACTTTTTTTTTCCCTTCACATGATCTATATCCAATCATCCAGTAGGGTTGGGATATTTCAGGATTACAGTTATGTGTAATTATTTTATGATTTTTATTAAGTACTTTGCTGTACTTTTGTATATGATTCATGGAGGAGGTCATATCGTACAAATCTCTTTATTTTTCTCTTCATTCAACTGTTTATTTTTAACCTTTTCACTCGCTTGTCTAATTTCTAATCCAGTATATTAACAATCATCCTTTGTTTTTCCTTATAATGTTATATATTTTTTGTCGTATACTCGAACATAGCTTTCTTTACGTAGAGTATATATATTTTTTATATTAAAAACAAACACACACACATTCCACATATATTGCATAAACATTGTGCATACTGGCACCGCGTAAACAAATTTATTCACGAGAGAGCCTAGCTGTAATATTAGTAATAATGACCCGCAAAAATAAACAAGAGCAGATGAGCATTTCAACTTGGCAACACTGTCTAAGCAAAACAAGCCGTCTTCTTCGGCACCTATACTAAGATTCCGCGCAAATCAGATTTGTCTTTCTCATGACAACAGCTTAGCGATGAAAATGAACAAGACATGTCCTCAGGGTAGATAAAGAAAAAACTTTAATTTCAAATAAAACTCTTCAATTATGAGAATTTTTGGAAGACTAGGTACTCACTGAAATTTATTACAAGAGCCGAAGCGTTTCCCGCCGAACTTTGTAGGCGCCACAACGCGGTTCAATCTTACGACCACATTTTATTTCTTGGGTGAAACATAACTGCTGCTTTAATTGCTACCTACCTTTTTTTGCTGCGCATGAAAAAAAAATGCATTAACCGTAATAAAATAGATCACGAGGTAAACACGTAATGTCGTATCGGGAAATATCTTGTCGAAAATACTTGAAGAGTAACACATTACCTCGACGCCTACAAAGATAGGAAAAAAATGTCAGTGATAATTTAATCGAATGGAAAGAAAACGTAGGCGTCATGTATTCAAAGTATTGCTATTTGGAATATGAACTCATTCCCAAATATCTAAGCAAAGACACTTCTGTGATGTATTCTGTAGCATATATATATATATATATATATATATATATATATATATATATATATATATATATATATATACTTGATCACGAAGCATATTAAAACATGATGCTATGAATAAATAAAGGTTTTTTGCCATGAAGGAAAAAAAATGAAAAAGCGAGATAGCCGAGTACTTTCGGTCTTGTTTCAGACCCTTAGTAAAGGTCTGAACAAGACCGAAAGTACTCGGCTATCTCGCTTTTTCATTTTTTGTTTCCTTCGTGGCAAAAACCTTTATATATATATATAATATATATATATATATATATATATATATATATATGTGTGTGTGTGTGTGTGTGTGTGTGTGTGTGTGTATACTGAATCACGAAAGTTAGGAACGTGATAAATCCATAAATAAAGATATTTTCCCTTGTGGCTTATATCTATATATATATATATATATAATATATATATATATTTTATATATATATATATATATATATATACATACATACATACACACACACACAGACAGACACACACACACATATATATCTTTTATATACTATATATATATATATATATATATATATATATATATATATATATATATATATATATAAGCATCATACATTCATTTACGTGTATGTATGTACGTACTACATGTGTATTCATGTTCCGAATAATAATGTTAATGGGCACAATTTTCAGTGTCGAAAATGATAACAATGATCAGGTCCACAATAATATGTATGTGAAGATAATATAAAGTAAAGTAATAATAAGAGCTTTCGAACCCTGCATCAGTTTCATCCTCAGCCAGGCTGAGGATGAACCTGGTGCAGGGTTCGAAAGCTCTTATTAAAGACTATATACTTCACATACGATATTATTGTGGACCTGCACTCAATAATGTTAATAATATACTTCATTAACAAACAATTCCCCATCCAGAAAATTTGTAAACACACAATAAGCTGAAAGAGACAACAGTCTCTGTCATTATTATATCTTTAATAAGAATCCTGCTTACTACCAAGTTTATACATCCAATAAAACTAGACAACTATGAGTGTGTTGGAACAAGTGATTTTTTTTCAGACACTTCAGAAATGCACAATAACGTTTAAGTGTATTTTGAAAGTTATCGTCAGTTTCGTTACTTTGGCTAGTCTCAGTTTTTTAAGTTAATAAAACAATGCTAGTGTCCTGGTTAGCAATGAGCATCATGTATGAACTCTGAAGGTGCCGTTGTAAAGATAAAACTTTGCACTAAATTGAGGCTAATTTTAACTTACTGTTTTTCTTATACTAACTTTAGATGCATTTACATGAAGCCAACGCTCTCTACATGACTTCATTTCAATTTTTGAAACATCCTACCATTTTTAATCGTGACTAAAATGTATGGCAAGCAAACTATTTTACAATATTTACTGTTGAATGTATTTGACTATATTATCCCCTATGCAAAGAGCGAAGAAAACTGGTAATTATCCTACCATAGAAAACGAATTTCATGATAGACTACTCTCTACCTACCCGTTACCCTGGGATGGTGGATAATTTTACAGGCTGATGCAACGAAATGCATTAAGCATGAACACTAAATTTTGGTTGGACCTTTTCTATGGTATTTTTCAGATAAACCTTGAAAATTCAAGCCTTTCTGTTATCTCAAAAATATAAATGTAAAGTCATTAAGCGTGATTATGAGGAAAATAGTGACAAACTATTCTGGCATACAAGCTGGGAAAGCATGCTGACAGACTAGGAGATAGTCACAAGGAACACACAGTAACAACACTAATAAATGCTTTAGTTACTTAAAATAGAGAAATTAATGAATGAGTAGACACAAAGAGTCAATAGGATTACAAGTGAACCCATGTTCTTAGTTCTAGGTACATTCTACTGGATACATTGTGTTATCACCCACGCAGAAGAATATAAATTTGAAAAAAACGTATTCAAAGAATATTTTACCTTTTCCATCATTACTGGTGGTTACAAGTAGATTAACATTTAACTGTCAACAGGCTGGACATGTATCATGTACAGGATACTAGGACAAACTATTCAGAGGTCTGCCTGCATATTTCAGCAGCTGGTTTTAACAAATATTCTGCAATTAACTTGTCAAGTTCACATTTAATGTATTACTGAATTTACTTAGAATATATCTGTGGCGAAAAAGATGGACTTATAGTGGACTGTATTATATGCTTAACGTTGTTACTTGGTCAAAAGCCGCTAAAAGCCTTACGTAACAACTCCACAAAACTCCCTTTGCGGTTTCTAAATTACGGGGAGATATCTCTCAACCCAATTCATTATTAACGAGGATAACACACCAATATCATTAATGAGTAGTAGCACAATTAAATACTTTCACTTACTGAGCAGTCCTTGTAGACATGAACTCAGATAATAAATCCCTACACGAGATACGACGAGAGGTACGTGCCTCTCTCTCTCTCTAAATGTTGCGAGTGCTCACGGGTTGATTTTCAGACCTTAGAGGACCGCTGTGTTATCTCGTTTCTAAAAGTTATTTGCATAACCTTAAAATATGAACACAATAAAGGTTTATCAGATTAATTCATATTCACCATCCACAAAACTGAAACATAGGAAAAATGAAATAAAATCGAGGGATACTGAAACGCATTTGATAAATGCAAAGTTAAAATTAATTTAATAACTAAAAGTTAAACATATGAAAGAGTAATAACATATAAGTGACAAATGTAATTAATCACTCAAGGGGAATTGTAAATCAATGGCACTCAAATGAAACAAATTACGACAAAATTCAAAGAATCAGGGCAATCGCCCTTTCTAAATCCACACACACATCACTACACAAACTAGATAACAGGTCACCTCAAAAGTTGAGCCAAGAAGCTGTTCGTTCCAGTGCTGCCACACTCTCGGATTGGAATTATCGTACTGGCTCCTCAAAATTATGGGTTTTCAGTAAAAAATATCGTACAAAATTGTAGATTTTATCGAGATTATTATCTCACACTGTTTCTGATATTTAACACATTTTTATAATTTGACAAAATAATGAATTTATGTATGATTTCTTTGTAGTCATTAATATCTTGCAATTTACATATATAATTAAGAAGAAAATACAAATGAAACATTTCTCTCTACAAAAACGAAAAAAATGGAATTATGAATAATTAGTTAATGTTATCAACAATTGTTATAGACAAATTATTACTATATTGTATTAACACTGTGGTAAAAAAAGTATACAGCTTAGAACGTCACTTCTTTCCATAATGTAAACTAAACTGATAACGAATTAACACGAAGATATGTGAGTTGATAGGCCCACCCATACATATCTTTAAACACCCCAAAACATCGAAAATCAAAATAGCATCACTGAG